>NW_023270265.1:39239904-39646511 GCF_011800145.1 Mirounga leonina
TATTTATTTATTTATTTATTTATTTATTTATTTATTTATTTATTTATTAAAGATTTTATTTATTTATTTGACAGAGAGACCGCGAGAGCAGGAACACAAGCAGGGGGAGTGGGAGAGTGAGAAGCAGGCTTCCCACTGAGCAGGGAGCCCGATGCGGGGCTCGATCCCAGGACCCTGGGATCATGACCTGAGCCGAAGGCAGACGCTTAGTGACTGAGCCACCCAGGTGCTCTCGAAGCCATTCATATTTAATTTAAATACTGTTATGGGCTTTCCTTTATATTTGACTTCCTCTGGTATAGATCATCCCATTTTTCTACTTCTTTCATGGTGCCTACACTCTTCAGAGGTCTCCCTTCTTTTTTTCTCTGTACACATACTTTATTTCAGTTACTAAGATCCACTTAGGAAGAGAGATAAAACCTTAACTCTTAATTGTACTCTTTCAAGAAATTTAGTGGTTGGGGGGTGAGGAACTTGCCTGTAATGTATAATCTGGGTTCAGTCACCACTGCTCATTTGTCATGGATGTCCCTTTTACTAGCAAAAACTTTAAAGTACTTCCTTCTGAAGTATTTTTCCTATCAGATGGTAGCCTCTCTCTGATGCAATTGGAGGTCCGCAGTTGAGGTGGGGAGAAGTGAATGCTTAGGGGTTGTCTAGGGCCCCGTACATCTGTGGCTCTGGGATTCCACACCCCAGCTGAGCTCTAGGCTACTCTATCATTAGTTTGCAGCCTTGGCCTGACACTGGGCTGTTTCTGCTGTGTTCCCTCCCCCAGCAGGTGGGGTAGGCATCACCCATCCAGACAGTGTGGACTCTGGCCTTCTCCTAATGCAGGCCACCATTTACTTCCTAAAGAGGCCTAACCACTTTCTATCTTTCCAACTGTTTCTTCAAGATTTTGTATGAATTGCTGAGTGTGTTCTGACAATCAGCAACATTCTTATATTTTATCGCTATGTTTGAACTCAGGGGAGTAGACAAATAAGTCATTTTGGTTTATCATTTGTTGGCCGCAGGACCATGTGTGCAAGTGCTTTGTATCCTTTAAAGCCTTCTATTAATGTTGGTGGTCTTGTTATTTTTCTCATTTTATTGCTTAGTTGTATAAGTAATCGGGATGCCTCTACTTCTTTTGTACCACTTGTTTTTAGTGAAATGTCAAAGAAGAAAAATATCTACCTGCATACTTTCCTTTAGCAAGCTCTTTTTATGTGAAAATCAAGTTCTACTTATTAATGTATAGTATTATGTGGTTTTTTTGGAAACAGCTTTAAGAAAATGTACCATACAATTCACCCAATTAAATTGTACAGCTTGGTGTGTTTTAGTACATACAGAGTTGTGTAACCATCACCAAAATCAATTTTAGAACATTTTCATCATCCCCAAGACAAACCCCATACCACTTAGCGTTACTTCCCCTCTATCCCCTAGCACTCTTCCTCAGCCCTAGGTATTTAATCTACTTTTTGTCCTTATAGATTTCCCTAATCTATGTTTTCTTTTCATTTCATGTAAATGGACTCATGTAGTATGTGCATTTTCGGACTAGTGTCTTTCCCGTAGCATAATATTTTTAAGGTTCATTCATGTTGTGGCATGTGATCAGTACTTCTTTCCTTCTTATTGCCAAATACTATTCTATTGTATGGATAGAGCACATTTTGTTTATACATTTATCTGTTGATAGATATCTGACTTTTTTCCACATTTTAGATATTCTGAAAAATGCTCTTATGAATGTTTGTGTACAAGTGTCATTTCTTGGCCTTGTAATTAAGAATGGAAATGCTGGGTCATATGATAATTTTTTTATTATTTATTGAAAAGAATTTCTTTCCCCAATGAATGATCTTGGGACCTTTGTAGAAAATCAATTGACCATAGATGTAGGGATTTATTTCTGGACACTCAATACTATTCCATTATTTGATAGGTCTATCATGTGACAGTACCACACTGTCTTGATTATTGTAGTTTGTAGTAAGTTTTGGAATTGGAAAATACGAGTCTTCCAACTTTGTTCTTTTTGAAGATTGTTTTGGTTCTTCTGGGTCTCTTGAATTTCCACATTAATTTTAGGATAAGTTTGTCAATTGTTACAGTGAAGCCCCCTAGTATTTCGATAGGACTTGTATTGAATCTGTAGATAATTTGGGGGAATATGTAATATTTTAACATTTACTTTATTAAGGTAGCAATTTCATTAATTGAGTACCTTCATGCTCCATGCCTAAGATCCTAAATTCAAAAATAGATTTCATCCCTCTTGGTAAATAATTATGATTTCTGATATTTGAAATTCCCTATAGCTACATATGTCTAACCATTTCAAATAAATCTGCAACATAGATTTAAAAAAATACAAGCTGAAAACATTGTTGTTTAGTAGATTGTTTTAGAGCTTAAATTGTTTATTTCTTCCTGTAAAATTAAACATCATAAGTAAATCTGAGCAGCTGCTAGTATCTTCCTTTGACATACTTTAGAAAATAAGAGCAGTAGTAGAATGTTTAAAATTTTATTTTCTTTTCTCCTTTGCTAAGCATTTTGTGATAATTACTATTAAGTGGGAGTTATCTATCTGAAATGTATACACATACATACACATATATATGTGAGATTTGTTTTCCATTTTTACAGTACTGGGAACTGGTCCAAGTCTCTCTTTTTTTAAATGCGTAACAGTACAATGTGGCTTATTGATTTGCTTACACAGTGAATTCCGAAGTTTAGGCTCTGAAATCGCATTAAGGATTTTATTTAAACCTAAAAATCAAAGTAATTTTAAAGTTCCTCTGCTGGGTTTTTCTTAAAATTCAGTGTTTAACTTCAACACAAAGCCATAGGTTAGCTGGCTATTACTGTTCTGTAAATATTTTTTGAGTGTTCATAATGTAGTAAGTTAAGAAATGGATTTCTTTTAAATTAAATTTGACTCATGTGCCACTGAGTTCCACATCTGTACAGTCAGGGGAAAATGTAAGGTACAATATGAAATAATTACTTTTGATACATCTACGGGTAATTGTGTGGTACTAAACACCAAATTGCCTATTCTATGAAGTAGATGTGTTCCTGAAAATTTTTACATATATATTAATTACATTTTTTAACCAGGGAGGAGTGTTGAAACTTTATAGGACCTTTGTGTAAAGCCCTAGGTGTAAAACCATTTGTGACTGAAAACATATATATGTAGTATGAATAATCACACTCTAAATTATCTGTTAGCAAGTATAAATCATTATATTTTGTTATAGTGACAAATTAAAATACATTATTAAAATTTAATAAATGCACTTAGAATGTGAATTTATATACCAACACAATGTATTAGTTAGTTTTAAACTTATCTTAAAAAGAGGATTATTTTTACAGTAATAGTGTGGCCTATAGTATATATGTGTCGTTTTTCTCCCCCCCAGCAATAACATGAAAATTTATGGTAATTGTTCAGTGGATTTTTATGGAATACTTCCCATATGTCGGGCACTGTTCTCAGTACTTGAGAAACATCAGAGAATACAACAAAAAACTCTATCCTCATGTTTATAGTATAGCAGGGGAAAGGAAATTATTTAATATGTTAGGAGGTGGTAAGAGCAATGGAAAAAGAAAAAATAAAGCAAGATAAGGATTTTGGGAATGCTTTGTTGGAAGTGGAGGAGAGTGTGAAGTATTGAATAGGGTGGCAGTCAGGGTGACCTCATTTAGAAGGTGAGATTTGAGTAAGTCTTGAAACAGGGGAAGGAGGTAAGCAGGCAGGAGATTCCCAGGGAAAAAAGTGTTCCAGGCTAAGGGAATAGCTGGAACAGAAGCCCTAAGTTGGGGCATTCCTATCAAGTTCATGGAACAGGAAGCATGGGGTGGGAGTAGGCAGATGATAATAGGGCCTCCTAGACCTTTGTGAAGACTTTGACATTCAATTCTGAGTGAAGAGAAGGGCCAATTACAGGGTTTTACTGGAGGACTGACATAATTTGATGGTTTTTAAAAGGATCATTCTGCCTTTTGATTTGAGAATAGTTTGAAGAGAAATATTTTCATATAGTTCTCTGAGAAATAGACACCGTGAAGGAGAGTATGTTCATCTGGGATTGAAGAATATGCTGGTAGCAAAGTAGAGCCATGAAAAAGGAAATGGAAGGCCACCAATACCACCAACACTTAATCTCCTTGGGAATCACACATCAGACTATGGACACCTGAGGCAATAGGGCCAGATCATTTATTCCTCAGCTCCTTTCAGTTACTGGTTGAGGGCTACTTCCTAAGAGGCCAGAGAAAGCCCTCAGGCAAAGAAATGCAGACTCTAGCATTGGCAGTCAGCAGGAAAACGGACATGGTAACTGAGGGATATTGGAAATCAATGGGAGAGAATTGGGAGAGAATAGAAGGAGAAGGACTTGTTAGCAGACTACTGTAGGAATCCAGGTCACAGATAATGGTGGCAAGACCAGCTGAAGTGATAGGAAATGATCACATTCTGGACTATATTTTTAAGGTTCCTATGAGTATAATATTCTCATTTTGAAAGTTTTTCCAGTGACATTGTTTGTAAAGTCTAAATAGAAAGATAAAAAAAAATGATTTTTCAGTTCTACTTCAAGATGGAAATGTAGAAAGATCCTGAACTAACCTCCTCCCACAGACACACTGAATCTACAGCTATATATGGAACAACTTCCTCTAAAAAAAACCCTAAAAATTGGTGGAGCAACCCCTTCACATCAAGTAAATGAGAGGGATACTGCATTGAAGCAGGTAGGAAAAGGTGAGACATTGTCTTGCCATAAACCCCACCCAGCACAGCAACTCACACTCAGGAGGAAACTCAAAACCCAGAGCTTCTCCCTAAGGAATAAGGGTTTGTACCTCACATCAGGCATACCAACTTTTAAGACCATTACCTGGGAAATGATCCCCCAAAACATCTGACTTTGAAGACCAGTGGGACTGTGCCTGAGGGGCAGGCTTCTGGTTTGGCATACTTAAAAGGGGCCCCAGAGGTGTTCTCAGGTAATGTGGGCTGGTGGACACAATCTTTGCGCTCTCCCTCTTCTTTGCTCCAGCTTGCTGGTATCTTCTGGAATAGAGTTTATACCCTTGTCTGGTACCCTGATTTTTGCAGCTGCTGCCAAGGGACACCTCTTCATTGCTTGGCTCTGGTAACCAGCGGGGCTTATGCTCAGGTCCCACAGGACTGTAACCAAAGGAAAAAGACTTAACTAGCTAGCACCCGCAGGGCACAGAAAGAGTCAACAAACTCAGGAGCTCGATCTTTCTGTGAAAGAGGCCTATTAGTCTTAGCTAATCATAGCTGCAGCCTGAGGGCCAGGCTTTTCTAAAGGCTGACTGCAAATCATATATGTATCTGATAAGGGGTTAATACTCAACATACATATGAAGAACTCATACAATTCATCAACAACAAAGCTATCAGATTAAAAAATGGCAGAGGATCTGAATAGACATTTCTAGAGGTGACACAGTTGACCAATGAAAAAATGCTCAGTTATCAAAAAGACAAGAAATAGTAAGTGTTGGCAAGGATGTGGAGAAACAGGATTTCTTATGCACTGTTGGTGGGAATGTAAATTGGTGTAGCCACTGTGGAAAACTGTATGGAGTTTCCTTAAAAAAATTAAAAATAGAACTATAATATGATCCAATAATTCTACCTCTGGGTATTTATCCGAAGAAAATGAAAACACTAATTTGAAAAGATATCTGCACCCCCATATTTATTGCAGAAATAGCCAAGATATGGCAACAACATAAGTGTCCATGGATAGATGAATAGATAAAGAAGATATGATATATATACTGATATGTATGTGTGTACATATATACATACATATACATATATACCCCCTATATATATACATATATTTCCCATATTTATATACTCTTCAGTTATAAAAAAGAATGAAATCTTGCCATTTGCAACAGTATGGATGGACCTTGACGGCATTATGGTAGATGAAATAAGTCAAACAGAGAAAGACAAATACCATATGATCTCACTTATATGTGGAATCTAAACAAAAAAAAAAAAAAAGAAAAAGTGAGCTTATAGACACAGAGAATAGATTGATGATTGCCAGAGGCAAGGGTGGGGGGCTGTGCAAAATGGGTGAAGGGAATCAAAGGTATAAACTTCTAGTTATAAAATAAATAATCATGGGGCTATAATGTACAGTATGGTGACTATGGTTAATAATACTGAATTGTATGTTTGAAAGTTGCTAAGAGAATAAATCTTAAAAGTTCTCATCACAAGAAAAAATTCTATAACTATGTATGGTGACAGATGTTAATTAGACTTATTGTGGTGATCATTTTGCAATATATACAAATATCGAATCATTATGTTGGCTCATTATGTTGTACACTTGAAACGAATATAGTTTTGTTTGTCAATTATACCTCAAAAAATTCAGAAAAAGAAAATTATTTTCTCTTTTTAAATGGCACTATAATAGCTCTAGAACTTCTTTTTTTTTTTTTTTTTTTAGCTCTAGAACTTCTGATGCTGTTGTATTTATTCATTGAGATACATAATAGGTGCATTCTGTCTTAGTATAGTCTCTCAAACAACAAAATATGTGCTTTTCATCAGTAACTGATAGAAACCATGAGAAATGGAAGCAAAAACATCTATTGCCCCTTAAGTGACTGACTGGGTTTGTTAGATCTGGGGTCACACTATGACCACAGCATACAATTGGATCACAAACAAGTGAATGTATAGGCCTTTGGCTGAAATGATGATGATGTTAAAAATGTACATTCCCTAATCATGTTTTTTTGTTTTTGTTTTTGTTTTTTTGCTGGGAGTATAAACTTGTATGAATCCTTAAGTATCATTGATGGTTTTTGCTGAGATATTATTCTTTGTTTCTATTTTTATTTCTAATTATTTTTTAACAAATTATTTTTACCATTACTTATAACACTGAACAAAACCACTTACTGTCCAACAATAAAGGATTTGTTAATTCACTTTATGTTACACAATAGTATATACATTGTGATCTAATTTTGATAAACATGGAAAAGAGTAAATTCTTAATAATAGTTCTATCTAGATGGGTGGTATATAGGGGCTACTCTTCTTGCATAGCTGTACTGTCCTTTCTGTGATGCCATGCACTGCTTTTTTTTTTTTAACAAATAATTAATAAAAGTATCAATCTAATGGAAGTATAAAATGTTAGCTATTTTTTCCCAATTTCTAGACTCTTATATTCACTCCGCACATATTTGGGTTTGAAATTTTTCCGGTTATTTAAAATGAATATTTCTGGTAATCATTTCTATTTTAGGGGGGAAAAACCTTATTTATATTACACATATTCTGGGCTGCTCTGTTACCTCTTAACCCACTGTAATTTATCTACATTTCAATTTTTGATAATGTAGATGACAATTGGGTATGTTCTACAAGATTAGCACTTAGGTGTTCATCAAGCATGCACTAGAGAGAGCTTTCCAGACAGTAGAAATGAGGATTCATGTGCCAAGGTAAAGAGCCTGAACTTGATCTTCCTAGGTCATGGGAACAACTGAAATGTTTATACTGAGTTTAAGATAGTATTTTTCAACATTCATTTACATACACTATCTCAGCCTCATTTGAGCTTTACATTAATCTTAGAAAAAAGACACAGCAATCTCTTTTGTTCTGTTTTACCACTGAGCAAACTGAGGCTCTGTGAACTTAAGACCTTTGTTCAAGATCACAGATTCATTCACCAGTAAGGCAAGGACCACGGTCTGAATCTCAGATTGGCCCAGAAGTTTCTCGCTTACACTACACCATTCTTTAAACACGCTGATTTTAGTTCAAACTGAGAATACATCTTAGGCACTAACGTATCAGTGGAGTATTTTCTTGTAAAGCTGTCTGTGAACATGGAGTTACTTGAAGTTTATGTAGTATTCTTTGATTCCAGGTGCTCAAATAGACATGAAGAACTGAGACAGTTCAGCCTAGTACTGTGTAGAATCCTCTTGTCCAAGGTGACAGGCACATTGTCCAGGCCAGACAAAATGAGCAGCTGTATGCTAAGAGCTTGCTGGCTTCGTCGCAGGAGTGGCGTGAGCTGCCGGGCACAGCTGTGGCCCCCCAGCACTTCATTTCTGTTTGCCATCTTCATGGACCACAGTTCCTGTGGTTGGTTTCAGTGGCTTATTTACTCTTCCCTGGGTTTCAAATTTTTCAAAGTGTTACAGCCATCTTGTGATATTTGAATTTTAATGATTTCATTAACATTTACCATTAATTTTTTAATTATGTAAATAATAAACCCTTACCATAGAAAAAACAGTGCAGAAATAATCGAAGTTAAAACTAAAAATCTTCCATAATCCCACCACCCATAAATATTCACTGCCAGAACTTTTATTTCCTTCCAGTAACATTTTCCTTTTGCACATACATATTTTTACAAAATTGAAAGTATATTCTATATTTGATTTTACATTCTGTTTTTCTCACTTAGTGTTAATAAGAACATTTTCTTTTACATCTAGGTTTGATTTTAAAATGTCATGTTAATTATTTTGTAGTATAACATAATTTATTTCCCTATTTTATTTTCAATTAGCTTGATTCCAATTTCATACTATTATAAATAAGATATAATTAATTTTTGTATGTAACTTGTGATCCTAATCTATAAAAGATAAACTATTAGATCAAAAATTATAATCTTTTGTGGATCTTGAGATATACTGCTTATTTACTTCCCCAAATACTTCTATTCATACTACCTTTAGTAAAGCATGAGAATTTCGGTTTTCCAGCATCCTTGTCAAAAATGATTTTTTAAAAGATTTATTTATTTATTTATTTGAGAGAGAGCAGAGGGCAGAGGGAGAGGGAGAGAGAAATTTAAGCAGACTATGCCTGAGCATGGGGCCAAGATGAGGCTCAATCTCACCACCCTGAGGTCATGACCTGAGCCGAAACCAAGAGTCGGACACTTAACGGACTATGCCACCCAGGTGTCCCTCAAAATGATTTTAAAAGCATTTTAAAAACAGTGTTGCTAATTTTGATACATGAAATTTTGTCTCTTCTTAATCAGATTTCTCATTACTAGTGAAACTGAGTATTTTAATATTGTCTTTGACAGTGTGTTTCTCCTCATTCATTTCATTGACCACTATTCCCTTGTCCTTTATTTTAATAGCATTTATTATGTAATCTGTTTACACAAGATGTTATACATCAATTAAAGAAAATTTGAAAATATTAGAACAGCTTTCAGTTTTTTCTTCATTTTTGTTTTGGAACATTCTTTGTTTCTTATTTATAAATCAAATATATAAAATGTATATTTTCTGTTATAAATATTTTTCCTTCTGGATATTGCTATTAAATTTTTATATTTTATTTTTTTCTATTAATCAGACTGTCTTAGTAATATTTTCACACATTACCCTTGCTTTCTGTTTACCCTGAATTTTCTATTATTTTCCCCTCTTTGCTGGCCTTCTTTTGAATTGAAGATTTTTTTTAAAAAAAATCAATGTTTCTCAATTTTTCCCTCAAATTCCCTCAATTTTTTTCCTCAATGAATTTGTATATTATACACTCTTGCTCTTCTTCTAGTAATTACTCTTAAAAGTTTAACAAGCATAGTGTAAGTCTGAAATTAGTGAACATTTCTACTTCTTCGCAAATAATGTAAGAACCTAAAACAATTTGAATCTTATAGGACATAGTTCTCTTCTTTATAGCTCTGAGTTGTGCTACTAGTTGAATTAAACATTATTATTGCTGTTGCTTTACATAATCAATATGTGGGTTTTTTTAAGATTTTATTTATTTATTTGAGAGAGACAGAGAGAGCATGAGTCGGGGGGAGGGGCAAAGGGAGAAGGAGAAGCAGACTCCTGGCTGAGCAGGGAGCCTGACTTGAGCTCTATCCCAGGACCCTGAGATCATGACCTGAGCCAAAGGCAGACACTTAACCCACTGAGCCACCCAGGGACTTCTATCAGTATGTGTTTAAATTTACTTACATATTTACTATTTCTTTTCTCACTGTTTTTCTTTGCATTCAGAGCTTTCTTCCAGAATGTTTCCTTTGTCCCATGACTTATCATTAGAAATTCCTTTACCATATGTCTTTTGATAATAAACTAATTTAGCTTGTTGCTTACAGCTCCCCTTTTCAGTTTTACCAGTGACTTGGAACATCCTTTCATTGCTTACAATCTAGGAAATGTTTTAAAATATACTTTATCAAGCATCTAGTTATTTTGCGAAGGGAGGGACATACTTGCACGCTTCATTTATTTGAAAATTGTTCTCGCATTTGGCTTCTAGTGTCACAACTGAGAAATCTTCTAACAGAATAATTGCTGTTCCTTTGCAGCTAATCTAGTCTTTCTTTCCAATGGCTTCTGTCTCTGGTGTTCTGCAGTTTTACCATGATTTTTCTAAGCATGAATTTGTTTGTATTTATGTTGCTTGGCCTATTTTGTGCTTCTATGTCTGAGGATTCAAGTCTTTGTTTACTTCTAAAAATTCGCACTTATTATCCCTTTGATGTTCTTACACCCCATTTTCTCTGTTCTCCTTCTGAGATTCTGATTATATGCATATTGAACCTTCTCATCCTGTCTTCAAAATTTCTTAACCTTTCAGGTATATTTTCTATCACCTTCTCTCTCTGTGTTTCTTCTGACTTATTTCCTCACAGTCTTATTCCAATTCACTAATTTTTGTTGAATAGTATATAATCTGCTTTTTACCCTATTCACTGAATTACTGTCAACACTTTTTTTTTTCATTTTTAAAAGTTCTATTTTGTTCTTTTTCAAATCTGCTTAGCAGTTTTTGAAAGTCTCTTTCCTTGTTGGTTTTTATTATTTCATGTCATTCCAAACATAACTATTTTTATTTTATATTTGATCATTCCAATATCTGAAATCCTTGGAAATCTAAGTCTATTGCTTATTTCTGTTGGATCTCATTTGTTGTGGCATATATCCTTGTGTATTTGGTGAGCTTTATGAGCTCCTATTTCTTTGATCTTAATCTGTTGTTTTTCTATTGGCCTAAATAAAGAATGCTTTCCTCCAAAAAGGATTGCTTCTTCCAGAAACCAAGGGCCTGCCATAATTCTTTAACCACTTATTCGAGGGTCCCTGGCATAGTGCAGGAATCTCAAGCTCAGCTTTCTTATCTTTTGGGTTACTTATATTGGCTTTTATCCTAAGGGCTGTTCTGCTTTATTGTTTGCTTGCTGTTTTCTACTCCCCTCTCCAGTTTTGGCTGGTTGCCTTGGAGCATTCCCTTACTGCCTGTGATGTCAGGATTGCATTAAAAAGCATTAAGAATTTGGTTATTTTAGTGGGAGGATCCTACTGACAATTGCGGTTTGTCTTCCATAGCAGCTCTATTTTACTGGGCAGAGGTTCTTTTGGGACTGCTGTTTCTCTCCCTGGCATTGTCTTGCTAGTTTCATCAACACCATTTCTTGAATCCAGTTCTGGCAACCTCTGATGGGAGAGGTCTCACTACTTGTTTGTGGGCTGGTCGTATAGAAGCAATCAAGCCATCAATCCCTATTGACATTCTTGTACTTCTTTTTTTTTTTTCCCCCCAGGGGCCCCTAGTATTTTATTTATTTATTTATTTATTTATTTATTTATTTGTTTGTTTGTTTGTTTGTTTGTTATGTTATGTTATGTTATGTTATGTTATGTTAATCACCATACATTACATCATTAGTTTTTGATGTAGTGATGTTGACCTTCTTGTACTTCTTAAGGCTCAGGAACAGGGAGAACTCTCAGCACCAATTCTGCTTTTTCTTAGCCTCCTGGGGCCAGACAGTCCAAGGATATTCTTTTAGGGACTATATTTACTTTCCTCTTGGTATTTATAGATCTCTCCAGACCAAACCAATGTAAAATCCTTACCTTGATGCTAGTTTCTATGAACTTGCTCAGTCCAAAGAGGTCACCATGAGGCACAAGTTCCCTCAGCCAGAACTTATACAGGACACAAGCCCTATTTGCACATAGCTACCCATAGGCCCCAGGAGACATTTGCCTTAAAGATGGAGATGATTTTCAGTTCGTAATAGAGAGAAGGAAACTGTTAAGGTCACATCTTCTCATATTCCTCATAATAAATGTTTTAGAGAATAAAGAATTTCTTATTTTAAGAAAAATATTTAGAATGAATAGGAGATTTTTATAGGCACACTTTTGGTTCTTGAAGTATGGAAAGATCTGGATTCCCAGTTGCATTTTCAAATTTTCTTTATCTTTATTTTAAAATTATAAAAGACCTTTCATCACCAAGACCACTTAGCAGACAATATTTTCAAAAAATTTTTTAGGAATATAAAATTTGGAATTATAATGGCATATCATAAATTTCATGAATGAATGGAGCATGAATTAAGAATTAAAGCTGATTCCTCAGAATTAACATGATATGAATAGAACCTAGCAACATGGTATGAATATATATGTAAATTATTGGAATCTCCGTGGTCCTAAATTAATGTAATCAGAAGTCATAATACATTTAAGCATGAAAAAAGTCATTTGTTTCTAATTTTTAATAAATAGCTTTTTAATGTCATAGGTAAGCTACATATAAGTAAAATACTGCTAGCATATTTCATACAGAATTCAGTGAGTTCAAAGCTAAATGTATACATTTATATTTCTCATATATTTTCAAAATTAAAATTTTTTAAAAGGAAGTTTGCATTGAGATATTAAAACCTTATGGTTGTCTTACCTCAATCATTTAAAATGATTATTAACTATGACGAGCAGAATATAAAGATAAAAATGAACAACAAAAAGATAAACCCATTTTCACTTCTCATTGGCTGATATGATAAACAGAAAAATGGGCAAATGCAAAGTCTTATAACCCTGACCACCCATATTTATACTGGCTATCATTCAGCAGAACATTACACTACTTAAGGGTATGGTCATATCACAGTTGAAGCAATGCTAGCATAAATTATTTATATAGCAGTCTTACAAGTAAGAAGTGGCTATGTAAAGTAAGGCTGTAATATAATTTATTGGAAAGTTATAAAAGTTCAGTTTAGCAATTCTTGGGGACAGTGTTCCAGCTCTGAGTAAAAAAAAAACTGAATTTGAATTGTGTAGGACTGTTGAATCACAGACCTGTACCTCTGAAAAAAATAATACATTATATGTTAAAAAAAAAAAAGAAGAAGATAGTAGGAAGGGAAAAATGAAGGGGGGAAATCGGAGGGGGAGACGAACCATGAGAGACTATGGACTCTGAGAAACAAACTGAGGGTTCTAGAGGGGAGGGGGGTAGGGGGATGGGCTGGCCTGGTGATGGGTATTAAAGAGAGCACGTACTGCATGGAGCACTGGGTGTTATACGCAAACAATGAATCATGGAACACTACATCAAAAACTAATGATGTATAGTGATTAACATGACATAATAAAAAAAAAAGCAAACACTGAATTTCCAACCCAATCCCCATCCTTCAACTACTCTCAGATAAAACATAATGTATTGGACCCATCAAAAACAACAACAACAAAAAAACCTGTGCTCATCAGATTGGGCAGATCACACATGCTGCAACCAAGAACATTCCACAAACTGTGGAACACAGTAGGGTGTTTCTGAGTACTGTCAAACATTTTTAATACTCATTTTTATATGCGTGTTAAACTATTCATGTTTGATACATTAACATAAAACTAATATTAATATCTTAATACTGGTTGCTCATAACAACAACAAAAAGCTTATTATAGTGTTTTTGTCTCCCTATTCTAAATTTTTAGATTGCTTTGAAGCACTTTTTGTGTGTCTAGTAGTCTGCAATAGTTATTTTCTGATTATTGTTTAAATATTTTATTAGGATGTAGTTCTCTATGACAGCTGCTATTACATTAAATTTATGTTTCTGTTTAATATATTTTTTGCTTACATTTCATGTAAAATCAGTTACTAATTTAACCTTTATTTCTTCTGCCTTTCCATTGATAGATAATCTGATGAGGTTTATATCCTTAAGGGAATAACTGACTGTAAGAATTCTATAAAATGCTGTTAAATCAGATGGAAATCTTATAAAGTGAAATCTCAGATATTAGAAGTGTAGTGCTAGATATTATTTATGTAGAATCAAAGAAACTAATAATGTTATACTTTGGCTCAGTAAATAATTTTATATTTTGCTTTCTTAAAAAATAAAATAGCAACTAGATAAAAATTTAGGGTATTTAATCTTAAAATTTACCCCATATCTTAATATACATTTTCCTTTTACACAGAGTCATAGTTCTATGCTATTCATACTAAAAGCCTTTGTTCATATTTATACCTTATAATTTCACTCATGTTTATTGTAAGCCCCTTTTAATTTTTGGTTCATGAAGAAAGGCTCTGCATTAACCATTCATGGCATATAAAAATAGGCAGACTAAATATCATATAGGTAAATTGTATGTGCAATTTTTCATGAAGAAAAAGTCACGATTTTTAATGCCTTTCTTATCTCCTACATGTCTTAGAAAACAAAAGCAAAATTAACCCAATTTCATTTATCCATATTTCATAATGGAAAATCTATCTTAAAAAGAAAATCTCTATACTATGAAAAATTGGTTCAACAAATGTTTACCAAACTTACTATGTGCAAAGCAGTTGAGAAGATGGATATAGACATTGTCTCTATCTTCCAGAAACTTGCAGACTAAGAGGAAAGATACGGCACGTAAAAATACCTCTAATAAAAAATGTAGTGTGATTAATGCTAAAAGAAAAACAAACACAAAGAAGAGGGAAAAAAAAGAATTTAAAAACTCAGGGTATTGATGAATGTTTTATGAGAGATTATAACAGGAGATGTTGGCCTTTAAAAGTAGATAAAATGTCAAGAGAGCTAGGAGTAGTGTTGGTATGGAAAGAGTAAAGAGACATGCCAAGCTGAAGGAGCAATATGAGCAAAAGGGAGAGACAGAAAAGAGTGGTGTGTGTGTGAAACAGTAAGAAGGCAGGATTGGTGAGCTGGGGAAGGAATTGTGGAAATCAAGATAGAAGATATAGACGATATTATGAAAGTCGATTTTATTGAGATGACAGGATCACATAGAAGATTTTTTGAGCAGAACAATTTTATGATTGACTTTAGACAAATGATACTAGCAGCATTTTGTAGCATCCGTTGTTTTGAAGAACAATTGGGAAGAAGAAACATGGGCAAGTTAAGTCCTGAACTAGTGACTGTCAAAAGGTAAAGAAGTAAATATATTGAAATTGTGAAGAAGCAGAATTTATAGAACTAAATAACGGATTCAATACAGAGATGGAGACTGGGGCAAAAGGGAGGGTCAGAATGCTAGGTATTCTTCATACATACCTGACGTCATAGGAGTGAGAAGGGAAAGGAGAATCAAAGACAGAATTTAGGAAAATTGCTATAATTAAAATGTTGGAGGCACACTGAACAAAAGATAGTATGAGCCCACATTGGGCTCCCTGCTCAGCAGGGGGCCTGCTTCTCCCTCTCCCTCTGCCTGCCGCTCCCCCTGCCTGTTCTGCTCTCTCTCTGTCAAATAAATAAATAAAATCTTTAAAAAAAAAAAGAAAGAAAAAAATGGTGAGTAAAGATTAAAGAGAATTTGAGCAGTTTCACCTGATAGGAGTTTACCTTTGATGGTGATCTTTTGTGTGTGTGGCAATATTAGAAGGAAGGTCACCTGCAGAGAGTAAGCTATGAGTATAAGTTTGAGGCTTAAGAATTATTATTATTTTTTTAAAGATTTATTTATTTGAGAGAGAGAATGAGAGAGAGCAGGGTCAGAGGGAGAAGCAGACTCCCTGCCGAGCAGGGAGCCCGATGCGGGACTCGATCCCGGGACTCCAGGATCATGACCTGAGCCGAAGGCAGTCGCTTAACCGACTGAGCCACCCAGGCACCCCCAAGGCTTAAGAATTATAGAAGAGATGTAGAACACTGGTGGGAGAGGCTTGATAACAGGTTAAGACAGAAAACTGGGAGTTATCCAAGATTTCTCCTTCTACTCTGTTCTTCATTTTCTATCATTGAGCAATGCCAGTTGTATAGCCAAAATATGTTTTAAATCCCTCACTTCATCCCACTACTACTGCTATAATTTCAAGCCTTCAAGACCTTTTTCCGGAGTGTACTCTATTACTCTCCTTACTGGTCTCCCTGCCTTTCTCTCCCTTCTTCTTCCAGGCTTTTTTCCACATTGCTACCAAAGTGATCTTTCTAGGGTACAGATCTGCTCATATCACCCTGCTCAAAATTCCCCAAGGGCTCCTCATCTCTTACAGTAAAAATTCAAATTTGTCTGCATAATGTACCATAACCTACAGCAATCTAGTCCCTTCCTTCCTATCTGGTCATTTCTTGCTATCTCCCCCTAACAACCTGATCCCCTCCCAACATCCCTTGCCTCTATTCTTGTTTCGGTCATTCCCTCGTCCTGGAAGAACTTGCATATTTGGTAGAATTTGCCTAATCCTTCTAGGATGAAGAAGAAGAAAAGTAGAAGAAGGAAGAGGAGGAGGAGAAGAAGAAAGGAGGAGGAAGAGAAGGAGAAGAAAAGCACAAATAAAGGAAGAATTGAATGAAATACATTATCTTAAGGTGTCTAAAAGGATTGCTGAGCAGCAGGAAAAACCCAAAGGAAATTAGCATGCAGTAAGGATAATGACTTTGTCTTACAATGACCTTAAAGCTAGACTCAGAAGTGAGGAAGGCAGAGAGTAGGGTTTACTCAGGGTTAGATATTGGCAAAGTGAATAAAGATAGAGAATCAAGTTTATGAGAGATTCTGGGATTTTAGAATGAGAAACCCTTTTAAATAAGCTGGAGGTGGGAGTGAAAAGGTTGATGGTGAAGGCAAAAGTCTGTGTCTGGCAATATGGATAGCTCAAGGGATAGAGAATTGAGATTAATTGGTTAATTAATTCATTATTTTTTTGTTAATCTAACCTTTCCTGTGTATCTTCTATATGTCAAGCTTGGAGAATATGGAAATGAATATAGGGGCACGGTCCCTACTCTTGTGAATAACAATTTATTTAGGAAGGTGGGGGGGAATTCATTGTTTAAGATCTTAAAGAGATTTGAGGTATAAAGTAGTTGGAACTGCCTGATTTTGCCTTAGTCAGTCATTATTCTCAATCAAATAGATCTCCGTTCTGATTACTCAGTTTTGCAACTTCCTTCTTTTACTTTAATGCACAGAAACACACAAATGATATCCCACACTTAAGGGGAAAAAAATCACTTTGTTTAGAAAAGATGGTGATTTTGAGTAAACAGGCAAAATCTTTTGGTAACCACAATGGAAAGTGTTGTCCCACCAGTGTTTTGTATACATACACATATTTTGTATATGCATATTTTTGTCCTGGGGGAAAAGTAAATGTAAATTGTTCTGTACTCTGTGTGAGTAAATACTGAGTATTACTAAACCTACATACTTCTAAAAATATGTTTTTTCAAGCAGTTTTAGGTTCACAGCAAAATTCAGAGGAAGGTGCAGAGATTTCCCATATGCCTACCCACTACCCCCACACAGGCTCTGTATAAGTTTTTTGCTTATAGTTTCATGTTATAATATTCACTTCAAAATTATATTATTTTTCAGGTATGTAATATATATGTCACCCTTGAATCTCTCTTTGAAGTGATATGTTATGACTTCTGTGTATATGCTTTGGGGAATTTTTAGAAAGTACATTTACAAAATAGAATAATTTTGTCTTACATAAACTGAATTTCAAGCAGTTCCATGTAACTTTTAATGAAGTACTTTTAATAAAGTACATTAAATTTTGATGGCCTCGTTCAACAAAATAAATAATTTAAATTTGTGAAAATGTACAATGCACAATATGAGGCACTCCAGACATCGGAAAAATGTTTATGCTACAGTTAGTGCTCTAGAATGTCCTAGAATCTGCTGTGGAGGATGACATGAATTACCTCACTCTTTCGTTATTTAATTACCCCTCCTGCTGCTGCTGTTCCTTCTTCCTCTTTCAGACTGGTTCTCTTACCCCACACTCCCCTGCATCATACTAACTGGTGTGTATAAGATGGCAGACCTGAGGCACCATAAGATCCCAGAACACTGTTGAATCATCAAAGAAAGCTTACTTTTGGTATAATTAGTTGTAAAACTATTTTATTATGGTTACACATTTATACATAATCACTCCCTCCACCATAATATTTGATTAAGTAAACACCTCCAGTCTCCCCCTGTATTGAATGAAGTATGTGTATGTACATAAATGCACATGCACAGTTTTCGTCAACTACTGAGAGAAAATGTGATTGACATATTATTTCATTATTTTCCTATGTATTATTGAATTGTCAAGGCAATATAGTTGTCATAACACCCGTTATTACTTTTTTTTTAAGAGAGGGAGAGAGGGGCACAAGGAGAGGGAGAGAGAGAATCCGAAGCAAGCTCCACACCCAGTGCAGAGCCCGATGTGGGGTTCCATCTTACAACCCTGAGATCATGACCTCAGCCGAAACCAAGAGTCCAACACCCAACCAAATGAGCCATCCAACCTCCCCTGTTACTACTTTTAAAATAATGTTAGTTTCTTCCTCTGATTAGAAAATTAAAAATTCTAATTTTGGAAACTTTGGAAGATACAGGAAAAGCCTCATCCATACTCCATCAGCTCTAACAAATGTATACAGTCACATAGGGACCACCTCCATCTAGATGTAGAATGTTTCCACCACTGCAGAAAGTTCCCTCATGCCCTTCTGCAGTCAGTCCCATCCATCTACCCCAAAGCCCTGGCAACCTCTCATTTGATTTATGTTGTTGTGGTTTTGTTTTTTCCAGAAAGTCATATAAATGGAAACCTGTACAGTGTAGCCTTTGATATCTGGCTTCTTTCACTTGACATGATGCTTTCCAGATCTATCCATGTCATTATAGGTCTCAGTAGTTTGTCCTATTGCTGAGTAACATTCCATTGTATGGATGCACTACAATTGACTTATCCAATCACCAGGGTATGGATATTTGGATTATTTCCCATATGGAGCTATTGTGAATAAAGCTGACATTAACATTTGCATACAGATCTATCTATCTGTGGAAATACATTTTTATTTTTCTTGGGCAAATATCTATCAGTAAGATTGCTGGGTCATATGGTAAAAATATGTTTACATTTAATAATTTTCCAAAGTTGCTGTACCATTTGTATTCCTGTCAGCAATATATGAAAGTTCCCATTGTTCTGCATCCTCATCAGCACCAGGTATTGATATTTTGTATTTTGTTTTGGCATTCTAATAGGTGTGTGGTGGTATATCATTGTTGTATTTGGTTTTGAGGAGACCTGAATTTCTTTCAATATAGATGGGGCCTGCCTACCCATTTATAGGTGTGCATACCTTAAATGTTTACTTTTCCATAGACATATGCATAGACATCAACTGAGGGATATTCTGAAATAAAAGGCAGGGAACAGGGAATATCTAATATGTGCCTATAAAACAAGAATTCAGGAAGTAACTTTGAGAAAAATATAAAATAGTTCTAATTTTCTAGCTTCCTACAAGACCCTCTTCAGTGAAATAACTCTATTAACTACAAAATAAAATATTAATATCAAAGATTAATTTTTAACTTTTATAATAAAAAAATTAAGCATACATAGACATAGAAAAATGAATCATATCATCTAGCCTTAGCAAGTGGTGACTCATGGCCAATCTTGTTTCATCTCTATCCCCACTTCCCCCTAACTCCACCAGTGATTATTTTGAAGCCAAATCCCAGGCATCAAAGATTAAATTTTAATTGAACCTCAGAGTTCTTGATTTATCATATTAGCATTTGAAAATAACTATTTAAAAATGTTTAAATTTTTAAAATTAATTTCTAGTATTTATCTCTTAGGTATTACTAGTTTTCTGGTTTGACCTATTTATATGTAAAGTATTTTCTAGGTATATTATTCCAGGCATTTATCCAATAATAATGGGAATTCATCACACCTGAATAGAAATAAAAACTCATTAAGTGAGATTGTTTTGTTTTATTGGTATATCCTATATGTAGTTTCTTTAGTAGCATTGTATAGACATCAAATTAAAACAACTACAAATTTTGCTTATTAAAGGTGTTACTTAAGTTAACAATAGAGGTCATTTGATCTATTTTCTATATATTATATTTTTAAAATTACACATTGAGTATAATATATAGGATACTTTCTTAATTCTTATTACAGTACTGATCTAGTTTTTGTCACTGGGTAGCTCAACTGAAGTACATAACCAGTTTTAATTAAGAATAAAAAAGAAAAAAAAACTTCACATCGTTAGAAATTCTGATTTTTCCCACTCTAACAAAAAAGACCATGAGCAGTATGAGATTAGTCAGATGTGAGGAATGATAAGCAACCATGTTAGGGACCACCTATGACTAACTACAATAATTGGGGAAGTAACCTTGACATTTTTCAGTCCAAGTATGAGTATCTATAGTTTATTATATCCCAGACAGTATCCATTACCAAATATGTAGGGCTAAATTAACTTTAATGTTGCTCTCTTCACAAGATATTCCATAGCTAGCAATAAAATTAAGATAATGCTGTTAAAATAAGAATTTCAATTATAAGGCAGATGAGACTGTGAAAAACATGACAGCCTTAGTGAGCAGTAGGAGTTGGTATTCACTTTGATAAGGAACGTCGTTCTCATAGATAGAAAGGAAAGAAAATACAGCCTACAGCCTGTTCTTATTGTATCATGTCATCCTCTATTGATAACGGCTTTGGGTTCATATTCATTTTTATTCATTTTCCCAGACTGGTACTAGAATTATGATCCTGTGAATCTTTCAGTTGCAGCTAGAATGCCTTCAATTTCTGTAGTGCTTCATCCTTCCAAATAGTTGAAAGCGTTTTCTCTTCTTTGTTCTTAGCACATCTTTGTTAAGAATGGAAGAGAACCCCAAGGTAGTGGTCTCTTCTTGCAGGTGGGAAAACTGGATCAGTAACTCAGTGCTAACATTGGAAATAGATTCAAATTACGTGAAAGATCACCCAGTGCTAATCAGGGGCCTGATTTGAACCAAGACATGTCATGAATATGACTTAAGTACAGTATCATTGTTTGTGTTGTATTACATATACCCTTGTTTTTGACTTTACAGTGGTAGAGAGAGAAGGAACTAGTGCATGTCTCTGGTGGGAATAGTAAAATCAGAAGAGAAAAAGGCTGCCATGATGGCTATTTATTTTATCTGTTTACTGATAGCTGGCCCCTAAGCATGGAACCACTCCTACACTGGCTGTCTTACTAGCTTTGTTGGCCAAACCTGTGAATCATGTACAGTACAGGGTTATCATGGTTCTCCTGGTGTGGTTTAATGCAGAATCCCATGCCTAGGGCAGCTGCGTGGAAGCAGTTATCTATCCTGAAGCTTCAAGGCTGTTTTATACCATTAAGGAAAGCAGGGAATCCTGCTCGTCTGATTTATAATCCATTTGTTTAGTGTTAGTCATCAGCTATACCATTTTTGCCTCTCTGTTGTAAATTGTTCACTTTAAAATTTTCACATTTCATGTGCAAATGCAGATTTTTCTTTGCATAAAGAATAAACCTATATGATAATTTTGGCTATTTTCAGAGGTCTGGAACTCTTTTCTGCTTCTGAAAAAGCCTAAAGACTATTTTGGTTTTAATTCATCCTATATATCACCACTATTTATTCACCACTTATATAATTAATATAAACATTTTTTCTCAGTTTCCTTATATTTCTTGTGGAGCATTTTCGTCCATATTGCTTGCTCTAGAGCATGACCAGTTTTCATAGTCTTTACTACAATATGCTGTAAAATACTCATAATGTTTGTGCTGTCTCCTCTCATATTTACTTAATCTATCATCACAGGGAGTATGGCTGATGCCTTTAAGTGAACCAATCAATTATACAGCATTATGTTTAGCTTCCACAAGCAGAAATTTCATTTTCTCCCCTAAGAACCTTAATTCTGGAAATGAGCATTCCATACAGATTCAGAATGTTCATTTATTAAATGCAAATTTATTTTAGCTTACATAATACATATTTAAATGATAGACTTATAGTGTAACAATAAAATGTATAAGGTGATTTATTAGCATCTATGATGATTTTAAATATAATAAAAAGTGAAACTGATTTGAATTACAAATATTGCAGAAAATTTTTCAAGATGAATCACAGAGCTCAAGTGCAAAGTTGATGTTCTTAAATTAATCAGTTAGTTAATATGTTGTCTAACAAACTAAAATATAACACCGTATTAGTGGAGAAACTTTGCTAAACAGATCTTATGCTTTTTAAATATAAGACCATAGTGAATTTCAGTCATATTCTTACAATCATTTCATATGTTTTTTTATCCTATCCATTTTATTTTCTTTCCTCCTTTATCACTAGAAACAATGACCCAACGATTCCAAAGTAAGGAAAACTCACTATTTTTCTTCTTGTTCATTTCTTTTTGTCCTGTTAATTGTACTTAGAAACACCGCATTATCATTTACTGGGTTTCTTTTGTGTATAGCCTTGAGGTAGTATCTGAATCTACAGATTAATATATAAATTTTAAAATTAATAAAAATTAGTCTTCATGGGGTGCCTGGGTGGCTCAGTCGTTAAGCATCTGCCTTCGGCTCAGGTCATGATCCCGGGGTCCTGGGATCGAGCCCCGCATTGGGCTCCCTGCTCAGCGGGAAGCCTGCTTCTCCCTCTCCCACTCCCCCTGCTTGTGGTCCCTCTCTTGCTGTGTCTCTGTCAAATAAATAAATAAAGTCTTGAAAAAAATTTAGTCTTCATACTCTTTGAGTAAAAAAGCAGAGTATAATAACAGTGAAAGACATAAACAGTAGCTACGTTGAACAAATAATTATGTTTTTTAGATCTAATATCACCTTTAAACTTGTAATTAATATTATCGCTCTTAGAATATGTTTAAAACTGATATTTTAAAAATGTTATTTCAGCTCTCATGCATTCCTTTTGGTGGTTCATCAAATTATTAATCAGGTTTAGACCTTAGTAATATGTACATCTCTCGGATGAATGTTATTTCAGAATTTCAGAATATTTATTCAGAATGTTATCTCAGAAAGAGAAATAAAGAGGAATGAAATCAAGACCAAAATATAGTCATTTTACCTCTAACATTAAGAACATTAAGTTTGAAGTCAGAAAACTTAATTTCAGTTTTAGTTCTACTTTTTACATATGTGTATGTGACCTTCAGAAAGTAATTTAAACATTTCTGAGCTTCAGGTTCCTCATCTATAAAATAGAGGCTAGAAATACCTTTTATGCCTATCATTTAGAGTTCTTTTGGGTCAAATAAGGTTTGTTGCATTTAGATCACATACTCAACATTGCTATCTAAACATACAGTATTCTTGGGGCTCCTGGGTAGCTCAGTTGTTAAGCGTCTGCCTTTGGCTCAGGTCATGATCCCAGGTTCCCGGGATCAAGCCCTGCATCGGCCTACCTGATCAATGGGAAGCCTGCTTCTCCCTCTCCCACTCCCCCTGCTTGTTTTTCCTCTCTCGCTGTGTCTCTCTCTGTCAAATAAATAAATAAAATCTTAAAATAAATAAATAAATAAATAAATAAACATACAGTGTTCTAGCAGATTTACTGTTCAACATTTTCATTTATACATTTTTAATAATGATTTATTGATTATCCTCAGTGTGCAAGGAACACTGCCAGACACTAGGGAAATAAAAGTGGGTAATATAATACCCAACCACCTGAAATTCTAGTGGGGAAAACATATGAATACATAATAAAATACTTTAATTTCAGTCATTGACTTTAATTGACTTGTTGGTTGAGTGTTTTCCAGGTACAAATAATTATTTTATTGGCAAGAGATATCATAAATGTTTAAAAGAAAGATCAAAAAGGAAATAGAATTATTAATTAATAAAGCTGACCTTATAAGAAATATTAAAAATTTTCCATGGCCTCAAAATTTAAAAGATAAACTGAAAAATGTGAAAATATTTGCAGTTTATATCATGGACAAAGGGTTGATATACTTAGAATATGAAGATCTTTTAAAATTAGAAACAAAAAATCAACAACTCTATAAAAAAATGGACAAGAGTTATAAATGGTTCACAGGAAAAGAAATGCAAAGGACATAGGATATGGGACTATATGTTCAAATTTACTCTTATTAAAAAATGTTATTAAAATGAACTAACATTGCCATTGCTTGTCAATGTGATTGTAAAAAATCTGAAAGCTTGACAACATACTTGTGGTAGGTAGAATATTGACTCCCAAAGGTGTCTATATCCTAATCCCCAGAACTTCACATGGCAAAAGGGACTTTGTAGATATGATTAAATTGAGGATGATGAGATGTGAAGATGATTCTGGATTATCCAGATAGGCTTAATGTAATTACAAAGATCCTTACCTTATCAGTGAAAGAGGAGGCAGGAGAGTCAGTCAGAAGAGACATGATGAGGAAAAGAGAAATCAGAGATGTGATTGCTGGCTTTGAAGACAGAAGGGGGCCACAAGCTGAGGAATATGGGCAAGCCTCTAGAAGATGGAAAAGGCAAGGAAACAGATTCTCCCCTAGAGCCTCTGAAAGGAAAAGAGTCCTGCTGACATCTTGATTTTAGCCCAGTGAGACCTATTTTTTGACTTCTGATTTCTAGAACCATAAGATAACAAATTTGTATTGTTTAAATCTATTAAATTTGTGGTAAGTTGTTACCATATCAATAGCTAACTAATACCATTCTCTAAGAGGAAGGTTGTGAACAAACGGGCACTTCCGTATCTTGTTGGGAATGAAAATCGTACAGTGAGTGGCGTTGGAGGAGAATTTTACTGTATTTACATATATACTTACCTTAGATCCCACAAACCTTCTCTGCCACTGTCAAAAATCTGAAAGATATGCAGAAGGCTATTGTAGCACTATTTGTAATAACAAAAAGGACTGGTAACAGCCCAAATATCCATCAATAGTGGACTGGTTGAATTAAGTGTGATACAACATTGTACTATTCAGTTATTAAAAATAGTATTTCTGTATTTTGCTATGAAATGATCTCAAGCATTCTTGTTAAGTGAAAGTGTCAAGGTGAAACAAAAGTATGTTTGTATCTGACTATTTAGCTAATAAGGGGATAATATAAATATGAATAAATACACATGTTTTCTTTTAAAAATTAAAGGGTGTGTGTGTATTTGGTGGTTATTGATAGGTTATCAGTAGGTTATTGACTCCCTGAAAAGGGAATAGCATGAAGGGAAAAAGGATGGATGGTATACCCAAGTGTACTTTATTTTGTAGATTTAGCCCTGGAACCATACAAATGCCTTAAAATTATAAAACAGAATTAAATAAAATTGAGAAAGAGCACAGTCTACCCCCCCATATACCTCTCCCCATTAACCTAAATAAGAGATTGAGTGAGCGGCAAAACCAGAGAGAACCTATTTCAAGTGATTTTTTAATACACAGTATTTGACTATATATATCCTTAATGGGATATATCCTTATGACAAAAAAGAACAAAGAAATCAATTTAGGGGTGCTTGGCTGGCTTGGTCAGAAGAGCATAAGACTCTTGGTCTCAGGGTTGTGAGTTCAAGCCCCATGTTGAGTGTAGAGATTACTTAAATAAATAAAACTTAAAAAAAGAAATCAATTTTTATTAATTGTATTTTCAGATAGAATATATAATATATTTAAATTGTACTGTAGCATAAAAGTAATTATCACTATCATTAGGTATCAAGATTTTCAATGTAAGAGAAAAGAGATACAAAAACTCAAAGAAGTTAAGTAAAACAACTTAATTTGAATTGGTAACATCACTGTGAATTTATGGTATATTTTTTCTCTTTAAAAAAATTCTCAGTAGGGAGGGCACATTGATATTTTACACAGATCCCCCTGTAAAGATGTGTTGCCCTGCTTCTGGGCATGCTGTTGGCTATTTTCAGATGTCAGCCTGGTCAGGGATTACCATAACAGAAGAGAGCTGCCTTCCCCAAGATCATGACCATTCCCAGGGCAACCAGTATGTAGTGCCCAACTAGATTACTGAAAGATCATTCTAGCTCCATATCTCTACATGGGTCTGTATCACAGTTTAACCCTTTTCCTTTGTCCAGTGAGGGTTCTTTTCTTTCCCTTCTTTTTTTTTTTAAGTTCATAAGAACTCCATCTCCCAGGGAGTCTGCTTCTTTGGGAATAAATCTATGATACTGAGCTATGTTACCTAAAATTTCCTAGGACAGTGACCAACCCAGTAGCAGTAAATACCTCTTATGTTTAGAATGAGATCTCTACATACCATTCCCCAGCAGGCATCCTTAGAGAAATATCTGATTACAGATCTGTGACAGGCAAAAACAAGGAAGCCATCAAAGGCTTTTGTGGGCATGTTAGAAGAACTCAGGAGCCAATTTGAAGACATTCTCATAGTTCAAAGATAGTACAATTTGAACAATTAACAAAACTCATGTTAACAAAAGTTATTACTACTAATTGAAACACATCAGAAATGTTAAAAGTTATGAATTTGTAAGGATAAAAAATCATCATATATGGAGAATGCTAGTAAATAATTATTCTGAAAAATGATAAATAAAGGGAAATAATCAAGTATTTAGCCTACTTTTCTAATAAAAACTGTATAAAAACTCTTAGTAAACTAAGAATAGAAAGGAACTTCCTTAACTTGATGAAGAATATCTGCAAAAAAACCTATAACTAACATCATGCTTAATAGTGAGAAACTTGAAGCATTCCCACTAAGATCAAGTACAAGGTAAGGATGTCCCCTTATCACCAATCCTTTCAGCATTGTACTGGGAGTTGTAGCTAATGCAGTATGACAAGAAAAGGAAATAAAAGGTATATAGATTAGGAAGGAAGAAATGAAACTCTCTTTATTTACACATGACATGGTTGTCTATGTAGAAAATCCAAAAGAGGGGTGCCTGGGTAGTTCAGTCAGTTGAGCATCCAACTCTGATTTTGGCTCAGGTCATGATCTTAGGGTCATGAGATTGAACCCTATATCAGGCTCCATGCTGGGTGTGTGGAGCCTGCTTGGGATTCCCTCTCTCCCTCTCCTTCTGCCCCTCCTCCACCCTGTTCATGCTCTTTCTCTCTCTCTCTCACACAGAAAAAATAATAAATATATAAAATTAAAAAACAAGAAATCCAAAACAATCAACAAAAATACTTCTGAAATAATACACAATTATAGCAGGATTTAAAGATACAAGGTTAATATGCAAAAATCAGTTGCTTTCCTATATGCCAGCCAAGAACAAGCGGAATCTGAAATTAAAGATACAATAGCATTTATACTACAACCCTCAAAGTGAAATACTTAGGTATAAATCTAACAAAATATGTATAAGATCTACAATGACAAAAACTACAAAACTCTGAGGAACAAAATAAAAAAAGAATTAAATATATGGACGGATATTCTGTGTCCATGGATAAGAAGAATCAATATGTCAAGATGTCAGTTTTCCCCAACCTAATCTATAGATTCAAATCAATCCCAATCAAAATTCTAGGAGGTTATTTTATGGATATTGACAGACTGATTCTGAAGCTTGTGTGGAGAGGCAAAAGACCCGGAATAGCCAACAGAATATTGAAGAATAAAGTTGGAGGCCTGACATTACACAGTTTCAAGACTTACTACAAATCTACAGTAACCAAGACAGTGTGTTTGAGCAAAAGAATAGACAGTTATATCAATAGAATGTAATAGAGTCCAGAAATAGATCCACATGAATATAGTCAATTGATCTTTAACAAAGGAGCAAAGGTAATGCAAAGAAGTGAAGATAGTCTTTTCAATAAATGGTGCTGGAACAACTGGACATCCACATGCAAAAAAAGTGAATCAAGGCATAAAGGATATTTGTGAGAACAATTTAGTGAGAGTGAGCAAAAACCAGTGAGAATCACTGCTTTAAATGTTAGCATAGCAAAGTTCTAATCAGTAAGGTTCTGATTAGTGTGTTTTGTTTCATACTAAAAGTAAAGATAATGATTTTTAAGGTGTTTTATAATATAATCAGTAATATTTGAGTAAATAGAATTTTCTAATTGTGAACATATGAAATCATTCTGATAAAAATTTAAAGAAATAAAAATGTGAATGTTAGTCATAATAAATGTAAACATATATGATATTTTTCCATTTACCCATTACGTATGATTTATTCTATTAATGCTTCTCACAAACACTGCTCCCCACCCTACCCTTTTTACAAAAAAAAAAAAGGCTAAATTTGTACTAATTATGTTTGCAGTTTGGTTTTCATTGTTTTTTTTTCAATATTTATTTATTTATTTGAAAGAGAGAAAGCAGGGGGAGGGACAGAGGGAGAAGGAGAAAGAGAATTCTCAAGCAGACTCCCTGCTGAGCATGGAGCCCCATGCAGGGCTCTATCCCAGGACCCTGAGATCATGACCTGAACCAAAATCAAGTCAGACACTTAACCAACTGAGCCACCCAGGCACCCCATATTGGTTTTGATTTTGATTTTACAAATACTCTGAGAAACAAACAGGATTTTAGAGGGGAGGGGGGAGGGGGGATTGTTAGCCCAGTGATGGGTATTAAGGAGGGCACGTACTGCATGGAGCACTGGGTGTTATACGAAAACAATGGATCGTGGATCACCACATCAAAAACTAATAATGTATTGTATGGTGACTAACATAACATAATAAAAAAAAGCAAAAAGAGCTTCTAGAGTAACTTAACATACCAAAAAAAAAAAAAAAAGTCAATGTTCTGCCATATGATGTCACAAGAGAACTGTGTAGTGGCAACAACATAAAAGTTTATATTTACTAAAAAAAAAAAACACACCAAATACTAAATTTTTGGAGGAAAGAAGCTTACTTTTATTTTTTGCTCTAGTATATGTAGTATTATCTCATAGATGTTTTTAATTTTTTTTTTAAGGTTTTATTTATTTTGAGAGAGAGCGAGCACAGGCAGGGGGAGGGGCAAAGGGAGAAGGAGAAGCAGACTCCCACTGAGCAGGGAGCCTGACGGGGGGCTCGATCCCAGGACCCTAAGACCATGACCTGGGCCAAAGGCAGACACTTAACGACTGAGCCACCCAGGCACCACACATAGATGTTTTTTATAATTACATGACATTTCCTCTTTCTAAAATGCAGTTGAATTTTAAAATAAAATAATTCCAAGCTATTTGTCAACACTCCTAAATAATGTCTAGAAGACTTTAAAATATTGAATAAAAATAATTTGCAATTTAATTATATTACTTTTTAGGGCATATCATTTTCTGTTATCCTATTATCCTTGATTTAAAAAAGATAAATACAAATGTTGTATTATCATTAGTGTAATGAAGACATTGAATTTTAAACACCTTTCTTTTGAAACAAAACATGTATTTAATATATATAACATTACAGTTTCTTATTAGCTATTGATAAAGGAAATGCATGTTTTATATACTAGATAAACGGTAACAAAAACAGAAGATAGCTGAAATTTTTTGCTCTACTTGTCTGAAAGGTTATCAAGTAGTAAGTAATGGCAGTAGAGCATGAAAATGACCAGTACGAGAATAAATTGGACAAGGTATAGTTTGTTGTATTTTTAACTACAGAAGGCTGGTCAATAGCTGTACTCAATTTGCTGTTGTTTCCCCCCTGGAAAGCTCAGTTTGTTAGCTTTAGGATAG
Source organism: Mirounga leonina (assembly GCF_011800145.1). Classification (NCBI taxonomy): domain Eukaryota; kingdom Metazoa; phylum Chordata; class Mammalia; order Carnivora; family Phocidae; genus Mirounga; species Mirounga leonina. The sequence goes on from NW_023270265.1 coordinate 39,269,743, forward strand.
GCTCAGTCAATGGATTCTTTTTTACTAAGAGAAATGATCCATGGGAGGTCCCCTAAGGAGTAAAGTCATGAGAAAGCACAGGCAGCCTTTCATGCCATACAGCACAACTAGGGAAGTTAAGACTCTGACCTATTTGAGATAGAGTTTCAACGACCGGGTGTTTGGAGCTCTTTAAAAAAAAAAAAAAAACATCAATTCACATTATCAAAAGAAAGCTGAAAATGATAGCAAAAGGCTGTTTTTATTAGAAAAGCTTTTATTATAATAATACATTATTTGAAGTGCTTGAAATGGACCTCAAATAATACTAAAATACATATTAAAGAAGACAATAATTGCACTTTTTTAGTTTGCCTCTTTGTAGTTACCTTTTGCCGTCTCCTAGTAGAACAATTTGAGGGGTGGGGAAGACACACAGACTTGGGTGAGATAAGCAGAAACATGCATTCATTAATAGTATGTGACTTGACTTAGAAAAAAGGATGCGGCACCTGGTGAGCTTTATCTATCTATATATTTATATATGTGTGTATATTGATAAGACACAAATACCATAAATAATTTATCATGTTAAATACTGCTGACAATTAAATTCTCCATTTGCACAAATAAGACTGAAGAGCAATGTCCTTTTTGGACATTGTATTTTTGCTGTTGTTGTTATTATTATTATTATTATTTTCTCTCCTATTTCCAAAAAAGAATTGAAGTGTCTAAGAATGAAAGGGATAGACAAAATAAAAACAAAGTTGTTGTTGTTGTTGTTGCTGCTCCTGCTTCTGCTGCTGGGTTTTGTTTTTGTAGTTTTTTGGGGTTGATTTGTTTGTTCTTAGAAAAGAGTGGTATAGTATAATAAACTTTGGAGTTAGACAGGCTTGGGTATAAATCCTAGCTTTTTTCTCTTATGTCCGTCTTGGATAGGTTAATTCAGTTCTTTGAACTTTGCTTCCTGAAACTGAAACAGGCACAGTAGTGACTACCTCAGGATTGTTGTGAGGATTAAATGAGCTAAAATTGGTAAAATACCTAGCAGAATATCTGGAACAAAGTGCAGGCTTTGTTAATGAACGTGTCTTTCCTTCTGGTTTTCCCTTCCCTAAGGAGATGGAGATTTCAAGGAAGCTTGCCCAAAAGGGCTCTTTTCTCCCTCTCCCATCAAAGCACTATCTTTTAAGTATGTAAGAACCCAGTAATGAAAGAGTATCCAAGCTTTATATGAAGAAATCAGAAGCACTCATTTATTCATCAAACTGTTTTTGAGCACCTACTCTGTGTAAGAAACCTGGCTGTGAACTGTGGAGGATAGGAGAAGCAGTTGAAGTGCCCCAACCCCAGCAAGAAGGACTTTTGCTTTTCAGAAAACAATTTAAAAACAGGGTGGGGGGTACTGAGTGGCTCAGTTGATTAGGCCTCCGGCTCTTGGTTTCAGCTCAGGCCATGATGTCATGGGTCTTGGGATGGAGCCCTGCATCAGGCTCCGTGCTCAGTGGGGAGTTAGCTTGATTCTCTCCATCTGCCCCTCCTGCCACTTGTACTCTCTCTCTCTCTCTCAAATAAATAAATAAATCTTTAAAAAAAAAACCCTCAATTTTCTTTTTCTCTCCTGTTTTTTGTTGTTGTTGTTGTTGTTTTTAAAGATTTTATTTTTTAGAGAGCGAGCGAGAGAGAAACAGCATGAGAGGGGAGAGGGTCAGAGGGAGAAGCAGGCTCCCCGCTGAGCCGGGAGCCCAATGTGGGACTCGATCCCGGGACCCTGGGATCATGACCTGAGCCAAAGGCAGACGCTTAACCATCTGCGCCACCCAGGCGCCCTTTCTCTCCTGTTTTAAAAACCCTTAGTAGATATGTCATTAGATCTGAGAGTTGTATTCAACCTGGCTCAGACTGCAGTGATGACTTCTTCAAAAAGCCTGCCTAGTCTTTTGGCAGATTTGCTAGGATTTGTATGACTTCATCCATGAGGATTGAAAATATGTAGATGAGACAGAGTAATTGAATGCAGAAAATCTAGTACTTCCTAAGTAATAATGAAAGTTCAAGATTAAGGATTCATTGATAGAATAGTCAATGTGAAAAAAAATGACGTCAATGTGAAAACAAATGACACAGTGGTATAGAACTCAAAATCTGAAAAAAAAAAAAGGATTTGTAAGTTTTATTTTTAAGGATCAACTTGGGGGACTGAAACTTACTATTTAATTTCTCTTGATTATAACATGAGTTGGGGAAAGCCTTCAACTCCTGCTCGTGTCAAGTTCAAAGATCAGTCCAAGGTGTAAGTCAAGGGTCCTCTCAGGTGTTTTTTGAGCACAGGTCTGACCCTGGGCATGCACATTGACCTCCAGATTCCCCTGTGAGCTCTGGAGCCTTCACAGCAATCCTCCCGAGAATCTTCCTCAGCCTCCTCATACTCAGGCTTTTGGGTCGGTCTGCTGTTTGCCTCATCCTTTATTCCTTGCTCCAGGAAGCAATGGGTAGCATATATCTTTAAATGTTTCCATCAGATGTCACCCAGAAAGCCACTCCACCTTAAGGGGGCAAAATAAAGGTCGGTCTCTGTGCTAGTCCCTTAGGGAATCATCTGACCAGTTTTTGAGAACAAGGCCTATGTTGCTTTTCCTGGCACCAGGAACACAGGCCATTGTCCACAAGGCTAGGGACTGGGGGATGCTAGGCGGGTAAGCAAAAACCACACAATGCCTCTTACCAAAATTCAGTGGCTTCTTTCTTTATTAAGCACTCCTTGATTGACATGGTTGTTTGATTAGATTCTAGAGTTTCAAAAAAGTTGACTCCGTCAGTTTTTTTTTTTAATTTTTTTTAAAGATTTTATTTATTTATTTGACAGAGAGACATAGTGAGAGCAGGAACACAAGCAGGGGGAGTGGGAGAGGGAGAAGCAGGCTTCCTGCGGAGCAGGGAGCCCGATGTGGGACTCGATCCCAGGACCATGGGATCATGACCTGAGCAGAAGGCAGACGCTTAACGACTGAGCCACCCAGGCGCCCGACTCCGTCAGTTTTTATCAGCTAATTCTTGCTGGAGAGACCATTTCTTACAAGAGACCAATTCTTGGAGCTCCTTATTATGCTAATTCCATGATGTCATTTCTGTTGCAAGTACTTTGGAGAATAGTAGTAAATCAAAAGATACACAAACCAGCAATTCTACTCCTCGTTATTTACCCTAGAACAGTGATTCTCAACTGGGGCAATTCTGCCTCTTCAGTAACATTTGGGAATGTCTGGAGGCATTTTTGATTTTCACAGCAGTCGGCGTACCCTGGCATCTACTGAGTAAAAGCCATGGATGCTGCTAAACGTCCTGCAGCACACAGAATAGTCCCCTCCCCACCTACATCAAAGAATGATCTAGAAAAATTTACCAAAGGTTGAGAAACCCTAATTTAGAGAAATGAGTACTCATATGCACAACCAGAATGCCCATAACCGCCTTGTTTATAATAGCTCTAAATAGGAAATTATTCAAACAACCTAAATAGCTATCAACAATGGAATAGATACATTCTTAAACATTTGGTAGACTATTTCATAGCAATGAAAATGAATGAACTATAAAAGTTATATAAAGAAAAGCAAGAAAATGTTTTCCCTAGATATTAAGATAGGGGTCACTTGGAAAAGGGGGAGTACTTAAGATTGGGAAAGGACACGAGGTCTGGGATTCTGGCAATGTTCTATTTCTTGAACTGGGTTGTGTTTACACCAGTGTTCAGTTTTTAAAAACTATACATTAATATTTTATCAATTTCATGTATATTTTATTATAAAATAGACAAAAGCTGTCAGTAACTACAATCTTTCTTCTATTACACTCCCTATTCTGATAGATCATGTTATTTTTTCTAATTGAGTTATAACTTATATACAATATTATATTACCTACAGGTATACAACAGAGTGACTTGACATCTGTATACATTGTGAAATGATCACCACAATAAATCTACTTATATCTATCACCATACAAAGTTAATATAATATTATCGACTATATTCCCCAGTTGTACATTATATTTCCATGACTTATTTATTTTATAAATGGAAGTTTGTACTTCTTGATCCCATTCACCCTTTTGCCCCTACAAAACCGCTCCATCTGGCAACCACCAATCTGTTCTCTTTCTTTATGAGTCTGGGTTTTGTTTTATTTTGCTTATTTTGTTTGTTTGTTTTTCAGAGAGAAATATAAGAGAAATCCAGTGGTATTAGTCTTCCTCTGACTTATTTCATAGCATCATACTCTCTAGGTTTAGATCTATCTATGTTGTCACAAATGGCAAGATTTCATTCTTTTTTATGATTGAGTAGTATTCCATCATATATATGTGTGTGTGTGTGTGTGTATACATATATATATGTATATATACAGTTTTTTAAAAACTGAACTTATGTAACATTTATGATGGATATAAATAGAGAGGGGGGGGCACCTGGTGGCACTTAAGCGTCTGCCTTCGGCTTAGGTCATGATCCCAGGGTCCTGGGATCGAGCCCCATGTGAGCCCCACCTCATAGGGCTCCCTGCCCATCGGGGAGCCTGCTTCTCCTTCTCCCTGCCACTCCTCCTGCTTGTGCTCTCTCTTTCTGTCTCTGTCAAATAAATAAATAAAATCTTTAAAAAAAAAATAGAGAGGGGCACCTGGGTGGCTCAGTCGTTAAGCGTCTGCCTTCGGCTCAGGTCATGATCCCAGGGTCCTGAGATCGAGCCCTGCATTGGGCTCCCTGTTCCATGGGAGGCCTGCTTCTCCCTCTCCCACTCCCCATGCTTGTGTTCCTGTTCTCTGTGTGTCTCTGTCTGTCAAATAAATAAATAAAATCTTTAAAAAAAAATAAAAAAATAGAGAAGGAGGGAGTGAGAGAGATAATCATTTATTCATTTATCCATCAATGGTCCCTTGAGTTGTTTCCATATCTTGGTTATTGTAAATAATGCTACATTGAGCATGGAGGTACATATATCGTTCTTTGTTTTTTTTTGTTTGTTTGTTTGTTTTTTTGATATAGAGAGAGGAACACACACAGGTGGAGGAGCAGAGGGGGAAGCAGAGGGAGAGGGAGAGACTCTCAAGCAGCTTCCATGCTGAGCTCAGAGCTTGATGCAGGGCCTGACCCCATGATCCTGAGATCATGACCTGAGCCAAAACCAAGAGTCAGATGCTTAACCTACTGAGCCACTCAGGCGCCCCTATATAGATATTTTTGATTTATTATTTTTGTTTTATTCAGATAGATACCCATTAGTAGAATTGCTGGATCATATGGCAGTTCTATTTTAATTTTTTTGAGGAAACTTAATACTGTTTTCCATACTGGCTGCACAAATTTATATTCTCACTAATGGTGCACGATTCCTTTTTTTCCATATTCTCACCAACACTTTTATTTTATTTTGTTCTGTTTGTAATAGCCATTCTGACAGGCATATGGTGATATCTCATTTTGGTTTTGATTCACATTTCCTTGGTGATTAGTGTTGTTGAACATCTGTTCATGTGCCTGTTGGCCAATTGTATATCTGCTTTGGAAAAAAATATCTCTTCAGAGCCTCTGTCCATTTTTAATTTGGATTGTTGGCTTTTTTGTTATTGAGTTGTAGGAGTTCCTTATATATTTTGGATATGAACCCCCATGTTGGATATATGATTTCCATATATGATTTATCTTCTCTCATTCAGTGGATGGCCTTTTCATTTTGTTGATCATTTCCTTCACTGTACAGAAGCTTTTTAGTTTGATGTAGTCCCTATGCTTATTTTTGTTTTTGTTTCCCTTGCCTTTGAAGTCAGATCTAAAAAGAAAACTTTGCTAAGACCATTGTCAAGGAACTTACTACTTATGTTTTCTTCTAGGATTTTCGTGGTTTTAGGCCCTACATTCAAGGCTTCAACCCATTTTGAGTTAATTTTTGTATATAGTGTAAAATGGTGTCCAGTTTCATTCTTTTGTATTTTTTCCAGTTTCCTTCTTTTGTATGTACCTGTCCAGTTTTCCAAACACTATTTATTGAAAATAATGTGTTTTCCTCATTGTATATTCTTGGCCCCTTTGACATAAATTAACTGATGATATATGAGTGGATTTATTTCTGGATTCTTTATTCTGCTCCATTGATCTGTATGTCTGTTTTTATGACAATACCATACTGTTTTGATTACTATAACTTTATAATATAGTTTGAAGCCAGGGAGTGTGATACCTCCAGCTTTGTTCTTTTTTCTCAAGATTGTTTTGGCTGTTCAGGGTCTTTTGTGGTTTTATATAAATTTTAGAATTATTTGTTTTAGTTCTGTGAAAAAAGCCATTGGAATTTTGATAGGGATTTCATTGAATCTGTAGATTGCTTTGGGTAATATGGATATTTTAACAATATTAATTCTTCTAATCCATTAGCATGCAATATCTTTCCATTTATTTGTGTCATCTTCAGTTTCTTTCATTAATGTCATAGTTTTCAGTGTACAGATCTTTCACCTCTTTGGCTAAATTTATTCCTAGGTACTTTTCTCTTGATGTGATTGTAAATCAGATTGTTTTCTTGATTTCTCTTTCTGATAGTTCATTATTAGTGTATATAAACATAACAGATTTTTATATATTAATTTTGTAACCTGAAACTTTACTGAATTTATTAGTTCTCACGATTTTTTGGTAGAATGTTTATGATTTTGTATTTATAGTATCTTGCCATCTACAAAAAGGGACAGTTTTACTTCTTCTTTTCGAATTTGGATATCTTTTTATTTTTTTCTTGGCTAATTGCTCTGGCTAGGACTTCAGATATTATGTTGGAATAAAAGTGGTGAAAGTGTGCATCCTTGTCTTATTCCTGATCTTAGAGGAAAAGCTTACAGCTTTTCACTGTTGACTATGATATCAGCGTTGGTTTGTCATATATGGTTTTATTATGTTGAGGTGCATTCCTTCTATACCCACTTTGTTGTTGTTTTAAATCATAAATGTATGTTGAACTTTGTCAAATGCTTTTTCTGCATCTATTGAGGTGATAATATAATTTTTATATTTCATTTTGTTAACGTGTTGTATAAGGAAGATTGATTTGAAGATGTTGAATTATCCTTGCATCCCTGGAATAAATCCCCTTGACTATGGTGTATAATGTATTGTTGAATTCAGTTACTAATATTTTGTTGAGGATTTTTGCATGTATGTTCATCAAGGATATTAGCCTGTAGTTTGTTTTTTGTTTTGTTTTGTTTTTTATGGTGTCCTTGTCTATTTCTGGCATCAGGGAAATGCTGGCCTTGTAAAATGAGTTTGGAAGCGTTCCCTTCTCTTCAATTTTTTGGAAGGGATTGCAAAGGCTAGGTATTAAATCTTTTTGAATGTCTGATAGAATTCACCAGTGAAGCCATCTGGTCCTGGACTTCCATTTGTTGGGAGGTTTTTGATTACTGATTCAATTTTTTTACTAGTAAGTAATCTGTTCAGATTTTTTTTTTCTTTTCATGATTTAGTCTTGGAAGATTAAAAGTTCCTAGGAATTTATCCATTTTTTTCTAGGTTGTCCAAATTGTTAGTGTATAAAATTGTTCACAGTATTCTCTTATAATCTTGTATTTTTGTGGTATCAGTTGTAATTTCTCTTTCATTTCTGATTTTATTTGGGCCCTCTTTTTTTTGGTGACACTAGCTAAAGGTTTGTCAATTTTGTTTATCTTCTCAAACAACTTTTAGTTGTTTTAGTTTTAGTTTCACTGATCTTTTATATCATCTTTTTAGTCTCTATTTAATTTGTTTCCACTTGATCTTTATTATTTCCTTTCTTCTACTAACTTTGAGCTTTGTTCTTCTTTTTTCTAGTTCCTTTAGGTGTAAAGTGTTTATTTGATATTTCTCTTGTTTCTTGAGGTAGGCCCAAATTGCTATGAAGCTTGCTCTTAGAACCACATTTGCTGCATTCCATAGATTTTGGTATGTTGTGTTTCTCTTTTCATTTGTCTCTAGGTATTTTTTAATTTTTCCTTTGATTTTTTGTGACCCTAGAGTTGTACAGTAACATGTTATTTGTCATTATTTTGGGGGTTTTTTCTTGTAATTGTTTTCTAGTTTCATCCTGGTGTGGTCAGAAAAGATGTTTGATGTGATTTCAGTCTTCTTAAATTTGTTGAGAATTGTTTTGTAATCTAACATGTGATCTGTCCTGGAGAATGTTTCATGTGTGCTTAAGAAGAATGTGAATTTTCTTTCGGGGCTGGAATGGTCTACACATATCTACTAAGTCCATCTGGTCTAATGTATTACTTAAGGCCAATGTTTTCTTATTGATTTTCTGTCTCGATGATTTATCCATTGATGTGAGGTGTTGAAGTCCCCTACTCTTATTATAGTGCTATTAATGTCTCCCTTTAGGTCTGTTAATATTTTTTGTTGTTGTGGTGGTGGTGGTGGTGGTGGTGGTTTTTAAATATAATTTGGTACTCCTATGTTGGGTGCGTATATATTTATAAATATATCCTTTTGCTGGATTGACCCCATTATCATTACATAGTGCCCCTCTTTTGTCTTTTCTTAAAGTGTTTGTTTTAAACTATATTTTATTGATATGAATATAGTGACACCAGCTTTATTTTTGTTTCCATTTGCATGGAATAGCTTTTTCATCCCTTCACTTTCAGTCTGTGTGTGTTCTTACTTCTGAAGTGAGTCTCTTATATGCAGTAAAAAGATGTGTCTTGTTTTTCTTTTTTTTTTTTATCCATTCAGCCACTCTGTGTCTTTTGATTGGAGAAATTATACCCTTTACATTTAAGGAAATTATTGATTGGAATATACTTATTGACATTTTGTTGATGGTTTTCTGGCTGTTTCTGTAGTTCCTCTCTGTTTCTTTCTTCTTCTTCTCTCTCTCTTCCGTGTAGTTTGATGGCTTTCTCTATTGTTATGTTTAGATTCCTTAATCATTTTCTTCTGTATTTACTATAAGTTTTTGCTTTGTGTTACATATAACATCCTATGTATATAACAGTCTATTTTAAATTGGTAACAACTTAAATTTGAATCTATTCCAAACCCCCCTCACATTTTGTTTTTGATATCATAATTTACATCTTTTAATTTATGTATTCCTTAACTAATTTTTATAGTTTTAGTAAATTTTAATACTTTTGTCTTTTAACCTTTATAGTGAGTTATAAGTGATCAATCCACTACCTTTACAATAAATTTACCTTTTTCAGTGAGATTTTTACTTTTTGTTTTCCTGTTATTAATTAGTGCCATTTATTTACAGCTTACAGATATACCTTTACTATTCTTGTAAGATTGGTTTACTAGTGATGAGCTCCTTTAGCTTTTACTTGTCTAGAAAACTCTTTCTTCTCTTTAATTCTGAATGATAACCTTGCTGGGTAGAGTATGCTTGTTTCAAAGTCTTTTCCTTTCAGTACTTTGAATCATGACACTCTGTTCTGGCCTGCAAATTGTCTTCTGAGAAATCTGTTGATAGCCTTATGGGGTTTCCCTTATATATAACGATTTGTTTTCCTTTTGCTGCTTTTAAGATTCTCTAACTTTTGACATTTTAATTATAATGTGTCTTGGTGTGGATCTCTGGGTTCATATTATTTGGAGCTTTCTGGGCTTCCTGGACTTGGATGTCTGTTTCCTTCCCTGGATTGGGAAAATTTTCAGCTATTATTTCTTCAAATAAGCCATCTGCCCCTTTCTCTCTTTTCTCCATCTAGAACCTCTATAACATGAATGTTATTCTACTTGTTCCATAGGTTCTGTGAGTATCTTCATTTAAAAAAAAATTTTTTTTTTTGCTGCTTTGTCCAAGTAAGTTCCATTGCTTTGTCTTCCAGCTTGCTGATCTGTTCTTCTTCTTCATCTAGTCTACTGAATATTTTTCACTCCAGTTATTGTATTCTTCAGTTTTGTGACTTCTGTTTCCCATATTTTCTCTCTTTGTTGAAGTTTTTACTATATTCATACATTCTTCTCCTGAGTTCAGTGAGCATCTTTATGACCATGACATTGAATTCTTTATTAGGTAGATTACTTATCTCAATATAATTAAGGTCATCTTGTGAGATTTTATCTTATTCTTTTATTTGGAAAATACTTCTCCATTTCCTCATTTTGCTGGACTCTGAATTTATTTCTATGTATTAGGTGAAACAGCTACCTCTCAGTCTTGAAGGGGTGGCCTTGTGTAGGTGATGAACCTTGTTGTTCAACCTTCTTCTAGTTCTTGGTTGTCTCTCAAACCTTCATGATTGTCTAAATTGCTTGATTTATTCTTGATATGTCCTCGTTGTCAAGGGTGTACCAAGACTTGTCAGTGTTCCACAGGAAGGAATCTCATTTACGTTCTAGTTTCAGGCTGATTGGAAGCCAGACACTCAAGCAGCAGCTTTTAAAGTATGTAAATATATACAGTCCTGTGGGGCTGCAATTGTAATCCCTGCTGGCCTGCAGACCAGGAGATCTGGGGATGTCTTCTGGGTGACAGTTGCAAAATTCTGGGCTCTAGATGAGTGTATAAGCCCCCTTTTGCTAGGTCTCATCAAGCTGTGGTAAGGCCAGTGGGGTGTTTAAGGCTGGTGTCTCTCTGTTTATGTTCTTTGTGAGCATCTTCTTGGCCTCTAGATGGGTGGGAAACATGAAGCCTGTCCCTCAGGCTGAAGATCCAGGCTAAGTAAATAGGCCTATTTTCACAGGAAGACTGGTTGTGTTTCATCTGTTGTCTGTGCAGTGCCCTGGGGTAGTAGTCTGCCAAGAACTTTCTTTCTAATTGTTACATTCCTGTGAAGCTCAAGAACCCCAGCCCCTTAGCCACCAGGCCCAGGTGATCAAGGGACAACCCCTGTGTGGATTGTGAGCATTCACTGGTTTTAGCTAGGCAGCTGGAATATATAAGGTGTGGGGCCCACTCAGCACTACAGAAAGGCAGCAGGGGAAAATGTCTTGACTCTGGGCATCCATGGGCTTCAATAATGCAGGGGGAGAGTGTCTTGTCATTGTGTGGTGCTAGCTTTAAGCTAGGAATAGGAGGATGCCATGACTGCTCATGCTAGGAGGGAGTGGGGGAATGTCAAAACCATCCACACTAGCCAATTTCATCTAGAAAGCAAGAGAACACTGAGACCATTGGTGCTTGCCAGCCCCAGTGAGGAGTAGGGGAGTGCTGCAGCTGCCTACACTGTCCAGCTTCAGGAAGGCAGTGGGATGGTGCCATGACCTCTCATACCCACATGTCTTAGCAAGGCAGTGAGAGGGTGTCCTGTCTGAGCCTATCCACTATGCTAGCAGGGTAGGCAGAGAGTTATAAAAGGTGTCCTTCACCACTTCCAACTCCAGGGAGAGATTCAACTGTCCCCTGCCTCCCCTGCATATTCTTTTAAATTAGCAAATAAATCTCCTTAGATAGTCTAGGTATTTTGGGGGCTTGCCTCTCCAGTGCAGATCCCAGGGGTTGGGGTCCCTGTTGTGGGGCACCCACCCCTCACTCCTCTGGGAGAAGTAGGGGACTGGCGAGATGCAGAGGAGTGGAAGGAAATGGCGAGATTACGTCTTTGCCTCTCCTACCTGTCCTGATGTGGTTTTTTTTTATCCTTTGTTGTGGAGAAGTCATTCATCTAGTTTCAGATCTTTTTCGGAAGAAATTGATCCATATGTAGCTGAGATTTGGTGTGTCTGTGGGAGGAGGTGCATTCAGGATCTTCCTACCCTGCCATCTTGTAGAAATCTTTATAGGCTCATAATTTTTAAATTGTATTTGAAATATTTTTACCCACTTTTGTTTAAATTATTGAAATAGTCCTCAACTTAAGTAAAAATTAGGTCTGTAGAAACACTAATGCTTAAATTATAAAGGGATTGTATTAAAATTTGCTCTTTACTTCTTTTTATGGCATTTGTATAATATTGGATAACATTTCAGGTAGATAGTGAAAATTTAAATAACTTATACAGGTTATTACAAAAATTATAATATATAATTTATATATTATAATATATATATTATAAAATTATAATATATAATTTATATAATTTATAACCAATAAATATAATGTATTCAAATTCTTACCAATCAAGGTTTTTTTGGTTTTGTTTTGTGGGTATTTTTAATCATATTACTGTATGCAGTTTGTATCAAAGGTTAAGATTTATCCATGAATTAATGTATTTATTCACTATTCAAGAATCCTTATTGAACAATTATCATAGACCTGCCATTATGGTAAGGTTGCATATGCAAAGATGAATAAAATTCAGGTTTTACCCTTTAGGCACTCATAGTCTATTGAGAGAGAGACAGACACTTGACTGTGTGACATAACAATGAAGAGAGATGTACATATTCTCCAGGAACAGAGAGAAAGAAGAAACTAATTATGATCATAGGAGAAGTGGAGTAATTGTTCCAATGAGAGCAAGATTATTTCAAAATTGTTTCAATATTTGAGCAAGAGCTTAGGGGAAATAAAGGTAAGAGTTCCCTTGACAAGAGAGGGCATTCCAGGAAGGTAGTAAAGTGGGAGCATGGTATAGTTGGCCTAGCTGCAAAAGGACTCCAAGAAAAATGGTGAGAGGCAGAAAAGGGAGTAGTGGAGGGTCACAAGGAGTCTTACTCCTGTAAGCAGTGGGAAGCTGGAGAAGATATTAAAGCACAATAAATTTGAATTCTCGATAAATCCTTCTGGTGGTATTATGGGGAATAAATTGAAAGAAAAAGACTGAAGGCAGAGAAAGATATTAGGAGTCTATCAGTTGATGAGAAAAGAAATGCAAGTAAAGTAAGGCTATTTATTCATTCCGTCAACAAATATTTGATTTCCAACTATATGCCAGGCACTGTTCTAAGCACTAGTAATTAAGCACTGAAAAAAACAGACAAAATTCCTGTACTTGTGAATTTTATATCCCAGGCAGGAAAGGATTCAGGGACTCTTTTCCCAACCTTACCTAGTTGTTTATCCAGGACAAAGGTGATTTCTAGGTAAACCTTTGATTCATGTTGTATTTTTAATAAATTAAGAAAATGTGTTCATGTGTGTGGAGTATGAGTATACATAGATGGATGGATGGATAGATAATATATGCATGCACACACACACATATATGTAAGTATGTATATTTTTTAAACCTTCCTTAGCATGAAGATACTTTTAGAAAAAATATTGAATTATATAGCATTCATCTTCAAAAATCAAAAGATACAGAAGAGGATATAGTAAAATGAGAATTAAACCATTCTCTCACCTTGATCCCCTACCCACCTATTCATCTTCCTAGAGGTAACCAGTATTTTCAGGATTTTTGTGTTTCTTTACAGAAATATTTCATATCGGTGCTAATATCAATGTTCTTTTCTTTTTTTTTTTTTAAAGATTTTATTTATTTATTTGAGAGAGAGAATGAGAGAGAGAGAGAGAGAGCACACGAAAGGGGGAAGGGTCAGAGGGAGAAGCAGACTCCCTGCCGAGCAGGGAGCCCGATGCGGGACTCAATCCTGGGACTCCAGGATCATGACCTGAGCCAAAGGCAGTCGCTTAACCAACTGAGCCACCCAGGTGCTCAATGTTCTTTTCTTTATAGATGCAGTGCTCTTCACTTTGCGAGACAATTACGTATTAGCACTTATGGATAACTACTTTTTAAATGGCTGATAGTGTTCCCAAACTCCATGATTTATTTAACTATTCCCTCATTGATGTACTTTTCCCAACATTTAGCTATTTCAAACCATGTTGCAGTAAATATTCTTGTCAGATCTTCTTATTAACCTTCCTTTGCCCCCTCTCTCTAAAGCTCTTATCCTCTAATATACTATGTATTTTCCTTACTTGTTTCATTTGCAATTCCTACACCCACCCTGCACTAGCATATTAACTCCAAAAGGCAAAGAGTTTTCTCAGGTTTGTTCCCTGATATAATCCTAGCTCCTAGAGTAAATATTCAGTGAATATTTATTGAATGAATGGATTTGCACATGTATAACTATATGTAGGGAAAAAAACAGTAGAAGTAAAATTTCTAGGTCAAGAGGAACATTCATTTATAATTTTGAAAGAGATTGCCAAGTTGGTCTTTATACAGCAGGATATCTCAGCCTCAGCACTGTTGACATTTTGTGCCTGATAATTCTTTCTTTGGAGGACTGTGCATTGTACGCTGTTTAGCAGCATCTCTGGCCTCTAACCACCAGATGCTACTAGATATGACAACCAAAAATTGTTTCCAGACATTGCAAATGTCCTTGGTTAAAAAAATACTGCTGTAGTGTCTTATACTATCTTAGACTCCCACCAACAGTTATGACAATGACTGTTTCTTACAGCCTTGCCAATGCCCTAAACATTTTGCTCTTTGAAATCTGATGGTGAAAACTAGTACCTCATAGTTTAAGCTGCCATATGAATTCACATTTTAATAAAAATTTGATATAATGAATCCCTGGCATTGTGCACTGCAGTGATGAAGGTAAGTTAGACTTTACATTGTAGAAAGAAAGAGAGGGAATATATGAAATCTAGAATCATTTGGGGAAAAATGTTTATGTGCCCTTGTTTCTCTTTATTAAAATATCTAAGTTTTACAAATCCTCTCTTATCTTCAGACTGTTATGACTTCATGGACTGAATCTTGTCTAGAATTATATAAATTGGCCTTAATTAATGAACAAAATTTGTAGTTAAAAGACTTGGATTTGAGTGCAGGTTTCCTAATTACTAGTTGTGTTACCTTGGGGAGGTCACATAAACTCTGAGCTGCAATTTACTCATATGAAAATTGTAGATAATAACATTTGCTCTCTACATCACTGAGTTATTATGAGAATTATTATTATTTTTTAGATTGTGAAGCTTTTCACAATTGCAAGGGCTTAGGATAATTATTATGAAGGCTTTATGACCCACTGCTTTATCTTATGACTCATAGTGTCCCGAGAGTTTATCACTTCTCAGTGCTTCAGTAATCCCTTCTAACTGTTCTCACTCATTTATTTATTAAACACAGACATTTTGTACCTTACCATACCTTTACTCCAGCTCTGTAGTCTTAAATCATTATAGTACAATTTTCCTCATAACTGAGCAAGTCCCAGACAGACTCATCATTCATTGATTCATTCAGTGAACATTAAATAAGCCCCATTATCTCCCCTCCCCCCAGCTGACTTTCCTTTTGAACAGCTCCATTTTTGTCAATGCTGTTATTAATCTAGTCTTAAGGGTAGGAGCTTTGGAGTATTCTACCTTGCTTGTGCTCCTTGTTTTATTGATCCTGCTTGCCATTACCAGACTTATTATGATAGAGTACCACCTTTTTCAGTTCCCTCCCACTGGTTTTTAAGCTTATGAGAGCTGCCTGTTGGCTACCACATCAAATACAAGTTATTTTTTACTAGCACTCGTTATTACTCTCACCCGTTCAATCTCATAACTACTTTCCCTTTCATTGCACCAGGCCCATTCCTGCACCTACACTTTTGTTCATAATCTTCTCCTTTATCTGTTCTTTCACCTACCAACCAGCACTATCTTTCAATGTCTCTATCATTCCCATTACTCCATATTCTTCTTTTCTTGATAGTTCACCCTACTCTGGTCTTTTTATCATTTAATTCTTATTCTTCTTGGCCAGTTTCACTTAGTGTATCATAGAGGATCTCAATCCTGGCTGCACATCAGAATCACTTTATAAGAGTTTTGTTTGTTATCTTGGTACATAATCCCAGGGCCACCCTCCAAAGACTTTAATTATGAGTGGAGCTTAGTCATTGTAGTTTTGACACTAAGTGGCTTGAACATTCTTGTGGATATTGTAATTATTTAATTTTTCTCTTCCCAACCAAGAAGTGTAAGTGGTGGTAAGAGTGCTAAAGGTACATGGTCAATAATTGATTGTTTGATCAGTAGTTTGAATACCAAAATGTTTCTTATTCACTTTCTGCAAAGCCTATGATTTGCCTCCTACCTCTTCCAATTTCTGGCTCTGTGACTTAAATAAATTGCTTGCTTGCTTTTAGCCTCATGTATCTCCATATGTAAAATGACAATAATAACATCTATGTTTCTGAGTGTTATGAGAACATGGTATGTGCATATAAATCATCCATCATAGCTAATAGTTGATAAATAGTGAACACTTTTATTAGTATTAACATTATAGGGCACCTGGGTGGCTCAGTAGGTTAAGCATCGGCCTTCAGCTCGGATCATGATCCGGGGGTTCTGGGGTCAAGCTCCATGTCCGGCTCTCTGCTCAGTGGGGAGTCTGCTTCTCCTCCTCCCTCTTCATTTTGCATTATGCTATAGTGCCAGTAATTAAAAATTTGTATTATAGCTTTAACATTAGGGTTGACTTTTTTTTTAAAGATATGTTTACAATAAACTGGAGAACTGTAATGCCCTTTTGTGGAAGGATTTTGAAGTAATAGAATTATTAAAGCTATTAATCGCATTTAAGAAAGAAAGAAAGAAAGAAAGAAAGAAAGAAAGAAAGAAAGAAAGAAAGAAAGAGAAAGAAAGAAAGAAAGGGAAGGAAGGAAGGAGAAAGAAAGGACTCTTTTGTTCAATTAGTCTTGATTGTCTATGAATTTGAGTTATTCACACCTGGTTTCATATTTCAGATGTATCACCTGATAGTTGGTTGATTTAGTTCATATTACCTAACTTATCTGAGCTCAGTTTCCTCATCAATAAAATAAAAATAAGTAATAGCAGCCTCATAGGGTGGTTTTTAGGATTTAATGAGAACATATATAGAAAGGATTTCCTGTGCCTAGTACATTTTATAAGCACTTTTTAAGTAGTAACTGTTATTACTCTTATTTTTACTACTAAACACAGTGTCTTGGGTTCTAGATTTGTTTGCATGCGTGTCTTAGAACAATATGGAAGAGTCAAACAGCTATTTCCCAGGAATAGATTGACTTGGAAGCTAATGAAGCTTAAGCCTAAAGGCCCTTCATAATGGCCCTTTGACCATAAAGGCCCTTTGCAGGATGCTTGCAAAGACTGTTATTTAATACTGTATTATTAATTTTATATTCTTTGTCTTAATGAGGGTTTCAATAACTCCAAAGCTTTGGGTTCCACAAAACGTGGATCTAGATTGTACTGCCCTGGAAGTTCTTTTTTTTTTTTAACTGAAAAATCAAAGGTAAATCTGTATAAGGAGGTCTAAAAATTTATGCCATCTAATGAACACATTGATAGCAGTATTTGTATTAAATTACTATTTTAAGCCCAAATCCCATCAATTCGTAAAATCTTCAAAATAATGCTGCAGGTAAAAATGGCATATTAGAAGCAATGAAGATCAGAGGTCACTAGAGCATGGCAGTAAAATTCTAAAGATAAGTAATCAATGTATGAAATTGTCTCATTTTTTATCCTCAATATTTTCTAAGCTGTTTTTCATAAAGAAAGGTTTTAGTTTTAACAGATCAGTGAGAAAGTTAACTGATTAAACTTACTTAAAATAAATATCAGTCCTCTTTAAGTTAAAGTATGTCAGAAGCATATTGAGGCATAGATCTTCCAACAAATTAGCAATTAAATGTCTATTACTCACACATACAATAATTGAAGCTGAGAAAATTATGTATTTGAAGTCAATAAAACGAACCCTGGCATTGTAAAAATAAGGTGCAATCTTACAGAAAATAGATTCCTATTTAAAACAGTTAGTTTCCAAAATTTGAGAAAAAAAAATACTTAGAGTTTTTCTGGTGACATTAGTGAGTTTGAATAAAGCATTAATAAAACCACTGAAAACGCCTTGGAATTTATATTGTTAATCTTGGTCTTTTAAAGAATTTATTGATGGATTTTCGTAATATACCTACATGCTCAGTAGGTGTGAAATATGAAAAATATAATGTAAAGCAGTTAAGAAAAATATTCTTGATTTACAAGTCAGGTGTTTTAAAAATATGTGCTCTACCTTTAAAAAGTATATATCTACTTCAAGTAAATAAAGTGTATTAAAAATGTTGTACCTAAGAAACAAAAATTAAAAAAAAACATTTTGATCTTATGGAACAAATGATATTAACTTTTTAGGAAGCTAGATCTTACAGGAATTCAAGTACATTTACTAACAGAAAAGATCCATTATTTATCAGATATGTTACTTTAGCACTATGGTAAGAAACATCATCCCCATTTTACAGAGAAAGAAATATAAGAATAACCAGGATTAAATAATTTTCCCAAAGTGATTGATGCAACCAAGACAAGCATTCACAGGCTCCTTGCTTACAGTCTGTCTCTTAATCTTGTTAGCTCACATCATCTCTCAGCATTTTTAGAAAATGCCTTTTTTTGTTGTTATGTTTTCAGCAGACTGTGAATCTAATATACCAGCTTTACTCTTTTCTATGCTTTCTTTTCTTGAGTATATTTTCAGGAGTGAAATCAGTTCTAGTTTCCTGTCTCTTCCAAATAGTTAAAAACATATAAGATCATAGATGTAGTAAATCAGTTTAGAAGCTCGATGACTTGATTGGGATGTTCATTTTTACTGTAATAGCCTAATCTGAAATGTTATCTGAAATGCTTACTCCTTCACAGTTTTTTTCTATGCTACAAAAATTGTTCATAACAAGAACAATCTTGGGGAAAAAATAAGAAGAGATGTTTCAGACAGCTTAATGGGGCTGCCACTGTACTAGATAACCATTGTTTAGAGGAGTCTTGGATTAGCTGAAGGCTAGTATAGACTGAACATATTGAGCAATGTCTTAAGTTGCACTTTAAAAGTCAGGATAGACAGTTCTCAAAAGAAATGAAAGCTCCTTTGACCATTATAGGTGTTCTGTGGCTAAGATGAAGTGCCGTACTAACAGAACAGAGCTTGCAATTTGTAGAATTGGATTCCAAGGTGAAAAAGAAGGTTAACAATTTTTTGTAAAATTTTTCTTTCCTAAGAACAGAAATCCCAAGATTATAGGATACAATATTCACAAAACCATTTTATACTGTGCTTATAAGTAGGAGTTAGAGAAAATACCATATTGCTCAATATTTTGGCAACTAATTTTAAAAGTCTTCCTAACCAAGTCTAACTGAATTGCTCTCTTACAAAAATTTGAACCTTATTAAATATCTAACTCATTGATATGGTCCATTTGAAGAAGCAATTTATTAGTCTAATGGTTAACACCTGTTAGTTGAAGCTGAAAAATGAAAAGATTTTAATTGAAAGCAAATGCAGTAAATTCTGGTTCTTTTTTTCTGGTTTCATAAAAGATTCACACACACACACACACACACACACACAATCCCCTTTCCCCTGGACGATTTTAGTACATTTTCCCTGTGAGTTAAAAGCCATAAGTATCCCCACAGATATTTTTTTGCAAGTGAAATTGCTTTTCATTTGGCAAAAACTAAACCTATGATTCAGAGCAGCTTAGAGCACTCAAGGCCAAAGAGTACATCTTGCTTGCTTTGACTGACATTTTTGCAGGCTAAATCAGACCTGCATGATTCAGCTGCATTGAGATTCATTATGCTGTGAGAGGGGAGGTTTGGGGGTGGTGTAAAAGAGCATAAAGGGAAATCGTCTTGGAAATTGTGGCTAGTGACTGAGGTAAAAATCATCCACAACCAATAGGCAGTTTCAATTGGTATTTGATTGGGAAGGCAATGTTTTCCTGCTACCCCCTTTATGCAAAGAGCTAACAAAGAACATTGAGGAAGAGTTAGTAAAGAAAATTATTGAGAGGTGCCTGGGTAGCTCAGTTGGTTAAGTGTCTGCCTTTGGCTCAGGTCATGATCCTGGGGTCCTGGGATCGAGCCCCTCATTGGGCTCTCTGCTCAGTGGGGAGTCTGCTTCTCCCTCTCCCTCTGCCCCTCCTCCTATGCTCTCTCTCTCACTCACTTTATCTCTCAAATAAATAAAATCTTTTAAAAAAAGGAAAGAAAATTTTTGAGGGGAAGCAGGAAAAGGGATTATCCTTTGCTATGGGAAATGAATTCAAGGTAAGGAGCAAGAGAGTGGAGTAAATGGCTTTTTTTCTCAGCTCATGCATTAAAAGTAAATCAAGTTCATATTTTGTGTAAAAGGAAAAGTGGAGAGAAATCCATCGTCAGAAACATTTACCCTAAACATCCATCATTAATAATTTATTCCTTTTAGATTTCTTCATTATGTTTGTCCATCAGTTCCTTTTAAATTTCCGATGCCCAGAAGGAGTTAAAATCTTCCTACATCAGGTACTTCCTTATCCAGCCTTAGTAGAAGGAGAACACAAGAAAATTGATTTAGGAAGTTGGGGCATCAGGAGAGAAGAATGTTTACAAAGGATTATTGTAGCCAACACTCCATTTTTGCTTAATATTTGGTTTATCCTCTCTCAGTATTGATATATAACCCAGTCATAACAGATTTTATTCAAGACCAAGTATATAAATATGGTGCAAAATGAATATACAGAGCGTTTTGTTCAAATATTGTCAAGAATTTCAAGATGGAGAATCTCAAGAATTTCAGCACAGTGTTTAACCAAGTGTGGGGCACCGCTAACCACAGGGCCCTGTGCAGCTGCCCAGACCACAAGCCTGTGAACTCAGTCCTCAGTTTATTCATTATAGTAGAAATGGTGAACTCTAAGCTTAGAAACATTTCATTAAAGATATTCAAATACTTTGACTTGTGAATTCTCAACACCAATACCAAAATTTTGAAACCAAATTCTTTTCAAGTTAATGTGGGGGTGTAGAAATCACTAAATTTAACTTTTTAAATTCTATATGAGTGATCAATCTTATCTGCCCATCTATCTTTCCTTATTTGTCTGACCTTCTTTTGGAATGTATAGGATTCATGAGTTCCCACCTTATTATTTCAGGTTTGGACCCTGTGCCCTTACCCTTAAACCTGAGATTCTAAAGCGTGGTCTCCATTTACTCTTCCTAACTCATGAGCCATCCAAGTGCATAAAATCAAGGATTGCTCCCTAGAGTCTCCCCAAATAAGCACTCATCTAGAACAACCAGCCATTTTTCCAGCCCCAGGTTTGAGGTTGGAATGTGTATGGATGATACCTGGCTATGCCAAATCCTGAAGTAGATTAATGAAAGCTAGGGATGATTTAGGGTAAGGTTCTCTAAAATCCCAGATAATAGGGAAATTAGGCCTACAAGAGTCTTGGTCTTGGAAGCCATAAAAAGTACCCTTAGGGAGTGTTTGGCTGGCCCAGTCAGTAGAGCATGCACCTCTTGATCCCGGGGTCATGAGTTCAAGCCCCACTTTGGGTGTAGAAATTACTAAATAAATAAATAAATAGATAGATGTCATCTCTTGGTAGAATAGGTTTCCCATTCCTATCCAAATTTGAGTTAACTGCTATCTAAGCCAATATTCCTTTCCTTTCTAGTACGTTTCCAAAAATAGGATGCTTTTTAATTCTTCTATTAAGTTCTGTCTCTTCATCTTTTGTTGACACATCACTATAATTAATATTACATTAATTCCACCACTAACAGAATGCCCCAGGATTTTTATTTTATTTTATTTTTCAAGATCAGGTATCACTGATAACACTTCTGACTTTTTAATCTTTTATTCAATTGTGTTTAGAGTAAATGAGTTCATTCTTTTGATGTGAGGCTTTTTTTTCTTCTCCCAGCCCCATCTCACAGGCATCAACAAAAGTTAAATGAAATAATGGCATTTTTATGATGTTGACTAATAGTCATAAGACATTAGCTGAGAAATGAATAGCATTGAGGTTTTGAATAATCTGTTGTTAATTTTTAATGTTGTAACTTAGAAAATAATTATAAATCCTCTTTTTGATCAGAGTTGACCATTAAAACTCTTTTTTAGTAATATATGTTGAGTAAGTATGTCTAATGCAATTCTAAGTACGTACTTCTAAAATATTTGTCTCTAAATTTTCTCTTCTAAAATATACAACCATAACTTGTCAATTTATTAGCAAGTGAATGTGAGTAGTTTAGTTAAAAAATGTTGACTCATCTTTGCAATACTTTACTGGGTTTTTAAAAATAGTATGATTATTTTGTCTTTTTAAAAGAAAACACTTATATAAAATAGTACTCTTTTTTTATTCTATGTATTGTATGCAAAGTGTTCCACTATCAATAGATTACTTTGACTTTAGGAAACAGAATTAACAGTATTTTCTCTTCAGTCAGAAAATGTTTACCCACTAAGTATCATTTTATAGTGTTGGATTATTCTTCTGAAAGGAAGCTTTTAAAGATTTTATAGGCTTCCAGTTATAATCCAATATAACACAATAAACATGAAGCCAAGGCTCTGTAACAAAATATGAAAAGTTATGATGTTTGAACTTAAAAAGACAAATGTAGTATGTAGACTTCAAAATATGTACAAAATCTGGAAGAATCAGTACAATAATTTGTTTGAGGCAAAGTGTTTAAGAGAGAAGAGAAAGTGAATCTCCAGAAAAGTCAAATACTGTTTTATTGAAGGAACTTTAGTATGCTGGAGGTAACATTTAAACAGTGTTAATAGGCTTTATGCTTTCTTGATGTCATAGCCAATTAGTCTGTGATCTAGTCAGTTACCAAGCTTAATCATGAATGCAAGATAACACATCTTTAAAATAAATGAGATAGTTCAAGAGTAAGTAGTATGTTATCTAGAAAGTAAGTTCAGTACCAAAATCAGATATGAGGACCTTACTTCAAAGTAGATCTTTGCTTCCAATTATATGAGGCGTATGTTAATCCTGACATGGCGTGTCTGTAGCTAGATGTTACATATTACTACACAAGTACCATTTGTCCTCCCTGGAAAAATATGAACTGGTAAAGGGTAAGGAAGCTTTCATAATTATATGCAGTTGCTAAATAATCTTACCTTTTTGATAAAAATATCTTTGAATTCTTTAACAGTCCTTTTTGTCAAGGGGTGGGGGTCTGGGTTTCCTCTTCTTGAATCTGGGTATGTTCTGTGACTGTTGGACCAACAGAATATAGGGAAAGTGAAGCTTTCTAGTTTTAAGGTTTATGCTTTAAGAGTCTGGAAGCTTCCACATTCTGTGTCTTGGAATATTCACTCTTGAAACCAAGCTGTCATGCTATAAGGTAGCTTATACATCCCAATGTATGGAAAGGGCCGTGTAGAAAGGTACAAAAGCCTCTGCTGACAGCACATGCTGAGCTGACAGCTAAATGCCAGCACTACCTTGCTAGGCATATGGGTGAGTCATCTTGAAAGAGATCCTTAGAGATAAGCTACCCCCTCCAAGCCCTGCACAAATTACAGATTCGATTGCACCAGGGAATTCTGGGATTGGCTCCTATATTTGCAGCAGTTAAGTATCATAAGAATGCATGAGAAGAAAGAGCCAAGGTATGATAGAGGACTGGAGGAGACAGAGTATGTCTTTGGCTTTCTTTCATCTTTTATTTAGACATTTCCCCCAATATCTCTTTAGATTGGGAAACAGGATAATATCCCTTTTCACAAAGGCAAAAGAAATGTGTTATCCTTAGCCTTTAGAATCTTTGGTGATGGTAAGCTTGTGCACATGCATGTACACTAAGTATTCAAAACAGGTCTTACCCACATCAAGAACAATGCTAAATCCATAATTATTGGAGTGTGCCAATGGATAGTTAGGATAATTAGGGTACTGTTGTGTTTTTTTAAATTAGAACAGCTTCTCTAAGTAGAGGTTTCTTTTTTTCAGTTACATATTCCTAAAGATGTGAAACCATTTGTCATGCCATTCAATCATTATCTTTTTTTTTTTCCTAAGAAGATGTAGTCAATGAATACATCAACCTATAATGCTACTTGGTTTGCAACCCAGTTCTTTGACGAATTGAAAAGAGCTTTCCTTTTCTTTTGTTTTTAAGTTTTTATTTAAATTCCAGTTAGTTAACATACAGTATAATAGTATTAATTTCAGGTGTACAATATAGTTATTCAACACTTCATACATCACCTGGTGCTCATCACAAGTGCCCTCCTTAATACCCATCACCTATTTAACCCATTCCCCACTCACATTCAATCATTATCTTAATCCAAACCTCCCAAAGGGCTCATCAGAACCTCCTAGTAAAATTCAAACTCCTTAGTCTGGCATTGCATCTGAAATCAAGTACCATTTACACTTTTCAATCTTGTCTCCCTCTGTGATTCCAGGCCAAACCTCTGTACTTAACCATATTTAAGCTGGATGTGTCTCTCAGCCTTGACTTTTTCTTACTCTCCTGAAAGTCTTACTTACCCCTAAAGACCAACTTCAAACTTTTGTGAAACCACTCTCAGTCAAAGCAGCTGGTATTCCTTTCCCCATCTCCCATACTTCTATGTAGCACTGGTAGAACATATGGACTTCTTTGTTTTATATTTCTTTCTAGCCACATCACACCTCTCTCAAAAGCCTGTGATGTTCTGAAAGGCTGTTAACAAGTCTTAGGCTTCTGTGCAATTTTCTGTGGAGCCTAGCAATACATTGAACAAAGTAGTTGAATTTGTCCATTGATTAAATATTCATTCTTAACGAAGGTACCAGACTAGATGCTGTTTACATTACAGATAAGAAAGGATTACATTACTCCTTTTTCTTTTACCATCAAATAGAAATGACTGTAAGATTCTAGTCCTTTTCATCTCTGATCACTTTTGCCAGAAACTTCTCAGGTGTACCTACCAGAAAAAGCAAAAGCAAAGCAAAACAAAACAAAAAACCCATTATCACAATGCAGAAGAACAACTCTCTAGGAATGTTATAAAAATTAAGTAGGTTTGAAAATGTGGTATGTTTCTCCTATTGAGATCAGAGCACTTGTAGATATGGAGAGAAAATTTACTCCATAGTGTTAAGGTCACGTTTTGCAAACTGGAAATTTTATTAAGAACAAAATTTAAACATTTCCAAACAGCTTAGTTATCCTCTGGATTTTGTTCAAATAAGATTTGACCTGCAGTCATTCAGTTGTCTGTGTTTTTATTACATTATAACTGGAGTTTACCTGTAAGATTTTTCTCTCTAGGAGAAACCTGTTCTAATCAGTGGTTCTCAAATTATAGTTGTTTCACATTCACCAGGGAAAGGCTTGTTAAAAGGAAGATTCTCAGGCCCAGTCCCCTCTGACACTTTGAATTAGCAAATCTCAGTAAGGTCCTGAATTCTTCAGTTTAATAAGCACTCCTATCAGGTCTCTTGAGTCTCTAACCATTGTTAGAGTCTCTAATCACTGAGAACTAATACTCTAAATGACACTTTTTTGTTTTCTGTAACTTTTGCTGAAATGGCAAGAGTATAAAAGAGAAAGATTGGGGATGGTGAATCAACAAGACTCCAAATGTCCTAATCTGAGCTACTCAGTCAATACTGGTGGGATTGTCTTCTGTGACCCATCTTATAAAAAAAGTAATTAAGGATTTGTCCACTGTAACCTTAAGTGAGCAGAGCAACTGGGAAATGCCCTATCCCAGCAGGCGTTAGTGTCAGAGCAGAAACCCCGAAACAGGTAGTTACCTAGGAAACCTAAGGAATAAAACCAACAACAACAGCATTTTAGAAAAGTACCAATCTCTCACAGCTACTTCCACCATTATCTTCACAGTTTGATAGAGACTACCAAAAACCCAGGTCCTGGTAGGAATCAGCACTGAGGAAGAGCTTTATGAATATGTGGATCACTTTTGTTTATGTCAACAGTACCATAAAACTCCAAGACAACTCTCAGGAGACCTTAAGAGGCTAACAGCTTAAATATGACTTCACTCGCAAATATCATTAAGCAAATAACTTACCACAGCAGTATGGAATGGGTACAAGGGGTAATGAGCATATGTGCGTAATAGAGACATAGGAAAACTTTAGAGCACATGAATTGTTTTATTACTTAGGATCTTGAATTATAACTGCCAGAGGAAACATTATAGACATCACTGACCTTTTTTTATTTCATATATATGTATATCAAAGGAACTAGCTAGAGACAACATAAAGGAACTATTATTTTCAGACTTGACCTACCAGCTTAAAATTGACAATGCTTGCCTCATTTAAAGAAATGTGAGAACCAGCACTTTCACATCACATTCCCTATGACACAGATACAGATTTTTGAAAGACATGGTAGAGGAAGTTTGAAGATTTGAATTGCCACATGAAGAAAAATGTTTCTAATGCATTTTCGGAAGTCTATGTGATTAAGAAAATGTCCATTTGATTGAATTAAAACTCAGAACAAATAAGCATGAACATTGATTAATAATACATACTGAAAGTTTTAACAATGAAATCTGTTGATGTCTGCACCTTATTTTGAAATGTTTCAGAAGAAATGGATTGATAAATGGACAAATGGATAGATCCATTTGATAAAGCTGTGATAAAGCAAATAAAGCAAAAAGTTAAGATTTGTAGAATTGGACTGCAAATATATGGTGGTTACTACACAATTCCTCCAACTTTTCTGCATGTTTGAATATTTTCATAATGAATTGTTGTTGGGAAAAGCATTTATCAGTAGAAAAGGGAAACAATCCTTTTTCTTGTGGGAAAGGCAGTCAACCTACCGATTTGAACACAAGATTTATAGTCAGACAGATCAAGAGTAGAATCCCTATTTTTACACATAGTGTCTGTGTGGCCCTGGCCATGTTAAATTAATCACTAAAGTCTCATTTTATCATCTATAACAGGAGTGTAATAATACTTATCATCTACTGTATGTGTAAGAATTAAATATATGCCAAGACAATATATGTGTCTGACAACCAGTAAATAGTCAAAGAGCAGAAGCTACTGTTTTTTTAATTGTTGCTAGTTTTTATATCTGCTATTAACTGTATAACAAAATAATTTATACATCTTAATTTCCTTTAGAACACTTTCTAAATTCAAAAGATTAATTTCAGTATAGGAATTGTGACTTTAATGTTATGTAAAGAAATGTAAAGTTCTTGCTAAGTAAATAATATAATTTCTATAATTCCAAATTCAGCAATAATCCTGTAAGATTAAGGAAAATTAATTGACATTAATTCCATGGCATCTGATGTATTTCAACATTAATTTTACCAAATTTAAATTTAACTCTATTAACAAGAGAGGGGATACCCAGTATAAATTTCTAGCCAATATATTTTCAACAAAACAATTCATTCATTCAAAAAAAAAAAAAAGTCCTGTGTTAGATGTTGGGGAGGAAAATGGAGCTTAATACAAGGCCCTCATCCAAAAAAGTACTTCGTTATGGTTAGGGAGAAATATCTAGCCCTTGGGGAAAAAGAACAATGCATGAGTTAAAAATATAAGGCATATAACAAAGAAATATGCTTAAGAACCAAATGAATAATATAAATAATATGTGCTGAGAGATCAAAAAAGGGAAAAATTCATAATGGCCTTGAAGTAAAAGTTTTGGGGATTCCGTGCCTATTTAAACCCTTTGGAATATGAAAGAAACTTATTGAGAACATGTGGTTTTGATGGGAGGCAAAATGCAATTGAATAGATAGTATTGTTCAGGCAGGCCTTTCCTTGAGAATTATAAACAAGAGGGAAGAACAAGAACAGAATATTTAACAACAATCACAAGATTAGTAACTGAATATTATATACTTCCTCCATTTCAATAAGTATTTATTTAGAATCTAGTTCATGTAAAGAACTGGAATGGTGGCTGGGGGCTCATATGAATGAGATTTAGCCCTAACTCCAAGGAGTTTATAAGTGACAATAAGTAGAAGTATCTATTAAATGCCAAGTGTATGTCAGGCTAGTTGAAGCTTATAGTCTATAAGAACTAAGAAAAAATAATCTGTGATATATGAAGGATAAAATAGCAAACACCATAAAAGATACCAGATAAAATGCTAGGCTAACTCAGAGAAAAGTTTTCTTAAAATTGACATAGGGAGATACTCATGCAGGAGGTTAACAGTTAGTTGGTCTTTGAAGAGGAACGAATAGAATATAGACAGATGCCGTGAAAGAGTAAGGAAAAGAAGAGGAGTGAACTAAGTCCCAGAAGTAAAGCATATTCATGAAATAAAGTATGTGGTTCTTTCTGGAAACTGTATGGAGAGAAGGGTGGTTGAAAGGGAGGGAGACCGCCAAGGCCTTCAATACCAAGCTAAGTTTTGAACTTTATTTTGTTGGCAATAGGGAGCTATTAAGGGATTATGTGCTGAGGAATGAAATGTTCAGAAATTATTTGTTTTTACTCTGGTAGCTTGTATAAGATGAATTGGAAGAAGAAAAGTCTAAGTGCAAAATGACCATAAGGCAATGAGAGCCTGAATGTAGGGACATAGAAAGAGCTATCTTAGAGGATAAAAGGACATAACTTTATAACTAATTCAACTTTAAGAGCACAGGGACAGCAGAGTGTACCAAAGTGGGATGTGGTGGGAGACTAACATGGTTGCAATTGCCAATAATTGGTCATAATAAAAACCCTATCCATTTTTAGTCAGTTTTATTGTTGTTCTCAATTCTGTACAGACAATGCCCTCTTAATTGTCTGCACCCAGAGCAGATTGCTCCCACTGCCTCCCATCTTTGTATACCACAGCATGGGATGGAAGCAATTAAAGAACTTTCTCAGATCTAAGCTTAACACCTGGGGTTTTGAGGATTCTTTTAATAGAAATAGAAATTAGGAAGATAAAAGAGCACATTTGAGAGTGAGTTTAATTTCATACATGTTAAATATGAGTTACTGGTAGAACAGCCAAATAATTACATCAGCATTGGAAATGCAAAAGTGGATGTAGCTCCACTGAGAAGTTAGGGTAAAGATCTAAGCTAGGGTGTCATCTGCTGAGAGGTATCAACTAAGACTAGTGGAATGCCTAAGCTTAGAGGGCTACAATATTTATAATTGAGTATCTACAATATCAGCTATGTATTTGGTCTCTAAGTCATAAGGATCTTAAGCCAAATAATACTCAGAATATGTACCATCACGGATGTCTGCCAGAAATCTCCATCTTGATTTGTCTTTCTTTAAGCTCCTGCCAATATTACAGTTGAGATTATTGATACTTGAAAGCAAAGTGTAAGAAGAATTTAAACAGATTCCTTTTATTTTTTTAAAAATAATATCACTGCAACTTAATTGTTTATACTAAATAAATTCAAATATCAGAAAATAGTTTAGATTGAGTACATTAGGACTTAACTTCCTAAAGAAATATACTCATGATTTACAGAGTAATGTTCTACTTTGGCATTCCTTCAGGGTTGGTACAATACAGAAAGAAAATGTCAAAGTAGTCATAAAACTAGCATTAAATACATTGTCTTTTATACACACGATAGGTCTTTTTTGTAACTGAGATCCTGGAAAACAGTTATCTTTTTCCCAAGAATTTTTATGCTTTCTTCTGTCTGGCAGTGAAGATCCCTTTTGATCTTGGTTACTAGGAATTTCAGAACTATATTTAACAATCAAGTACATTAACCATCTTACCTTAAAATCTTAGGAGAATGATAGCCCTACTTTACCTATTTGGGTATGGATTTCTCTTTTAGGCTTTATTATTAAATGGTATACCTGTGAGTTTTATCATTAGTTATTTCAAATATATTAGGGAATAAGTCAGGTTATAAATAACATGCAATAATAATTAGTGGTTGAAAGTGTGATGCTAGATGATATTTTAAAAAATTTTTGGTTGTGTAGGTAGCCAAAAAGGAAGAGCCAAAAAGAATAGCACAGTATATTGGGAAAAAAAAAAAAAAAAAAAAAAGAGCACCATCCCTATGATCTGAGTAACAACAACTGCCATTTTTTACACATACATAGTTCTAGGTACTTTATGTAATTATATATAGTAACCATAATAACACCATATTATAGGGAATAAAATTGAGACTCAGAGAGCCACTGATTTTCTCTAGTAGTGAAGCTGGAAACTAAACAAAGATCTCATCAACTTCTAGAGGATGTATTTTGTCCACTCATTAAGGCTCTATCCTTAGAACATATGCCCTAAGTATGTCACTTATTAGCTATTTTTTCTTGGCCTATAAAGGACATTTCAAGTCTAATCCTCTATGATTTTAGAATGAAATTGAGATAGTAATGAACACAATATAAAGTATAAAAATTTTACCATTTACAATAACATCAAAACTATTAAATACCTAGGAATAAATATCACACAAGAAGTGTGTAAGGCCTCTACACTGAAAACTAAAAACATTATTGAGAGAACCGAAGATGTCATAGTAAATGGACTGATATACCATATTCAAGAATCAGAAGACTTGGTATTACTATGATGTCATTTCTCCCCAAACTGAAAATAGATTCAGTGTATTTCCAATAAAAATTCCAGAGACATTTTTTTGTAGAAATTGACAAACTGATTCTAAAATATTTATGGAAATCAAAAGGCAAAGAATATCCAAAGAAGAAAACTTTATGCTACCAGATATCAAGACCTATTATAAAGCTGTATTAACTAAGAGAGTTGGAATTGGTGCAAGGATAGACAAAGAGACCAGATAGTGGATAGTGTAGTATGATACATGACAAAAGTGACATTGCATTACAGTAGAAAAAGAATGGTCTTTTCAATATATCATGCTGGATCAATTGGATATCCATATAAGAAAAAAAAATTATTGGAATTCCCATCTCACAAAAATCAAAATCAGATGGACTGCAGATCTACAATGTAAAAATAAAACAGTTTTTAAAGAAAAACAAAATAGCTTCATGACTTGGAGATATTTCATGATTTCTTATACATGCCATAAAAGTAGTAGCCATAATGGAAAATTTGGTATATTAAACTATATTAAGAACCTCTTTCATCCAACGATACTGTTAAGAGAGTGAAAATATAACCCATGTAATGGGACAAGGTATTTCCTACAAAAATATCTTTAAAAAGGACTCATTCTTCATTATATATTAAGAACTCCTCCAAATTAATAAGAAAAGATGCTATCAACTCAGTAGAAAAAAAGAGCAAAACATTTGAGCAGGCACTTCATAAGAGGATATCCAAATGGCTAATAAACTTATGTAAAGGTGCTCAACTTCATTAGTCATTGGACAAATGCAAATTAAAACCCCAGTGCAACACCATTACATATCCACACAAATGGCTAGAATTAAACAAAGGCATCACCAAATCTTGGCTAGGATATGAAAACAACCATAACTGTCATACATTTCTTTGGGAGTGTAAATTGGTACAACCATTTGGAAAAATGGGTCATACATTTTAAAGATAAACATATACATATGTTTATGTCAGATACAAGCCCAACAGGACCAAATATAGGTGTTCATAAAAAACACATGTAAAAAATTGTTCATGGCAGTACCATTCATGATAACCAAATGTCTATCAAAATTAAAATAGATAATCTTGACTTTTTAATCATATATTGACCGTATACACGTGGGTTTATTTCTGGGCTCTCCATTGTATTCCATTGCTCTATATGCCTGTTTTTATGCCAATACCATACTGTTTTGATTACTATAGCTTTAAAATACAGTTTGAAGTCAGGAAGTGTGGTGCCTCAACTTTGCCATTTATCAAGATTGTTTTCAGTACTTAAGTAAGATCTTTTGTGATTCCATATGTATTTAAGGATTGTTTTTTTCTGTTTCTGTGAGAAATGCCATTGGAATTTGCATAGGGATTGCATTCCATCTGTAGATTACTTTGGGTAGTATGGACATTTTAATAATATTAATTCTTCTAATCCATGAGCATGGGCTATCTTTCCATTTATTTGTGTCATCTTCAGGATCTATATCTTATTGTTTTCAGTGTGCAGATCATCATAACCCTCCTTGGTTAAACTTATTCCTAAGTATTTTATTCTTTTTGACATAATTATAAATGGATTGTTAAAGAATAGTCTTTTCCACAAATAATATTGGAAAAACTGGACAGCCACATGCAAAAGAATGGAACTGGACCCCTATCTTACACCTTACACAAAATCAATTCAAAGTAGACTAAAAACTTGAATATAAGACCTGAGGCCATAAAACTCCTAGAAGAAAACATAGGGGGTAAGCTCCTTAGCATTAGTTTTGGGAATTTTTTTTTTTTTATTTGACACCAAAGCAAAGGCAAAAAAGCAAAAATAAACTAAGTGGGACTACATCAAAATAAAAAGCTTCTGCACAGTGAAAGAAACCATCAACAAAATGAAAAGAGCCTATGAAATGGGAGAAAATGTTTGCAAATCATATATCTGATAAGTAAGGTTTTATATATAACTAATATACATAAAGAATTTATATTAAATATATATAAGGAACTCACAGAACTCAACATCAAAATAACCTCCCCTCCTCGCCTCCAAAAAAACTATCTGGTTAAAAATTGGAAAGAGGAACTGAATAAACATCTTTCCAAGGAAGACAGGTGCCAACAGGTACCTGAAAGGGTACTCAACATCACTAATCCTCAGGGAAATGCAAATCAAAACCATAATGAGATATCACCTCACTCCAGTTAGCATGGCTATCATCAAAAAGACAAGAGATAAGTCTTGGCAAGGATGTGGACAAAAGGGAATCTTTGTGTACTGGTGGTAGGAATGTAAACTGGTGCAGCCACTTTGGAAAACAGTATGGAGGTTTCTCAAAAAATTAAAAGTACAACTACTATATGATCCAGTAATCCCAATCCTGGATCCAAAGGAAAAGAAAACATTAACTTGAAAAGATATATGCACCACGACCACCATCGCCTCCCCTCCCAGCTCAGTGCAGCATTACTTACAATAGCCGAGATATGGAAATAACTACGTGTCCTTCAATGAATGAATGCATAAAGAAGATGTGAAATATTATATTATATTATGTTATATTATATTATATTATATTATATTATGTTATATGGAATATTTTCAACAATGAGAAAGGAAACCCTGCCATTTGAGACAGCATGATGAACCTTGAGGGTATTATGATAAGTCAGAAAGAGAAAGACAATACTACATGCTATCATTATGTGTGGAATCAAAAAAATAAAATAAAATAAAGTAAAATAAAACTCATAGAAACTAAAAAAGTGGTTACCAAGGGCTAGGGGGTAAGGGAAATAGGGAGAAATTGGTAGCAAAGTCCTAACTTTCATCTATAAGATAAATAAGTTCTGAGGACCTAATGTAAAACATGGTGATTATAGTTGATAACACTGTACTCTATAACTGAAACTTGCTAAGTGTTTTGTAGAACTCTCTCTCACACACACAAATATTAGAATAGATAAGTTTTGGTATATTCACAAAATGGAATACCAGCATGAACAAGTTACAACTAGATGCAACCATATGGATGAACCTTACAAACATAATGTTGAGCAAAAGAAGCCAGATACTAAAAGAGTATCACACTTATAAAAGTTCAGTAACAGGCAGAACTCATCTATGACAGTACAAGTCAGCATAATGGTTATCCTTGTGGGGAAGAAGGCAATGACTGGAAGAGGGAATAAGACAAAATTCTGAGATGCTGGAAATGTTTTGTTTTGTTTTTTATTAGTATGCTTAATCATCACACAAGTCTGTTCACATCATGAAAATTAATCATGGTATATATTTAAGAGTTTTTGTAGTTTTCTATCTGTATGTTACATTTCAGTAACAACACTTTCCCCTCAAAAAAAAGTAAGTCGTTTTCCACTGGTTCAAATCTAGGTTGGGTAGTTATGGTTAGCTGATAGCAACTCTTTTTATCCACATTTTTTTATTCTGTTCCCTTTCTGCCCTAAATGCCAATTCCATGGATCCATGGATATATTTAGATAACATGAAATAATTGTACCAAACAAGGATTCATGAACCCAAAAAAGGGCCAAAGAAAGAGTTAATATCACCATGGTTCTGAAAATGGAAGGGCTGCAAGTGTCTGAGTTTAAGTGCCTTCATACTGATTTAACACATAGAAAGTGGTATATGAGGAAGATATACGCCATAGAGCCTAAATGTAATGTCTCCACTTAATGGCTTATTTAACCAGACTTCTCAGAGAATTTTAGTAGATCCATCAAAGGATGTTTTCAAGCACCCATATTAAATTTTGGATCAAAGGAATAAACCAGGGGAAATTACTACTCCTTTAGTTTCAATTAACATTATTTTACCCCTAATATTGACTATTCTTCCAGTTCAAAGAAGAATGGTGAAAAGAAAAAATGTTGATATATCACATTTTACTATTTTGTTAATTATTGAGGTCACCTGACAGCATCTGATTCTACTCATCTGTTTATTACATCTGATTCCACTTACATGCCTATAGACCATTTGTAAAATGACTGTGCTCATCCTGTAGAATGACCCTTCAGAGCTTGGGAAAGAGCAAAGGGCTGTGAAGTTGAAACCAAGAGTCTTAGTCCTGATTCCATGGGTCACTCTATAGGTCTTTAGGGAAAATCATTTTCCTCTCTGATCTTCATATTTTCATTCTATAATTAAACAATAACCTTGGCAATGAAATATTCTTAAATGGTGACTTTTAACATAACAGTAGTCATAAAAAATATGACTATAACTACATAAAGAGTTTCAAGGATGTTGCTATTGGGGCAAATCTTTTTGTGACACATTAGTTTTAAATTGACAGGCTAGTGATGATAAGTTCTGGAGAGTGCCAGCATGTTAATTGAGCAAATATATTTGTTGGGGTAGTTTTATTAATCAGTATACATGACTTGTCCTTTTATAATAAAAGTTTCCAAATCTTAAATACTGCACTTGAGGATACAAAAAATGCTTTGTGGTTTGCTTGGAATTGTTCATCATGGATTCATATTTCTCCTAACAGTAAAAAGTGAAAGTAATGGCTCTGTAGAGGTGATAGTGAATTGTTCGCCTGTCAGTAATGAATAGGATGGAAAATTAGAGGCCCTGGATTCCTTTTGCCAGTAGGAGACTTAATACACACAAATGCACAGACACACACACACACATGTGCAAGTGTGTGTGGATGGCATGTAATAAAGACAGAGATAAATGCATTTAAAGTTCTAAATTAGAATGATAGAGATATGAAGCTCAGTTGTGATCTAATTAAAAGAGTTCAGATTTAGGGACAGAGGTAGAGGTTCAAGTTCCATAGACTTACTAGCTTAGTACCCATGAACATATTATTTAACCTCTATTCACCTCAGCAGTCTCATTTCAAAAAAATAGGACAATAATTCCTAAGTTTGTTCTGATTATTAAATATAATAATAAATGTTAAAATATGTATAAATTTCAAAGAACCTACAAATGAAAGATATTAAGACAACCTTTGAGTTATCTTTGGGTTTTAACATTCACATACAATTTTATTTCAGCTCATAGAGCAGTTACTCTTCCTCTAGTTATTATAAGTGAATCACTTACAGGTGACAGGTGGTAAGCAGGATTTCCTTAGGTCAGATAGTATCAAGAGAGAAGTATGAAGTGATTTAGAGTCAGAACTGTGTTAAAGACCTAGCTTTGTCACTTATTTGCCTTGTGAGCTAAAGCAAGAAATTAACTTCCCTGAATCTCAGTTTCCTTTTCTGTAAAATCAGAAAAGGATACTTTATGCAGTTGTGTGGAACTTATAGGAGATTATATAATCACACACCACCTATTAGCTATTAGGATTGTTAAGATTTTTATTTGTGCCAGGCATAGTCCTAGATGATGGGGATACAAATAGGGAAAGACGTGAGCCCTGCCTTCAAATCCATAGATCACTGTGGAAGAAATATCATATGAAGAGATTATGTCAACACAGTGTGATAAGTCCTGTGATAAAGGTATGCCCAAGGTTCATGAAACAGTAGAATTAGACAAGACTTCTTACAGGAGATGGTCCTAAACTCAGAACTGACAAATGAGTAAGATATATGTTAGTTGCAAGGTGGGTTCTGGATTAGTTTCCTGTGACTTCCATGACAAATTACCACAAACTGGGTGACTTAAAACAATTGAAATGTATTACCTGCCAGTTCTGGAAGCTTGAAGAATTGGTTCCTTCTGGAGGCTCTGAAAGAGAAACCATTTCATTCCTTTTACCCAGCTTCCAGTGGTTGCCAGGAATCTTTGTGTTCCTGGACTTACAGCTGCATTACTCCAATTTCTGCCGTGGCCTTCACATGGCCTTCTGACAAAGATACCAGTCACTGGATTTAAAAAAAAATTTTTTTTATTAACATATAATGTATTATTTGTTTCAGGGGTACAGGTCTGTGATTCATCAGTCTTATACAATTCACAGTGCTCACCATAGTACATACCCTCCCCAATGTCCATCACCCAGCCATCCCATCCCTCACACCCCCCTCCACTCCAGCATCCCTTAGTTTGTTTATTCTTACTAATTCTTTACCCATTCACCTGTTGATGGACATCTAGGCTCTTTCTGTAGTTTGGCTATTGTGGACATTGCTGCTATAAACATTGGGATGCACATGCCCTTTTAGATCACTATATTTGTATCTTCGGAGTAAATACCCAGTAGTGCAATTGCTGGGTCGTATGGTAGCTCTATTTTCAACTTTTTGAGGAACCTCCATACTGTTTTCCAGAGTGGCTGCACCAGCTTGCATTCCCACCAACAGTGTAGGAGGTTTCCCCTTTCTCCGCATCCTTGCTAACATCCATTGTTTCCTGCCTTGTCAATTTTAGCCATTCTGACTTATGTGAGGTGTTGTCTCATTGAGGTTTTGATTTGTTTTTCCCTGATGCTGAGTGATGTTGAGCACTCTTTCATGTGTCTGTTGTCCATTTGGATGTCTTCTTTGAAAAAATGTCTGTTCATGTCTTCTGCCCATTTCTTGATTGGATTATTTGTTCTCTGGGTGTTGAGTTTGATAAGTTCTTTATAGATTTTGGATACTAGCCCTTTATCTGATATGTCATTTGCAAATAGCTTCTCCCATTCTGTCAGTTGTCTTTTGGTTTTGTTGACTGTTTCCTTTACTGTGCAAAAGCTTTTTATCTTGATGAAGTCCCAATAGTTCATTTTTGCCCTTACTTCCCTTGCCTTTGGCGATGTTTCTAGGAAGAAGTTGCTGCAGCTGAGGTCAAAGAAGTTGCTGCCTGTGTTCTCTAGGATTTTGATGGATTCCTCTCTCACACTTAGGTCTTTCATCCATTTTGAGTCTATTTTTGTGTGGTGTGAGGAAATGGTCCAGTTTCATTCTTCAACATGTGGCTGTCCAATTTTCCCAACACCATTTGTTGAAGAGACTGTCTTTTTTCCATTGGACATTCTTCCCTGCTTTGCCAAAGATTAGTTGACTATAGAGTTGAAGGTCCATTTCTGGGCTCTCTATTCGGTTCCATTGATCTATGTGTCTGTTTTTGTGCCAGTACCATACTGTCTTGATGATGACAGCTTTGTAATAGAGCTGGAAGTCCAGAATTGTGATGCCGCCAGCTTTGCTTTTCTTTTTCAACATTCCTCTGGCTATTCGGGGTCTCTTCTGGTTCCATAGAATTTTTAGGATTATTTGTTCCATTTCTTTGAAAAAACTCGACAGTATTTTGATAGAGATTGCATTAAATGTGTAGATTGCTCTGGGTTGCATAGACATTTTCACGGTATTTGTTCTTCCAATCCATGAGCATGGAACGTTTTTCCATTTCTTTGTGTCTTCCTCAATTTCTTTCATGAGTATTTGATAGTTTTCTGAGTACAGATCCTTTGCCTCTTTGGTTAGATTGATTCCTAGGTATCTTATGGTTTTGGGTGCAATTGTAAATGGGATCGACTCCTTAATTTCTCTTTCTTCTGTCTTGTTGTTGGTGTATAAGAATACCACTGATTTCTGTGCATTGATTTTATATCCTGCTACTTTACTGAATTCCTGTATGAGTTCTAGCAGTTTTGGGGTGGAGTGTTTTGGGTTTTCCACATAAAGTGTCTTATCATCTGCAAAGAGTGAGAGTTTGACTTCTTCTTTGCTGATTCAGATGCCTTTGATTTCTTTTTGTTGTCTGCTGTGGCTAGGACTTCTAGTACTATGTTGAATAGCAGTGGTGATGGTGGACATCCCTGCCATGTTCCCACCTTAGGGGGAAAGCTCTCAGTTTTCCCCCATTGAGAATGATATTTGCTGTGGGTTTTTCATAGATGGCTTTTATGATGTTGAGGTATGTACCCTCTATCCCTATGCTCTGAAGCGTTTTGATCAAGAAAGGATGCTGTACTTTGTCAAATGCTTTTTCTGCATCTATTGAGCGGATCATATGGTTCTTATTCTTTCTTTTATTAATGTATTGTATCACATTGATTGATTTGCAGATATGGAACCAAACTTGCAGCCGAGGAATAAATCCCACTTGGTCATGGTGAATAATCCTTTTAATGTACTGTTGGATCCTACTGGCTAGCATTTTGGTGAGAATTTTTGCATCCATGTTCATGAGGGATATTGGCCTGTAGTTCTCCTTTTTGATAGGGTCTTTGTCTGGTTTTGGGATCAAGGTAATGTTGGCCTCGTAAAATGAGTTTGGACGTTTTCTTTCCATTTCTATTTTTTTGGAACAGTTTCAGAAGAATAGGTATTAATTCTTCTTTAAATGTTTGGTAGAATTCCCCTGGGAAACCATCTGGCCCTGGGCTCTTGCTTGTTGGGAGATTTTTTGATTACTGCTTCAATTTCCTTGCTGGTTATGGGTCTGTTCAGGTTTTCTATTTCTTCCTGGCTCAGTTTTGGTAGTTTATACGTCTCTAGAAATGCATCCATTTCTTCCAGATTGTCTAATTTGCTGGCATAGAGTTGCTCATAATATGTTCTTATAATTGTTTGTATTTCTTTGGTGTTGGTTGTGATCTCTCCTCTTTCATTCATGATTTTATTTATTTGGGTCCTTTCTCTTTTCTTTCTGACAAGTCTGGCCAGGGATTTATCAATCTTGTTAATTCTTTCAAAGAATCAGCTCCTAGTTTCATTGATCTGTTCTACTCTTCTTTTGGTTTCTATTTCATTGATTTCTGCTCTGATCTTTATTATTTCTCTTCTCCTGCTGGGTTTAGGCTTTATTTGCTATTCTTTCTCCAGCTCCTTTAGGTATAGGGTTAGGTTGTGTATTTGAGACCTTTCTTGTTTCTTGAGAAAGGCTTGTATTGCTATATACTTTTCTCTTAGGACCGCCTTTGCTGCGTCTGAAAGATTTTAAACAGTTGTGTTTTCATTTTCGTTTGTTTCCATGAATTTCTTAAATTCTTCTTTAATTTCCTGATTGACCCATTCATTCTTTAGTAGGATGCTCTTTAGCCTTCATGTATTCGAGTTCTTTCCGACTTTCCTCTTGTGATTGAGTTCTAGTTTCAAAGCGTTGTGGTCCAAAAATATGCAGGGAATGATCCCAATCTTTTGGTACCAGTTAAGACCTGATTGGTGACCCAGGATGTGATCTCTTCTGTTGAATGTTCCATGGACACTAGAGAAGAATGTATATTCTGTTGCTTTGGGATGGAATGTTCTGAATATATCTGTGAAGTCCATCTGGTCCAGTGTGTCATTTAAAGTCTTTATTTCCTTGTTGATCTTTTGCTTAGATGATCTGTCCATTTCAGTGAGGGGGGGTGTTAAAGTCCCCTACTATTATTGTATTGTTGTCAGTGTGTTTCTTTGCTTTTGTTATTAATTGGCTTATAGAATTGGCTGCTCCCATGTTAGGGACATAGATATTCACAATTGTTAGATCTTCTTGTTGGATAGACCCTTTAAGTAGGATATAGTATCCCTCCTCATCTCTTATTATAGTCTTTGGTTTATAATCTAATTTGTATGATATAAGGATTCCCACCCCAGTTTTCTTTTAGTGTCCATTAGCATGGTAAGTGGTTTTCCACCCTCTCACTTTAAATCTGGAGGTGTCTTGGGCAGATTTGTACCCTAGAAAGATCACTTTGGTAGCAATGTGGAAAAAAGCCTGGAAGAAGAAGGTAGAGAAAGGCAGGGAGACCAGTAAGGAGAGTAATAGAGTACACTCCGGAAAAAGGTCTTGAAGGCTTGAAATTATAGCAGTAGTAGTGGGATGAAGTGAGGGATTTAAAACATATTTTGGCTATACAACTGGCATTGCTCAATGATAGAAAATGAAGAACAGAGTAGAAGGAGAAATCTTGGATAACTCCCAGTTTTCTGTCTTAACCTGTTATCAAGCCTCTCCCACCAGTGTTCTACATCTCTTCTATAATTCTTAATTAAGCCTTGGGGGTGCCTGGGTGGCTCAGTTGGTTAAGCGACTGCCTTCGGCTCAGGTCATGATCCTGGAGTCTCTGGATCAAGTCCCGCATCGGGCTCCCTGCTCGGCAGGGAGTCTGCTTCTCCCTCTGATCCTCCCTCCTCTCATGTGCTCTCTCTCATTCTCTCTCTCTCATATAAATAAATAAAATCTTTAAAAATAAATAAATAAATAAATAAATAAATCTGGAGGTGTCTTTGCATCTAAAATGAGTCTCTCGCAGACAGCATATTGAATTGACTTGTTTTTTTTTTTTTATCTAGTCTGATACCCTGTGTCTTTTGATTGGGGCATTTAGCCCATTTACATTCAGGGTAACTATTTAAAGGTATGAATTTAGTGCCATTGTATTGCCTGTAAGTGACTGTTACTGTATATTGTCTGTGTTCCTTCCTGGTCTATGTTGTTTTTAGGCTCTCTCTTTGCTTAGAGGACCCCTTTCAATATTTCTTGTAGGGCTGGTTTCGTGTTTGCAAATTCTTTTAGTTTTTGTTTGTCCTGGAAGCTTTTGATCTCTCCTTCTATTTTCAATGACAGCCTAGCTGGATATAGCATTCTTGGCTGCATATTTTTCTTGTTTAGTGCTCTGAATATATCATTCCAGTCCTTTCTGGCCTGCCAGGTCTCTGTGGATAGGTCTGCTGCCAATCTAATGTTTCTACCATTGTAGGTTACATACTTCTTGTCCTAAGCTGCTTTTAGGATTTTCTGTTTGTTTCTGAGACTTATGAGTTTTACTATTAGATGTCAGGGTGTTGACCTATTTTTATTGATTTTGAGAGTTGTTCTCCATGCCTCCTGGATTTTGATGCCTGTTTCCTTCCTCAAATTAGGGAAGTTCTCTGCTATAATTTCCTCCAATATACCTTCTGCCCCCCTCTCTCTTTCTTCTCCTTCTAGGATCCCAATTATTCTAATATTGTTTCATTTTATGGTATCACCTATCTCTCAAATTCTGCCATCTAGATCCAGTAGTTGTTTATCTCTCTTTTTCTCAGCTTCTTTATTCTCCATCATTTGGTCTTCTATATCACTAATTCTCTCTTCTGTCTCATTTATCCTAGCAGTTAGTGCCTCCATTTTTGATTGCACCTCATTAATAGACTTTTTGATTTTGACTTGGTTAGATTTTAATTCTTTTATTTATCCAGAAAGGGATTCTCTAGTATATTCTATGCTTTTTTCAAGCCCAGCTAGTATCTTTATAATCGTCTTTCTGAACTCTAGTTCTGACATCTTACTGATGTCTGTATTGATTAGGTCCCTGGTAGTTGGTACTGCCTCTTGTTCTTTATTTTTTTGAGGTGAGTTTTTCTGTCTTGTCATTTTATCCAGAGGAGAATAGATGAATGAGAGAACAAA
This sequence comes from Mirounga leonina, assembly GCF_011800145.1. Classification (NCBI taxonomy): domain Eukaryota; kingdom Metazoa; phylum Chordata; class Mammalia; order Carnivora; family Phocidae; genus Mirounga; species Mirounga leonina. The sequence continues at coordinate 39,311,304 of NW_023270265.1, forward strand.
ATGCTAAAAGGGTCACAACAACCCTAGAAAAATATACACTAAACAAATCAGAAGAGACCTGAAACTGGAGGGAAAAGAAAGGAAAAAAAAAAAAAAAAAAGAATATGATCAAGCTGGTGAATAGAACAGAGCCACACACTAGATTTGGGTTGTATTTTGGTCTGTTAGAAGAAATGCCTCCCAAAATTTTAAAGAAAGAAAAACTTATATATATAAGGGTAAATACAATGAAGGGACGGAATATGACTGTACAGATGAAAATTAAAAAAGATTTTAAAAAAGGAATTGATAAGAAGTTGGTTGAAAAGGAATGAAAAAAATAAAAATAAATTTAAAAAAGAGAGAAGGTGATCAGGTGGGAGACTAGGACAAAGTCATACACTAGATTTAGGGTATATTTTGGTCAGTTAGAAGAAACTGTATCCCAAAATTTTAATGAAAGAAAAAAAATATATGTATATATATATACACACACACACACACACAATAAGGTTAAATACAATGAAGGGATAGAATATGACTGTAAAAATGAAAATAAAATAAGATTTTAAATATTTTTATTTATTTATTTGACAGAGAGAGACACAGCGAGTGAGGGAACACAAGCAGGGGGAGTGGGAGAGGGAGAAGCCAGCTTCCTGCTGAGCAGGGAGCTAGATACCAGGCTTGATCCCAGGATCCTGGGATTATGACCTGAGCTGAAGGCAGATACTTAACCAACTGAGCCACCCAGGTGCCCCTAAAAAATATTTTAAAAAAGGAATTGATAAGATGTTGGTTGAAAAAGGAAAGAAGAAATATTCAACTAAAAAGATAGAAAAAAAATAAAGAAAATTAAAAAAATTAACTTTGAAAGACTAAAGAATCATGGGGAAAAAGCCATGAATTCTATGTGCTGTATTTCCCCAGCACTGGAGTTTTGCCTTTCTCATTGATCGGTAAACTTGGTCTTGGCTGAATGTTCTTGCTGATCTTCTGAAGGAGGGGTCTGTTGCAGTGATTATCAAATGTCTTTGCCTGAGGTGGAATTGCACTATCCTTGCCGGGGGCCAGGCTAAGTAATCTGCTTGGGTTTGCTCTCAGTAGCTTTTGTTCCCTAAAAGCTTTTCGTACAGCTTTGGAGGACGAAAGTGAAAATGGCGACCTTCCAACCTTTGGTCCTGGAGGAGCAGAGAACTTGGAGACCGACTCCTCAGTGAGCCCCCAGAGAAAAGCCGTCACTCATTCCTGTCTCCCTGGTCTTCGGCTGCACTTCGTGCTCACCTGGCCTGTGACTGAGCTTTTCCATCTCTGGCACATGTCCCCATTTGGAGTCTCCAAACCCAGCAGATTCCTGTGGCGGACTCCCACGCCATTCCTCCTGGGGGAGAAAGGGGAATCTCCCCGATCTGCCACTTGTTGGGTTCCTGCTGGAAGAGCAGTGGCCTGACCATGCTGTGGATCATGGTTTATGGCAACCCTGAGCTGAGAGCCCACTCCTCGGCTCGTCTTTGCAGCTGGCTTTCCGTCTCCAATACCTGGGAGCTTTGCCACCCTCAGGCACCCCCAGTCTTTATATGACCCCTAGGGTCCTGAGATGACACTGTTCCAGCGAGGGTTCCACCCCCTGCTTAGCCACTGGAGTGATGTCCCTCAGTGGAGCAGGCTTTACTTGCCGGTAGCCGCTGATGGAGGCTCCTTCCCCCCAGGTCTATCTTCCCAAATATCGCCTCAGATTCACTTCTCCACACGTCCTACCTTCCAGAAAGTGGTTGCTTTTCTGTTCAGAGTTGCTATTCTTTTTTTTTTTTTTTTTTTTTTTTTTTTTGATCTCCTGTTGAGTTTGTAGGTGTTCTGAATGGTTTGATTGATCTAGCTGAATTCCTGGGACCAGACGAAATTTAGGTCTCCTACTGCTCTGCCATCTTGCTTCTCCTCCCAGTCATTGGATTTAATAAGGCCCACATCTTAATCCAGTATATCTCCTCTTAACTAATTATATCTGTAAAGACCCTCTTTCCAAGAAAGGTCACATTCTGAGTTTTTGGGAGGACATGAATTTGGTGGGACACTATTCAACCCAGTACAATTACCCTATGGTCCCCTGCAATTCACATCATCCTGTGTGAAAAATACATTCACCCCATCTCAACATCCCCAAAAGTCTTAACTCATTCCAGCATTAACTTTAAATCCAAGTTCTTATCTAAATATCAACTTGAAAAGTTTCAAATCTCAGCATGTAAATCAGGTATAGGTGGGCATTATCTATCTTAGAGCAAAATTCCTCTATCTGTGGATTTGTGAAACTGGAAAACAGGTTATCTAATTCCAGAATACAATGGTGGGACAGGGATAAGATAGATATTCCCATTCTGAAAGGAAGAAAATGGAAAGAATAAATGGATCATTGGTCCAAGCAAATCTAAAACCCAGAAAAGCAAGTTCTATTAGATTTTAAGGCCTGAGAATAATCACTGGCTCACTGCTCTATCATTGGGATCCATGGTGGCCCCTTCTGGCTTCTGCATCTGTGGCTCTGCCCTCAGAGTCATTCTTCATTTCCTCCCACCTCAGTACATTTCCATCCAACCTGTGGCAGTGTTTCTGTTGGTACAAATTTCTCAAAAATCTTGTTGGTCTCATGTACAATATAAGGAGTTCACCCCCTCACACAAGAGGGTCTCCACACATCTTTCTTAGATTACCCCATCAATCCCATCTCTGGTGGCTTCTGCTGAGGTTGGTTGATTGGCTCCACAAGTCGGATATCTAATTTCTTCAACAAAATGTGGTCTAGCTGTAACATTTGTGCTTTCTACATAGTCTGGTTCCTCTTTGTTTATCACAGTTTTTGCCCTAATCTATTTCTTTCTTCTCACTCTTTACTATAAGCAGCATGAAGAAAACAGGCATAACTTCTACACTTTGCCTTTCTTCCATTTTTTTAATTTTCCCTATTTTCATCTGAGACCTCACTAGAAACACCTTTAGCGTTAAGATTTTTTTTATTATGTTCAGTTAGCCAACATATAGTACATCATTAGTTTTTGATGTAGTGTTCAATGATTCATTAGATGTGTATAACACCCAGTGCTCAACACAACATGTGCCCTCCTTAATACCCATCACCCTGTTACCCCATCCCCCACCCCTCTCCCTTCTGTAACCCTCAGTTTGTTTCCCAGAGTCCAGAGTCTCTCATGGTTTGTCTCCCTCTCTGATTTCTTCCCATTCAGTTTTCCCTCCCTTCCCCTAGGGTCCTCTGCATGATTCCTTATGTTCCACATATGAGTGAAACCATACGATAATTGTCTTTCTCTGCGTGACTTATTTCACTTAGCATAATCCCCTCCAGTTCTATCCATGTCGATGCAAATGGTAGGTATTCATCCTTTCTGATGGCTGAGTAATATTCCATTGTATATATGAACCACATCTTCTTTATCCATTCATCTGTTGAAGGACATCTTGGCTCCTTCCACAGTTTGGCTATTATGGACATGTAGCAACATTCTGTTAAGGACAATATATGTTATTCTCTAAGGCAATAGAAGTTTCCTCTACAGCTCCCTTCAGTTCTTTCTGAGCTCTCATGGGAATCACTTTTAGTACCCATCTTTCTACCAACAGTCTTTTCAAGGAAATCTAGTCTCTATCAAGTGCCTCAAAATTCTTCCAACTTCCTACCCATTACCCAGTACCAAAATCATTTGCAGATTTTTAGGTGTATGTTACAGAAGCACTTCACTTCCTGGTGCCAAAATCTGTATCGGTTTCCTAGGGCTGCCATTAACAAATTACCATAGACTGGATGGTTTAAAACAAAAGAAATTTAACCTCTCTTTATCACAGTTCTGGAAGCCAGAAGTCCAAAATTAAGGTGCTGGCAGGACCGGGCTCACTGTCAAGGCTCTAGAGAAGGATCCTTCCCTGCTTCTCTCCTAGCTTCTGGTGGTTTCCAATAATCCTCACCATTTCTTGATTTGTAGCTTTATCAATCCCATCTCTGCCTTTGCCATCACATGAATTTCTTTCTTTCCTGTGTGTCTTCATATGGCCTTTAAGGACACTGTTCATTGGATTTAGAGCCCATCCTAATCCATTATGAACTCATTTTAACTAATTGCATCTGCAAAGACCCTCTTCCCAAATAAGGTCACATTCTGAGGTTCTTGGTGGACATGAATTTTGGAGAGACACTATTCATCTCATTACAGATTCTTATAGATCCCTGAGTCTCCTTCAGCTCTCTTATGGTTGACCATGCTAATATTAAGTTGCTATGGTGACAGTTTATTCATCTGACCTACTGTCTGCATCCTAATCCCCTGTTTCTTTTCCAACTGTGTTTCTTAAATGTTAAACCTTTAAACTAACAGATGCACTGATGGCAGTATCTTGAGAAATCTGAACGTTATGTTTATCTGGAGGTGGGAATTTTGCCAAGGTGAGGTCAGGAACAGTGAAACATTGTTTTTAATTCATTGGATTAATATGTCTGCTACTTACTGTGGTTAAGTAATAATCTTTGTTTTTGTTCATAATTAATTACTTGTTCAAGTTGAAAATATCAAGGGTTTTTTAACTGATTCTATGAATTGATATTTAAAACATGATCTGCCATGGCTACCCAGCCTAGAATTTGTTACTTTAACATATCAATCAATGGCAAAGTCAATGTGTAAGCTGCTAGTGATTTTGAAAGTGTCTTTGTATTCAGTAGTCTTGTACCTTGTTTGTAATTGAAGGTCATTCTTTAAGAAAATAATGATATCTAAGACTATGAATTCATTGTACTTCCTAAGCTCTTGAGAGTAGAGATTTACAGCATCAATATATAGTGAGCTTTACCCATTCAGGCTACCAAGACTGATGCTTATAGCTTTAATTATTTTCACATGATGCAGCTAATTCCAAGAATGTTATTCTTTACTTACTTGGCTCTTAGAAAACATATGTCTATTTTATCATTTGATGCCTATTTAACAATACCCTTCTTTTTGTTTTAGGGAAGCCCCTTTTTTCACCAAAACACTTGTTAGGTTTTTGTCTTATCTTCATAGCAATCCATGTACTAGGGATATTATATTAGAAATTATATCTCATACTAGTTATAAACTGGAATGTTGTTTCTTGAAGTTCGTGATGAACATGTGCTCCAATCACCTGTTTTATAGGGGTATTGTAGGCTAAAGCCATTCCCCACCACCTCCAAATATTTGCATCCTAATCCCAGAAACCCGTGAATGTGATTTTATTTGGGAAAAGAGCCTTTCACACGTGATTAGGTTCAGGATCTTGGGAGGGGAGATTATCCAGGGTTATCCTTGTGGACTCTGAATGTGATCTCCAGTGTCTGAATAGAAAAGAAGGAAAGAAAAGGGAGATTTGACACCAGAAGAGGAAAAAACAATGAGACCCTAAAGGCAGAAATTGGAGAAAGGCAGCCACAAACTGAGGGATGTCAGAAGCTGAAAGAGGCAAGGAGTGTATTTGCCTGTAACGTCCCTAGCCTTGCCCACACCTTGACTTCAGCCCAGGAAAACTGATTTTGGACTTCCGGTCTCCATAACTGTGAGAGAATAAATTTCTGTTGTGTTAAGTCATCAAATTTGGGTAATTTGTTACAGCCACCTCAGGAAACTAATACAGGTATATAACATTTTCCCTTGGGAGATACGAGATACACCATACCCCATCAAAAACAGGATTACTTACTAGATTTATTTATAGTAATTATGTTTCTTAGTAGTTCTATGGAGTAAGCTCATCTTGTGAGTTGATACTGAATTTTGAGTAACGTATCTTCCTTTGACTTTAGGTGTAATACCTGATCTAGCTGTCAGAATCAACTCTGAACTTTCCTATAGAATTGTTTCTTAAACTGGGAGACTATTTCAGTGATGTCTTCTAAAAAGAGGCACATCTTTCCCTACCTGAATAGTATGTTTCAGATTTCCTCCTTCTGTAAACATTCATATTCCTTTATAAAGTCTCAAGTTCTGTTCAGTTTTCATTTCACACTATAATTACAAATTAAACCAAAGCTTCCTTCCTTTATGGGTGCAAAATTGATGGTACAACTAATTGTTCTCTCAAATGGCTAATTATATTTCTAGTTGCCTACTTGAAGGTCTAATTAGCCAACTGCATCTGCTTATGTGGGGGCAAGAAGATAATTGGCATTCTCAAGCAGGTAATTAGAAAAGCAATTAGTATTGCCCACAACTAATACAAGAATGAAAACTGTACCCACCAAGATGGTACCAGTGTCTACTGGGCAGAAAACCAGTCTCCGGAAAGTGATAGGAGACTTTCTACATCTGGCAATATCTTAACGAGAAGCAGTAAAACCAACCAGGAACTGGCTCTTCCTGATCTATAAGCCACCTTGACCCAGGGCTGCCAGAGTCTTTCCTCCTCTGGCAAAGGGCTGCCTTTGGGGCAATTTTCCTATTGCCAATAATAACTTGTCAAAAACAACTTGCACCTGCACTTCTAAGCACATCAGGAGCACTATGATCTTCAAAGTTCTTTGATTTGTGGAACTAATATATTGTGAAATCAATCTGGGGTAGTGATTTTTGATGATGTTGTGTTATCAGCATCTCCTTTTCACGTGTTGTAATATAAAGGGTCCTATGAGGAACATCATTTGGTTTTGGTTGTTTTTCCACTGTACCTGACCAGCTCTTGACTTAACAGAACTTCAGTCAAAAGTTTCAGCAAATTCACCTTGAGCAGAAAGCTTCCTGTGGTTAACAGGTTTTATTGTTGAAATCCCTGCAGGTTTTATGCCCCATTAAGCTTCTGATTGTGCTCTTTGTTCTTTGTTAACCAAATGTAAACTCCTGATTCCATGTTAATGAGAAGGGGTAGAAATAGGGAAATTTGTTTTCTCTGACAGCAAAGTCAAAAATTTAGTTCTCAGGTAACAAGAAAATAAAACTTGAGAGTTTGGTGCTCTAAATACCTGAAAATATTAAATCTGCTGTCAAGAAAAATGAAGAATGAAAAAGCCTGAGTCACTACCCGTCCTGACACATTTCAAAATGGGTGTACTCAGCACAAATTATAGCGCGCTCGCTGGTGATCACAGTGCTTCGGAGCTGCTCCCACAGCACCCAGCAAGGGTACTTGAAAGCGCCCAGTGGTGTGGGTTGTGGCCTGGAAGAGCTAAGGAGGTTAAGGTCAAGGTTATTCCAAAAATAGAACAAGTATGCCGGAAAAACTAATGATTTAACTGTGAAAAATGCCCTTGTCTTTTTTTCTTTTTCCTATTTTTAAAGTTATTTGCCCTACTCTCTATTTTCCCGTCACTCCTCTTGTCGGTCTCAGCCATTTACTTTAGTCAGGACCTCCTGCCTAGTGCACCAGGGCAAAATGTCTAGGACTGGGGAAAAAATTTACCTTGAAGTAAAAGTCAAAACAAATGGAAATCTGCTATTACGGTTGAACAATTTAAACACTGCAGCACAGGTGAGTATTAAAATCTGGAAAAGAATATCCAAAATAAATACACAACCAGGAGGTTATTTTTTAAATCAGCAATGATGGAGGGGTAATACAGAAGAGAGGTTAGAGGCATTAATTACACAACAGATAAAGAAGAAGCAGACCTTGCTTAAAATGTAGTGTAAGACAGTCTTGTTAACTATCTGTTCTTAAACAGTGGCAAAACAATAGCTCAATTAAACGTATATTCAGCCAGAGATACGTTATTTCAAATTGGCGCCAGGGTGGAAAGAGGGAGGGAAAATGAAATATTCTGCCTCATTTAGCTGTAAAAACTTGTAACTTGACTTTTTTTAACTGAATATGTTGCTTCAGAGAGACCTAACCTGGATATGTATTTTGAAGTTCTGTGCTTAAGGTAGTATTTCATTTACTTTTCTAGCTATAGTCTCTTTCTCCTATCTTCTACATTATTTTAATAAGCTTAAAGTGGAAAAAAATTAAAAGACACCTATTTTCTTTACTCTGTTTCTCACCTCATATATATTTCAGGCATCGTGTAGAAACTTCATTAGTATTAAAGGAAGGAATGTTCAGGGGTTTTCAAATGGACACATTTTCTCTTACTCTGGCCATCCCCCAACAGAACACAGTCTCAGCATGATTTATGTGAAGCAACCCAAAGGAGTCAAAGACATCAGTGAAAGCTAAGAATCTGTTAGGTAATTACTAGTAACCATGGTAATTTTAGGGAAGCTGAAGTGTGACATGTTCCTGTCTGAGTGCCTTTACACTTCCTGTTGCCTCTTCCTGGAAATCCTTCCCCACCCCCAAAGATCCACACAGCACACTCCTTCACCTGCTTCAAATTTTGCTCAGTTGTCACCTTTTCAGTGAGGCCTTGCCAAGTCTGCCTACTTAAAATTGTATTTTCCCTTTCTTTAAGCCCACACACTCCTAGTCACCTACCCTCCCTGCTTTAATTTTCTCTATAACACTCATCATCATCTTCCATGTGCTTTTTTCTCATTTCATTTGTGAAAGATATCATTTATACAGGAGAGTGTTTAAAACATATGTAAGTTTAGAGAAAACACCTGGATAAACAAACACCTATGTATCTACCATCCAGGTTAAGAAATAAGAAGCTCCCACGTGTTCTCCCTGGAGGTAGCCACTCTCCTGACTTTTTTTGATAATCATTCCCTTGAATTTCTTCATTATATGTATGCATACAGTACTAATAATACATAATTTACTTATTAGTTATAGTTAAAACAATAGATTAAGATACCTGGCATTCTTTGTACAGATGAATTTTTAGACCTATTCCAGAGCATCCCCAGGGCCATCCTTAGCCCAACCAACTTAGCTCTTTCTTCACCATTTTTCTTGGCTTTATGTATTTCACCCCAACTTTGCACCCCCTCCCAGATTTTATTCCCTAGTTTAGTGTTCATTTCAACCTCTGATATTTACCCTTGCTAGATTTTCACATTCTTTCCCAATTCCCTTAACAGGACAGTGTTCGCTTTTGACTTAAGTCAGAATCAACTGACCAAAATAATGTAATTTTACTGAAAATAAAAAATTCACCCCTCAGATATTGGGCACATGACATGTAATTTCTTTCATTTCTTTCATGCCTGAAACAAACTTAAATGGTTATAGAGTTTCTGATATCTGTTACCCATTCTAATAGCAGGAAAGCTCAGGCTTGTCTTGATCGCCAAACTTCTCTTTGTTCTCTGGCCCGATCCTCAGAGTGACTTTGCTCTGTTTAGGCGTATCGCATGTACAAACCACAATTTCCATTCTGATTGATCCCAAGGATTCTAGCAAACATCCTCCTTCATAGATGATCTCATTTTGTTTTGATAATGTGCCCAATCATTTCGTATACAATCAAAATGTGTAATCAGAGGTGATGCAAATGAAACTTTATCATTATTGGGACCTCTGCCTGTTTGCAAGTGTCCTTCCTCTTCATCTGGTTGAAGTTAGCCATTATTCTCTTCATAGCGTTTTCAGTTGAACAATGTCCACCTTTCTATTGTACACTCTAGAGTCTAGAGAACAGTGCTCACTTTCTTTTAATGTTGTTAGAATTAGGTATACCATTCATCCATAATCTGGGTTCTACAATAGCAGCAATCACTGTGTCACTGTCCCCTGAAACGAATTCGTAGATTCTGCAATCACTACACTATCAACATAAATTAGGTGTAGCATCTAAATCTTTGATGGAGAATATTGCCATTTTACTTATCCAAAGCAGTCTGCAGTAAGTGTAACAGTTTATATCTAAATTTACTTTGCTTGAGGCATTTATCAGTGTTCTGCCTTCTCGCTCCATTGGCTGCATTTTACTGGAAACAAAAGTTGTGGAGCAATAGATTATCCATACATAGTCTAGGAGTTCCCTTGGTAAAGGAGAAATATGGAAAATTCTATAAGAAAAAAATGTAATGTTTTCATTTAGTTTTCTTCTTTATTAGCTTCAGTATTTTTTGCATTTCTTTCTACATTTAAGAAACAGATTTTTAAGTGATGGTTGAGATTATTTTACCCTCTGCTCGATAAATTGAAGTTTAAATAGACTAAAACACACACAGAACAGTACTTCAAAAAATATAACTGAAGTATCTTTTTTCAGTTTGAGAAACTTACTTTATATGAAAATCATTCTTTCTAGAGATAGTATCTATTTTCTGTAGCAGATTAATCCAGTTCTTTGAAAGATTTATTACTGTCAAACATTTACAAATAAGAAGAATGCAATTATATAAATGATTGTATCCATATAAATACTAAAATTTTAAGGAGATACTTTAAAGTAGAGGCTTAAACACTTTTTCACCATTACCACAAAATAATAATTTGACCATTTTCAAGGGTTCTGCATTGATTTGTTCATGAAAAGGAGGTCTTGGTGAGTCTTCAATGAAAATAAAATGTAGTTTATAAAAAGAACAATTCTATGGTTATGTATAATCTGTACTCCACTACTTTTTTGTCATAAGGTTATGTTGGAGGAAATATCTTCTTTTATATGTTTGTCTCTAGTTCAGTCATGTAATAAAGTTATCCTGCATTTGAAGAGTTTTATTTAGTCTATCATCATAGAAATTTATGGTAGGTTGCCAATTTGGCAAAGATTGTAAGTTCAAGTATGCTGATTATTTGTATCTATGTTAAAGTGACCTCAACACTTTCAAACACATATTGATATAATAGTAGTTCATTATCTATATTCTGTTAGACCACAATAAAGATAATACTACTACCATTGATTTTATAAAATAACTTTGAATAAGCTGAAAGCTTAATTTATTTTAGTACAAGATGCTTTAGGACTACTTTTTAAAATTAAATATGGAAAATAGCAAATGGGAGATAACTATAAAGATGCCAATCATAAATAGATGTATTATCAATCAGTTATTGGAAATTCATTCATCAAATATTTATTCACTACCTACTACGTGCCACTATGTCCTGCACCAGTAGAAAGTGAAATAAGTTTTAAAAATAAAATTAGCAATGGTGGAAATGAGGAATGACTGCTAACAGGTATGTGTTTTGGGAGGGACATGGTAAAAAAGTCCTAAATTTAGATTGTAATGATGAGTGCACAACTTTGAATATACTAAAAACCACTGAACTGTGCACATGCACTTTAAAAGAGTGGATTTTATGATATGTGAATTATATCTCAATAAAGCTATTTAGGAAAAAAAAGCTTTATTGATGGAAGACAAGACAAAATCGTAATGAGATTCATTATAATACTGGCTTAGGGCCAGAGTTGACCAACTAGGCAAGTGCATACAGTTTATGAGGCAGTCCTGCAGAAGGTGGGCCACTTGAATTTGGTAGTAGTGTTCGCTCTCCCCTGGATGTGCAAGAAAACTCAGGCCCTGTGGCACTTTATGCTTAAAAAAAAAAAAAAAGAACAATAAAAATTCACATAAAGTTTACACGTCAGAACTTTTTTTCTTGCGCCATTTGAGAGTAAGTTGCCACCTAAAATCCCTCCAATACTTCAGTGTCTATTTCCTGAAAATAAGAACATTTTCCTGCACAACTACAGTGTAGGTGTCAGTACAGGGGAACTCCCATCACCACATTAGCGCCATCCAGCCCTCTGAACCCATTCAGGTTTCGTCAGTTGTCTCAGTCCCATATAGCAAAATTATTGCAAGAGAATCGAGTCTAGAATCATGCGTTGTGTCTGGTCTTTATCAGTCTAAAATAGTTTCTCAGTCTTTCCTTGACTTTTATGAGCTTGACACTTTTGAAGAATTATTTTATAGTGGATTTTCAGATGTCCCTCAATTGGGATTTTCTCACGTTTCCTCATGATTACATTCAGGTAGTGTAATCTTTAGCAGCGATATTACAGAAGGGATCCTGTGTTCTTCTCATTGCATCCTATCAAGATGTGCACAATTTCAATTTGTTCCATTACTGATGATGTTCACTTTAATTATTAAGGTGGTATCTCCAGGGCTTCTCCAATATACCATTATTCTTTTCCTTTTTATAATTAATAAGTATTTTATGGAAAGTACTCTGAAACTCTGTACATTTCACATTATCCATCAGACCGTCTATTTGTTATTTAATTATTTTTGTAACACAGTTTCCTATTTCATTCCTTAATAATAATCCATTACTACTATGATGTTGATGCTCAAATTGCCTGAGATCTGGGCATTCAGAGACTCTTTAGGATGGCTTCTGTGTCCTTCTGATGAGTCTCCATATTCTTTGAGGACTCCCTTGCTTTCTGGCACAAGCTGTTCTGGTCTCATCTTATTCTTTCTCTGCCCCAGTCATTGCTCCATGAAGTCCTCATGCCTTGTGGTAGAGAATGGTATGTGGAAGTTAAGATCTGGCATTAGACATGCCTTGCTGTGGAGGTGTTGCTGCTATCAGACCTCTGGGTGGACAGAGCTAGAAAATATATGTACATGTATATACATTTACAGGTATCTTCTTTTCTCTCTATATTGAAAACCATGAGTTTGTACTAATAGCTATAATTCCAATTCAGTATCATAGGGTTTAATTCTCTTTACATATTTATAACTCCTTTCTCTAACCAGGTGAAGAACTTGTCTTCCATTATCCTTAATATATTTACTTTTTAAAAAATAACAATCCATTTTATATAACCAGCTTTCCATCTTAGTGGCTGTTCCCTCCCCGGTGCATAATCCCTTGTCCCCCAGATCAGACCCTAGCACCCCATGCCGGGCTGGTCCCTGCCCCGCATGGATGCCTTCTTCACCCTGCTAAGGCTCTCATTGTATTCTGACCACTCTTAAATCTGGATTCCCTCCTCACTCTGTCTGTGTACCAGGACTCCAAGTCCATGACCTCCCTCCCTGCCCACCCCCCCATGCATACACTTCTCAACCCACTCAGCACCTAAATCCCCATGCTTGGCCATACCCTCCCCTCCCTTCTGGGGTACTGACATCACATAGCTAGGCTGTCTCTCTGTGGAGATGCCTGCATCACTCTGCTTGGGACAGCTCAGGCCATGCTGACTTGTGGATAGCTGCCTCACCACACTCAGGTTCCCACTCCACATCTGCCCTCCTTCACAGGTGCCTCCTCACCACAGGGACTCTGACAGCCTGTTCTAGCACACTGTGACTTCCCTTTTCCCCCTGGTATGGGCACTTCCCATTCTCTACCCCACCTAACGGCTTTAGGACTGAATTGTTCAGAAAGGACTGAATTGCTCACATTATATTTTTAACTTGACATGTCTTTCTTACCTGTTAGACTGAGTCTGTAGGGGAAGGGACCACACTTTTTACATCTTTTAATTCTCTGCTCTTAACAAAGTATCTGACACATAGAGGTAGGAACTCAATAAATGCTTGTTAAATCAACCTTATCCAAGTTGAAAGCTGAGAATTTATATAATTCCAGGTTTTAGCTATTATCAGTGATCTTGGCAAAATCTTCTGACCATTATTATAGAGAGGAAGGTGAATCTTAAACAGCTTTGCCAGTTGTCCTTCAAAGGGTATTTCTGGAAAAGTACAACAAAATGAACTTGTTTTTTTTCACAAGGGTTGAAACTTCTATGTACAATTTGCTGATAACATGAACCAAATCTATTGATTTATTTTGAAATCATACATTTAATAACAAGAATGTTAATTAGATACACAACTTTGTTCTTATTTCATAGGAAAAAAGTTATCAGTGGTCAAAATTATGCCTATTTCTTTCATTTTCATAATATAGATAAGTGGATTAGCTTCTATATATGCTCAATCTTATAGCTAATCCAAAAACATAGCACATTGAAAGAAAATTGAAATAAATGACATAAGAATAATAAAAACTGACATTTTATTCTTTTAGTCATATTTCAATATTGACTTCTAGTTTCCTGTTATTAGCAGGAACAAGCTTTTATTTGTATCATTCCTGAGAAATTTGTTCATTCATTCATTTATTCTCACAAAAATGTAACACTTTTCCCTTTCTTCTGTGATCTCTCTTTTGACCTGTTGTACACTTGGAATACTCATCAGGCAAGTGTGGCTCTTTATAGGCTCCAGGAGGCTCACGGGGGCAGGAGGTGGGGGTGGTGGGGATGCAGACACACTTGGCCACTATGTGCCTTGCCAGTTGCTAGTCTGACACTGAGGACAGTAGAGTGAACAAAACAAGCAAAACGTCCCTGCATCATGAAACTTACATTCTAGCAGAAGACACATTAAAAAATGAGTGTGAATGTGTATGTGTGTATGCAATATCAGTTAGAGAGTGATAAGTCTTATAGACAATAAATTAATAAAACAAAAGAGTGGGGTTTGGAGTATTCGTTGTAGGATAGGAAGATGGGTTGCAACTTAAAATGGGGAAGTTCAGAAAGCTCTATTAAGATGGCACTCAAGCAAAGACCTGGCCGTGAGGGAGCCAGCCTTGTGAGTAGTCTGGGGTGACATTGTTGCAGGCAGAAGAAAGAGCAAATGCCAATTCTCTTCAGTCAATGCTACAAATATTTCCATTTATAAAGTCAATTTTTCCAGGTCATCATCCACTTCTCCGCCTCATTCTCTGCCTTCCTCCACATCACCAACCTTGTTTCTGGAATCCGTTCCATCTCCTTTCCCAGTTTAGTTATTCCCGTTGATATTCCTGCCATCTCTCACTGATCACAAGGGATGTCTAACTCTTGGCTTGAGATCTCTCTGCCTCCCACCTTTTGCTGCCCATCTTCCTTACACAGCTGACTGTGTTCTCTCACTCAGAAGCCCAGCCATGTGGTTTTCACTCATCATACCAAAATATGGACGTGTACGACCATATGTTATCTCTAAAATACCGTAAGAGGATCTGATTATCTTCTGGAATGGAACACCAGCAGCACATTGACACCTCCCAGCTTTTACTCATTCTGGAATATGTTCTTCCAGTTTCACACTGTTGAAAACTCACTCATAATTAAAACCTCAGTTCCAGTGCCACCCTCTTCCTGAAATGTTTCCCGACTTACCCGGTGGGGATGAAGTTCAGGCATACCTCGTTTTCCTGTGCTTTGCAGATACTGCATTTCTTACAAAGTAAAGTTTTGTGGCGTCAAAATCTACAGGCACCATTTTTCCAACGACATTTGCTCATTTGTGTCTCTGTCACATTGTGATAATTCTCACAATATTTCAAACTTTTTCATTGTATGATGGTCATCTATGATCCATGATATTTGATGTTACCATTATCATTGTATTGAGGTGCCTTGAACTGCATGCAGATAAGATGGTGAACTTGATAAACATGTGTTCTGACTGCTCCATCGACTGGCTGCTCCCCATCTCTCTCCCTCTCCCTGGACATCTCTGTTCCCTGAGACACAACAATACTGAAAGCAGGCCAATTAATAACCCTACAGTGGCCTCTAAGTGTTCAAGTAAAAGGAAGAGTACATGTCTGTCACTTTAAATCAAAAGCAAGAAATGATTAAGCCTAGTAAAGAAAGCCTGTCAAAAGAGATGGGCCAAAAGCAAGGCCTCTTGTGTGAAACAGTTAGCGAAGTTGTGAATGAAAAGGAAAAGTTCTTGTAGGAAATTAAAAGTGCTGCTCCAGTGAACACATAAATAATGAGAAAAACAACCTTATTGCTGATACTATGGAAGTGTTAGTGGTCTGGATAGAAGATCAAACCAGCCCCAACATTCTGTTAAGCCAAAGTTGAGTTGAAAGCTAGGCCCTAACACTCTCCAATTTTATGAAGGCTCGGAGAGGTAAGGAAGCTGTAGAAGAAAAGTTTGAAGCTAGCAGAGGTTGGTTCATGTGGCTCAAGGAAAGAAGCTATCTCCGTAACATAATAATGCAAGGTGAAGCACCAAGTGCTGATGTAGAAGCTGCAGCAAGTTCTCCAGAAGATCTAGCTAAGATAATGAATGAAGGTGGCTACACTAAACAACAGCTTTTCTATGCAGATGAAATAGCCTTATATTGGAAGAAGATGCCATAGAGGAGAAGTCAATGCCTGGCCTCAAGCTTCAAAAGACAGGTTGACTTTCTTGTTAGGAGCTAACAGCGCTGGTGACTTTAAGTTAAGATTAATGCTCATTTACCATTTTGAAAATCCTAGAGCCCTTAAGAATTAGGCTAAATGTACTCTGTGCTCTATAAATGGAACAACAAAGCCCATATCTGTTTACAACATGGTTTACTGAGTTTTTGTTTTATTTTTTTTGTTTGTTTGTTTACTAAGTATTTTAAACCTACTGTTGAAACCTACTGCTCAGGAAAAAAGATACCTTCAAAATATTATGTTCATTGGGGCACCTGGGTGGCTCAGTCAGTTAAGCATCTGCCTTTGGCTCAGGTCATGGTCCCAGGGTCCTGGAATTGAGCCCCACTTGGGGCTCCCTGCTCAGCAGGGAGTCGCTTCTGCCCCTCTCTCTGCCTCACACCCCGCCCCCGCTTGTGTTCTCTCACACGTGTGCTCTCTATCTCAAATAAATAAAATCTTAAAAAATATATATATATATTATTGTTCATTGACAGTGTACCTGGTCACCCAAGAGCTCTGATGGAGATGTACAATGAGATTAATGTTGTTTTCATGTCTACTAACACAACATCTGGTGGTATTAGCCCATGGATAAAGGAATAGTTTTGACTTTCAAGTTTTATTATTTAAGAAATACATTTTGTAAGGCTATAGCTGCCATAGATAGCCACTCTTCTGATAAATCTGGGCAAAGTCGATTGAGAACCTTCTGGAAAGGATTCACCATTCTAGATGCCATTAAGAACATTTGTGATTCATGGGAAGAGGTCAAAATATCAACATTAATAAATGTTTAGAAAAAGTTGATTCAAACCGTCATGGATGACTTTAAGGGGTTGAAAACTTCAGTGGAGGAAGTAACCGCAGATGTAGCAGAAATAGAAAGAGAACTAGAATTAGAAGTGGAGCATGAAAATGGGACTGAATTGCTGCAATCTCATGATAAAACTTTAATGGATGAGGAGTTGTTTCTTAGGGATGAGCAAAGAAAGTGGTTTCTTGAGATAGAATCTACCCCTGATGAAGATACTGTGAAGATTGTTGAAATGACAACAAAAGATTTAGAATATTACATAAACTTAGTTGATAAAGCAGCTGCAGGGTTTGAGAGGATTGACTCCAATTTTGAAACAAGTTCTATACTGTGAGTAAAATGCTATCAACCAGCATCACAAAGTACAGAGAAATCCTTCTTGAAAGTACAGAGCCAATCAATGTGGCAAACTTCAGTCTTATTTTAAGAAATTACCACAGACATCCCAACCTTCAATAACCACGACATACCATCTACATCAAGGCCAGACCCTCGACCAGCAAAGAGATTATGACTTGCTGAAGACTCAGATGATGGTTAGCATTTTTTAGTAATAATTAGTATTTTTAATTAATATATGTACCTTATTTTATAGGTATAATGCTATTGCATACTTAATAGGTTTCAATATACTACAAACATAACTTTATATGTGCTGGAAAAAATTTATTTGATTCACTTTAGTATGATATTCACTTTTTTTTTTTTTTTTTTTGCCATATTCACTTTAG
This sequence comes from Mirounga leonina, assembly GCF_011800145.1. Classification (NCBI taxonomy): domain Eukaryota; kingdom Metazoa; phylum Chordata; class Mammalia; order Carnivora; family Phocidae; genus Mirounga; species Mirounga leonina. The sequence goes on from NW_023270265.1 coordinate 39,328,840, forward strand.
TATGATGATCTGGAAATAAACCCACAATATCCCTGAGGTATGCCTGTACTTACCTGGCTTCAATTTTATTTAAATATCTCTCTACCCACTGGATATTAAGCTTTCTTTAAGTTAGAGATTCTGTCTTATCCATCTTTACATTCATACTACCTATCTGTTGGCTTTGCACAAAACATGTGATTAATACATATTTGTTGAATTTAATATCAATACAATTGATATCACTTGTAAAGCAGTAATCCTGCTATAATGCATCTAGCAATAATACGAATTAGAATAACTTGAATTCAAACATCAAATGATTGGCAAGTGACTATTGTCCTCTATCTGATCCCTTTACTCAAAGTTCCCCGGGAAGGAGAGTGGGAACACGGAATCTAAGATGATGCTACACAGGGAAAATTTAGGATAATCCTATCTCAGGAAGCAGGGAGGTGGGGAGTAGGTCCTCAGTACTCTGCCAATCCAGTCTCTCTGCATCAGGCCAATAAAATGTGTATCAACTAACCGGGAGCTTTCTGGAATCACTGCTGCTATCCTGGAAGTCCCAATGTCCCCATCAATTTTTTTAGCTAGCGCTATTACCACTAGGTGGCACCAAACTTCATCCCAGAGTAGGAGGAGTTTGGATCTAATAGACACTGAATTTCCTGTTGCACAAGCTCATCTCTGTCACTTAATCAGTTAGTCATTTAAATCTTGTAACAACACAACCTCATATTGTACACAGCTCAGTTTTTTGAACACTGTCTTGGTCCATTTGAGCAGCTATAACAGAATACCACAGACTGGGCGGCTTATCAACAACAGAAATTTATTTCTTATAGTTTTGATATCTGGTGAGTCCAAGATCAAGGCACAGGTTGATTCCACCTGTGGCGAGGGCCCACTTCCTGGTTCATAGACAGTCATTTACTCACATGGCAGAAGGGGCAAGAGAGATCTCTGGGGTCTCTTTTATAAAGTCATTAATCCTCTTCATGAGGGCTCCACCCCTCACCTCCTAAAACTTAATATCACTTTGGGAGTTAGGATTTCAACATATGAATTTGGAGGGGGACACATACATTCAAACTATAGCAGACATGCCTGATTGCATTAGGCAAGGTTCTACTGTACCATTTTTTAAGATCAGATACCGTACCAGCCAGGTTACATGCTTTATCTCTAATCCTTATAGTAACCTATAAGGTTAGGTACTGATATTTTTATTCTGTTGTTAAAGAATCAGATGCTAAGAGAAGAAAAGTCCCTGTCCTAAGATTGTACAGCTAAGTACGTGCTTTTAGACCTAAGTAAGAATTAAAGACTGTCCGACTCCCCTGCCATACTCTTCATAATTTCACTGGTAAAGGAAGGAAGGAAATTGGGGGAGGTAGGGGGAAAAGTGGAGAGAGAAAGAGAAGGGAGAGAAAGACATTTTTGAAACAAAGAAGAAAAATAATGATAAATGTTGCCATCTCTGTTTCCTTAGCCCCAGAGGTCTGATTCTGCCCAGGAAAGAGAAGCTTCCAACTTTGTCCTTTATCTCTGTTCCTTCCCTGCTCACCTCTCACACCAAAGACTCCCGCTATGGCTCTCAAGGACTGAATGTATTTCTCGAGTGTTGAAGCCCTAACTCCTTGTGTGATGGTATTAGTAGATGTGACCTTTGGGGGTTAATTAGGTTCAGATGAGGTCATGAGGTTGAAGTCCTCATGGTGGGATTATTGCCTGTAGAAGAAGAAATCAGAGATCAGAGAGCCCCAGCCCTCTCTACCCCTCCATGTAGGACATTGCAAGAAGGCAGCCTCCTAGAAGCCAGGAAGAGAGTTCTCACCAGAGCCCAACTATGCTGGCATGCTGATCTCAGACTTCCCAACCTCCAGAGCTGTGATAAATAAATGTCTGTTGTTTGAACCATCTAATCTGTGGTATTTTGTTATAGCAGCTGAACTAAGACAATGACTTTTTAGTTTTCTTTAATTATGAAAGTGAAAGGCCTTTTGCTGACCCATACTTGCCTCAGAGGCAAGTTCACATCCCCATTTTCCAGCTCTTGATCAAGATGGCAGACTTTTTGTCTTTCTGGTCATTGTCTGCACCCAAACCTGAGGATTTCCCATCTATCTAGTCTTACTCTAGTCTTTCTTTCTAGTAAGGAAGGGTAAGCCCTTTCTCTCCTGTTTTAATGCTCTGAGTTTTCCATTAGTTAATGGCTCAGACTTCTGGTAATGGTGGTCTAGTTAATTCTTGTCTGACTTTAAATGATTGCCTGTTTTGACCTTGAGGAAATACATATCCTTTAGGGACTACAGTCTTTATGGCAACTTAGAAAACCTTAAGATGAGGTAGAGTGCTTTGCCATGGAGAGAACAAATGAGGGAGAACAAGAATAAAGGCCAGTAAGAGAAAGAGAGAATAAAACTTGGATGCAGAAGGTTCTGAAATTTCAGTGAATTATTATATGTCCAATTGTGTTTAATAAATCATTCTGCCCTTTATTTGCAATAAGAGTATTGGAATAGTATTATATTTGAAATGCAAATTATGTAGTTAACCATTGTTCACTTTCTAAACTCTTAAATTATTTTATTTGTGGATGGAGGATCTTCTTCTTGGACTATATTAGTTAAGAACCAAGATGACCTCTACCCACATAGCTCTGAGTTTACATCAATGTGACCACTTTTCAGTTGCCTTCATTAATATGACTTTATTCTGAAGACATGACTTTACCATTCCAAGAAGCTCTTGCCCAGAAAGATAAAATTGGCGAATAATATTCTTGTTCCTTTCAGGAACTTTTTGAAAATCCATTTAAAGGAATATTAAACTACTCAACTTTCAATAAATAGCATCAGATGATTGCTTAATCTCCAAGATTCACTTTGAACCCTTCCCCCGTGTGTCCACCAATTCTAAATTATTATATAGTAATCCTTAGGCAACCCCAGTCAAACCTCCCCTGGAGGACCTGCCTGAAACCAGAACTTCCACCTTCAATTCCACCCTAAGGAAACCTCTTAAATACCCCACCTTGCTCTCCCTGTTCTGGGAGGTTTCTAAAAGTGTGTTAAGGAAGTGGTCTCTCTTGTGGTGGTAAGCAGTGAACTCAACTTTGTCTTATGAACAGGCTTTTAAAAAGCCAATTTTGTCGCTATTTTAGGGGAGTCGCCATTCGACATGGAAGTGATAGAAGCCATTCCTCTCAGGCTTATGAAATGAAACTAAAAGTCTAATTCTGTCCAGGAAAGAGAAGTCTCTCATCCTTATCCTATAGAATCTATAAATACATCATACTTTTCCTTGAAAAAAATATACTAATTGTCAAAAGTTTATAATAGTAGGCACAGGAAGAAAAAAAAGAATTAATCATGATTGTTAGAGAAAACTTAGTGGAAAAAAATACAAAATCATTATAAAAACAATTCATATGAAGTTATATTTTGAGATTATATTATTTTCTCTCTGGCATTCATACACCTGAAATTCATTTTAAAGTATGTTGGTGAACAATTCTCATTCTCCAGAAGTACATTTTTAAAAAAAGCAGTATTTCATAATAGCAGTATAAAATGAAAATAATTGACTATCTCTTGCCTTGTGGGACTTGGCTTTTAATCTAAACAGAGATGAAAATAATGACATTCATCTATATGAGACATTGGTAGACTTAAGAGAAACTAAGTCACAAGCCTATAAGACTAGTTCATAGATCAACAAATCAGAAAATTGGTAAAACTTTTCTAAAGCGCTATCCAGGGACTCCTTACCCCTTTGCAATTTGTTACCTGTTTATGCATCTTTTTAGGAAGGGCTCATCTCTCATTAAATGTTTGGCAAAAAGAATGTATAAAATTAGAATTTACAAGAGCTTACAACTATTTTGTCATTTTTGATTTAACAATTTTTTTAAGACTTGTGCAAAAATTACTCCTGATTTTAGTTTTTGTTGTAGTTCTCTAAAATGCTACTGCTCTCAGGACATAAATGCCATACAGCCAGTGGTAGAAATGCTGTCATGTAACCATTAAGACTGCACTAAAAGGCAAAATGTTGCAGCTAAAAGTATTTTTAATGACTTGAAATTGCTTGGAGTGCTTTCTAGAAGTAAAAAGATGCTGATTTATTTACCTAGTATACTTACCTAAATTAATTTGGCAGGATTACTTGGGTCCTAATCCTCTTACAATGAAATTTATATGTTAATATTTTTAAATGGTGCATCATTTTTCCCCCGAAGGATCCAATATATTGCAATGACATGAATCTACCAACAGTTATTAAAGAAAGAAGTAAATTAACCCATTGTTGAAATATGAGCAAGGACTACATTTTTTACACAGATTACATTTATGGTTTTCTGTGATCTTGCAGATAAAACATCACTATATAAACTGTTAATAAGAATAAATAGAATTACATTCTATTTTTAGATTCCCCTCATGTATAATTTCCACTTAGAAATATGGAAGGGGCTTTACTCTGGCATGATTTCTTTTTGCCACAGGTTTTTTTTTCTTTTTTTAAATTTTAAGTGAATGGCTTTTTTATATATCTTTTTGATTAAGCACAATCTTTACTACAGATTGAATCCCAAGAAGATTTCTGTATAGACCATTTTTTCCATGTATTTTTCCTCTTCTATGGAAATAATAACCATAATTATTTACATATAAATAGACTCTTCCAAAAGTAAAGTCAGAACAGGTATACTTTGTTATATACATATTCACTTATTCCTTTTACATCTTATCTTGTATTTTTCTTTAGTTATGGACATCCCCTTGGTACTTAGGGTTGTGGCCTTGCCAATAGGTACAAATATAATGAGTGTATGAACTAGGAAATACATTTTTTATATAATTAACAATTGATGTGCATTTTAATTGAATGTGTCAGGTTTGTATAGCTGAAATTCAGTTTGTTTTTACTACATGCCAGGTACTGTGGTGAGCATGTACTATGGACTGAACATTTGTGCCCACCCTCATCCATTCATATGTTGGAGCCCTAATCCCTGTTTGTGATGATATTTGAAGGTGGGGCCTTTGGGAGGTAATTAGGTCATGAGGGTGGAGTGTCCTTAAGAGATAGGGGAGAGGTGAGCTTTCTGGGCTGTTCGAAGACACAGCCAGAAGCTGGCCACCTGCAAACCAGGAAGAGGGTCCTTACCCACAGTCTGACCATGTTGGCACCCTGATATAAGACTTCCAGCCTCCAGAGATTTTCTGAGAAATAAATTGTTTAGGCCATTCAGTTGATGGTATTCTGTTGTAGGAGCCTGAAATGACTAAAATGGCATGTTGGATAGTCATCTTTGTAATTCTTATAGGAGCCATTGCTATCATGACTTTAGGAAAGAACAGAATGAAGGTTAGAACATTAAATGGCTTGTCCAAGACTCACAGCAACTAAAAAGGGGTCCAGAACCTGAATCCAGGTTTGCCTACTACTCCCTACATGGCTCTTACCGACTTTATGCACTGTCTTTCAAACTAACCTGTCTTGATTGTGCATTTTACTAACATCTCCCCAAGACATGCAAAATGCTTGAATTCATGCATGCTACAAACGTCAAAGGCACAGGAACCCGAAAATGAAAATCACAATTTTTTTAGTGCATTTGATATTATGTAGTAGAGGTGGTTTCCTCCCTCCTACATATGCCCCCAGTGGGAAACGTACTAAAATTATAGGAGAGTCAACTTGAAAATATTATTTAATATGCAAAGAATTTATTTTCTACAACTCCTTGGGAACATATCTCAGTTCATGTTAAAGAAGGTTAATGTAACCATAGGTTAGTTTATAGGTTAGTCTATCAAAGTATAGGTTAAATCTAAAGAATAATTTGCAAGCTGCATGTTTATATGTGGGTTGGGTGGATGAAGATGGATTTCAGTGCAGTATGCATCTTAGGAAAACAAGGAGGTATTTTTTTTGAGGGGGTACGCATTCACACTCAAAGATTCCCCATCTTCCTGCTAAGGGTGGAAAAGGATGTTCCTTTGTTATTCAGCCCAACAACCCACTGTGGTCTTATCTACAGTCCTTTTAGTCCTTAGTCCCTTGACTATGGGAAACTCTACCAGTCCCAGAAGAGGGCATCTAAAGTCATATTTGGATGCTTTACTCTCCTGTGAAAGCAACTTGTAGTGGGGTTTCAAGATAACACATTTTTTTTTAACAGTGTCTTTACGTCTTGAAGTTATCTACTTCCACGGGTCCGTTTTCTGTTCACCATTTCCGATTCTGTGAGGTGATTTTCATAAATGCATAAAACAATGGTTAGATAATCTGCAACTTCATACCACTCATGTTTTAGCTGTTCTAAATCAAACATTTACGACTCACTATTTTTCCCATCTATTTCACTCCACTGCAGCATCACGTATTTACCTCTGCTTTGCTAGAGGTGTGTTGAGAGATTATCAGGGAGTTTAGTAATACATATTCTGATAGAACCAAAAGGCAACTTTAACTTGACAGGATGCTCGTTTCTTCGGCAGCAGGAGGATGCGTGTATGTTACAAGCAGCCTGTGGCTTGAAGACATAGCTGGCATGTTTGTCAGTTAGGGACTTTTAAAGACCTAGATTCTAAAAATCAACCCAATAATAACCTTATATTGTGTAAGAAAACTCTACAGTAGAATGGATTTTCACATTCAGAAATTATGTGCATTTTCCCAGCATGATATCTACTTACCTAACACTTTATGCCACATAAAACAATAGATTATCCAGTGTGATCTAAAACCATCCGAAACATTTAAAAGTTTTATAGTACAGTATTTTAAAGTTTACTAACCATTATATAAAATTAATAAGGTAGTTTATGCAGTTTCTTGCTTTACTGATTGTGGGTAATAACCTGTAGATGGGAATATAGTAGAATGATGTGACTAACTGCCTTTAAAAGAAACTTATTTAAACTTGAATAATTTATTTCGGGTTTCTCGGATTCCTTTCACTTCGGAAGTCTTAGAGAGGAACGGTCAGATATTGAGTTGCTTTATTCTCTGAAAATTTTGTGGAGAATTTCTTTAAGGGAAGATGTTGATTTTAATGCATAATTTTTTTAGACAGACTATTGAAGTTGAAATTTCATTTCAAGAGGCAGTCAACTTTGTTTTAACTCTATATTTTTAGTATCCAAAATTACTGAACCAGATTTTGCTTTAATTAATAACTATAGGATGTGAGGCAGTTCCAGTGCTGCTTTTCCTATTAACTTGCAATTTCCTGTAGGAAATTAATAAAATGAAAGAGGGGGGTGGCCAGCAAGAACAAATACATGCTACAATTGCAAGTTACTAAAATTCATCAGAATACATTAAGCTGCACAGTTGTGTGTGTGTGTGTGTGTTTTTTAATTCCATAGAGTTTCTTAATTCTTAAGGCGAATTTGACAAAGAAACAGGGCCATTCAAAAGTGGTCAACTTTAATATAAAGGACATTATTAATTTAAGATATAAAACTTTACTAAACAATGTAGCTTAATGTTTAAGAAAACAGATTCTAGAAGCAGACTGCCTAAGTTTGACTTCTGCTTCTGCCGTTTACTAGAGATGGTAATGTGGGCAATTTACCTAAATTTTTATATCTCTTTTTTGTTTAAAAAAGGGACCATAGTAACACCTGTCTCATAGGGTTGATGTGAAGCTTGAATGAGCTAATCTGTATGGTATCTTGTACACAGTATATGGTACATTTGACTGCACTTAGCACTTTTTCTTCAATATTAAATTTTTTAAAAAATCTTTTAATTTAGCTCTCTCTTCCTACAACTACTAGAGCCAAATTTTTAGAAGAGAACTTTAAGTTTTTAAGATAGTCCCAAAGTTTGTTTCGCTTTTCTATGTCTTTCACTGTTAACTTGCCTAGTTTTTAATTGATTTACCCAGGAATCCATAGGGGGTCCATAGTTGTGCATACATAACTTTTAAGTCAGTATTATGGGTACCAAATTCCAAGTGTCTGATAATTTTTTCCAGTAAAAGAATTCCTCTAGCTGAGATTCCAGAAATTCTTGAAAAAAAATTGGAAGAATATTGCCAATTGACTAGAATACACAAAGAAACACAGCAGCTGGGTCCTTTAATTACTAGTGTTTAGATCTGCAATTCAATCACATTGGTAAGGGCAGCAGGCTTTTCCGAGTGTGGTTGCCTTTTCATAGTTATGCTTGTGCTCATTCTACAATCAATATGTATTGCAATTTAAATAAAAACGTAATAAAATGTAGAATTAAGAGGTATTGTTTATCTAGTTAATAGCATTAACAAATCTTAATTTTGGCTTCATCTGAACTGCATGTAAATGCCTAGTCAGTGACATACCTGAAATAACTTCTTGTTCTTTTTTATTATGTGCTTATGTGCTCATCTGAGCATGTCTTGTTACTAGGATTGCCTTATAAAAGTTGCTTTTAGTTTCCCAAGTTAATTAAAGGTTTCTCTTACATTTACAGGCTCCCTAGTTTTGAGAGTTTCTTTTCTGGGAGGGGGGACGTTGGAGGAGTGGTACCTTTTATCATTCCATCTTACATGATTTATCTTTGCTTTGTGAATTATTAAACTATTACTTTTTATGAAGTAATAATGAGTAATTGAAACAAATGTTAATAAGATGACTGAAATATACATGCTAACACATTCATCTGTTGTTTTTTTTTCTTCCTAACACTGGCTTAAGTGGATTACACTTGAGAAGGACATTATTTGAAAAATGTTGCTAATTTGCTGTTTTCATGTTGGTAATGACATTCACAAAATTTTCAAAATGATGTCTTTTTCAGTGTAGCACATTTAAACTGGTGCTAGGAAGAAATTTTTCCTTTTTAGTGTAAGTAAATAGAATTCCTTAGTACGGACATTTCATAATCTATTTATCAGTTTATGGATTTTTGTTTTGTTTCCAGTTTGAAGCTATTATGTATAAAGCTTCTGTGACCATTTGTATACAGATCTTTTTGTAGACACAATTTTTCATTTCTCTTGGTTAAATACCTAAGAGTGATGCTCTACTGGTAGATTATATAATACATATTTAATTTCCTGAGAAACTGCCAGGTGCCTTTTGAAGAACAGATGTTTTTAATTTTGATGATGTGCAATTTACTTTTTTCTTCTGATGGATCATACTTTTGATACCAAAGTAAGAAATCTTTGTCTAACTCAAGGTCACAAAGATTTTCTCATGTTTCCTTCTAGAAATTGCATGATTTAGCTCTTATATGTGGATCTGTTTACACTCTGAGGTTTTGTTCTGTTGGGTTTTGTTTTGTTTTTCCTTCAAACCATGTGAGGTAAGGGTGTAAATTTTGTTGTTGTTTTTCATATGGATACATAATCATTCCAGCACTTTCCTTGCCCCCACTTTATTACCTTGGTTGCTTCATTGCAAATCAATTGACTATATATGTGTGGTTCAATGTATTGATTTTGTTTATATATGTGTTTATCTTTATGCCAGTGCTATAAGGTCTTGATTATTGTGGCTTTATAGTAAGTCTTAGAATAAAGTAGAATGCATCCTACAATCTGTGCTTCTTTTTCAAATTTGTTTTGGCTATTCTAGGTCTTTTGCATTCCCATATAAATTTTAGAATCAACTTTTCATTTTCTCAAAAAACCCACCCAAACCAGCTGGGATTATGATTGGAATTGGGTTGAATCTATGGATTAATATGGAGAGAATTGACATCTTAACAGTCCTGTGTCTTCTAATCTGTAAGCAGGGTAATATATTTTCATTTGTTTAAGTTTTCTTTAACTTCTCGCAGCAATGTTTCATAGTGAAGTATTTTGTTAAATTTGAACTTATTTCATTTTTTGATGCTGTTATAAATGATACTTTTTCATTTTCCTTCCCAATTGTTTGTGGCCATTGAATGCTGAAATACAGTTAATTTTTGCATGTTGAAATTTTACCTTGTGGTCTTACTAAACTCAAGTTATCAATTTCAATAGAATTTTTGAAGATTCCTTAGGATTTTCTATGTAGAAAGTCATCATTTGCAAATAAATAGTTTGACTTCTTCCTTTCTCATCTGTATGCCTACTATTTCTTTTACTTGCCTTATTGCTTTGGCTAGAACTTATTTATTTTTTTTATTAACATATAATGCATTATTTGTTTCAGGGGTACAGGTTTAATACACCATTGAATTGAAATGTTGGCAGGCAATATCTTTGCTTTATCTCAGATATTAGGAAAAAAAATTCAGTCTTTTACCAACCATTAAGTGTGATGTTAAATTTAAGATTTTCTGAAATGTTCTTTATTAGGTTTAGGAAATCTCCTTTGCTGAGAATTTTTGTCTGGATTATGCTGACTTTTGACAATGGTTTTCTGAATTTTTAAGATAATCTTATGGTTTTGCTTTTTTAGATTGTTCATATGGTAAATTAAGTTGATTGGTTTTCTAATCTCAAACTGACATTGCCTTTTTGGGATTGATTTCACTTAGTTATGACTCACTATCTTTTTTATATATGGCTAAATTCAATTTTCTATTTTAAAGGGTTTTGGGTTTTTTCTCTTTTTTTGCCTCTATGTTCAGTAGGTATATTGGTCTTTAATTTTGATTATTTATCAAGACTTTGTGCAACTTTGATATCAGAGTAATGCTGGCTTTTTAAAAAATGGGTGAGGACATGTTCCCTCCTCATCTATTTTATGGAAGACTTTGTATAGAATTGGTATTATATCATCCTCAAATGTTTGTTAAAAATTACCAAGTAAAGCCATCTGGTCCCTGGGGATGTTTTGTGGGATAGTTTTAACTAATTCTTTAATAAATTGGATTTCTTTAATAGATTATAGGAATGTTCAGGTTATATAATTCTTCTTGAGTGAGTTTTGATAGTTTGTATTTTTCCAGGAATTTGTCATTTCATCTAAGTTGTCAAATTCATTGGCATTCCTTTTTTATCTTTTTAATGTTCTCTTATTATTTTCTTGATGTCTGTAGAATCTATTGTGATGTCTTCTCTCATTCCTGTTATATGTCTTCTCTTTTCCTTGATCAGTCTGGCTACAGATTTATCAAATTTATTGGTATTTTCCAAGAAACAACTTTTGGTTTTATGGATTTTCCTTTCATTTTTCTGTTTTGTATGTTATGGATATTTGTATCTTTACTATTTCTTCCTATCTGTTTGGGTTTACTATTTATTTCCTAATATCCTAATAGCGAAGCTTGGCTCACTGATTTGAGACCTTTCTTCTTCTTAGTATAAACATCTGAAAGTATACATTTCCCCCTAAACTCTCCTTTGGCTATATTGCACAAATTTTGTTAGGTTGTATTTTCATTTTCATTCAATTCAAAACATTTTCTAATTTTCCGTGTGAATTCCTCCTTGAATTTTGTGTTATTAATAAATAAGTTGTTTAATTTTCAGGTATTTGGGGATTTTTCAGATATCTTTCTGTGATTTATTTCTAGTTTAATATTGTGGTCAGGGAATATTTTTGTATGATTTCTATCCTCTTAAATTTGTTGATGTATCTTTATGGCTCAGAATATGACCTATCTTGGTGAATGATCCATATACACTTGAATAGATTGTATATTTTGTTCTTGTGTGGAGTTTTAGAATTGTCAATTAGGTTAACTTCACCGATAATATTAGTCAAGTCTCCTACATTCTTAATTCTGTAGTCTTATGGGTTTGTCCTTAGTTCCTGTTCTTTCTGAGAGAGAAGTGTTAAAATGTCCAATTATTATTATGGTCTTGTCTATTTCTCCTTTAAATTGTCAGTTTTTACTTCATGTATTTTGAAATTGTTATTAAGCCTGTACACATTTAGGGTCATTATGTTATCTTGATGAGCTGATTTTTTTTTTATCATGATATAATGCTCTTCCTTGTTCCTGGTAATATTTTTTGGTCTGAGATTTATTCTTTCTGCTATTAATATAGCCAACCCAGCTTTCTTTGAACTAGTGGTGCATGGAATATCTTTTTTCATCTTTTTACTTTTAATCCTTCTGTGTTTATATTTAAAATGAGTCTGTTGTAGACAGCTATAATTAGTTATTGCTTTTTTTAATCCAATATGATTCTACCTTTTAATTCATTTATTTAGACCACGTATGTTTAATATAATTATCAATATGGTTAGGTTAAAATCTATTATCTTCTTATTTGTTTACAAGGTCCTTTTTTAGGTCTTGCTCTACCAATACATTCTCATACGTATTTCATAACATTTCTTTTCTCCTACTCTACATGTAGCCATTATAAGTTTATTCTAATTCCTTCAGTGGGCCATATTTTCACAGCCTCCCAATATTTCCACAAGCTATTCTCTCTGCCTGATGTATCCTGCCTTTTCTTCCCGTTTCTCAACCTTATTTAATTAATTCTTGCTCATCCTTCAGACTGCAGCAAAGACTGTATCCCTCTAAGAAGCTTTTCTTTTATTTCAAGCCTGGGGTAAGTGCATTTCCCTATCTTTGCTTGACTACCCTAGAGTTTGTTATATTAGCATTGGTTGTCTAATTTAAGCTCTGTATAGGAGTATGCTGGAGTGAATGAGAATGTCTTCTTCTTCAAAAAGAGAACCCATTAACCAGATTGCCATGAGAGTCTGCCAGTCTGTCACACTCTTGGAATCTCATTTTGGAGTACTTCTGTAGAGCTCTTTTGCCCATCCTGCCTGATATCATCTCAGCTGAAGTAATAAAAGAGTCCCCTAACATCTCTGCAGGGATGTCTTTTCCTTATGTATAATCTGTTTAACTACAGTGTAGTTAGGCATTTTTATATCACTATTTTTTAGAGCACCAAAGGAAGTTTCTTTTAGATAATTTCTATTTTTATCAAAATAAAAAATCATGTGTATATGTCTAGAAAACTGAAGCTGAGTCACCGAAAATCCATTGCTGTTGTTTTTCACTAATAATGGTCTGAATTGGTTCACTGGCAGAGTACCAAAATCTGATTTTATGCTATTGCAATAGGATAGCTGCTGGTTGTACTTGGTACCCTTATGAAACAGCATTCTTTTTGTATTAGATTATTATGAAACATTTAAATAACCTTTTCTAGATTGATTTTTAAAATTTCTACAACAGAATCCATCACCATTAATACATCAAGATAGCAGCAATTGTAAAATGGTACTAAATAATAGATGGATGTCTAAGGAACAATATGTAGGGTTTTTTTTTTAATCCCTACAGGACAAATTATGGTAATAAGTAGTGATGAGAATATGGTTTCTCTATTTATAGAAAACATAATTGTAGCAGATATTTTCAAGTATATTTTTTCTTACTCCCTTAATTAACTTTAATCAGACATTCTTAGAACATCTTGTACCTGTAAAAAGTATTCTTTGACAACCAACTGCAATCTGAAAAGGAGAATCTTATAGGAGTTATTTATATTTTCATGTGACCCATAACGGTGAATCTCATTTTCATTATGCTGGTGGTAGGAAGCTTAAGTTATGTTTTGTTTTATGTAAAGAGTAGAAAATTAGATCCTATTTAAAAAAACCTGAATAAAATAGGTCAAAACCCAGTTTATTCTCTGAACAGCACATAAATATAAGATCAAGTAACTGAATGATCTAATTCAGCCTTCTAAATATTCCTATACCTTAGTTTAGGGAGCAAACACGAAAGTATAATTAGTGAACAGTTAATTTTAAAAATTCTACTTGAGTCATCATAATATCAGCCATAGTGGGGAAAATATTGTGATGTTGATTTGGCCAGCAGTGGTAACTTACCTCCCCCAAAATCTGTTTTTTGTTTTTTTTTAATTAAAAATTTTTTTCTAAAGGGATTTTTTAGAACTTGCTATTGGCAGAAGATCAGAATGTGGTAGTGGTTCCCTTTTTAATTATATCTACATAGACTCATTTTAACCATTTTAGTTATCTTAAAATACCCAAAAGATCTTATTAAAATCAAAATACAGGTTTAATCTTTAAAAATAAGTTGCTATTTTGCAGGAAGCATTCCAGGTATGTGCACATATGTGATAGTGAGCTACTAGCCATGTTGAGATTCAAGTGTTAAAAAGAGCAATTGGCTAACTAGACTAGGCAGTCGGATTATTTTCTTATTTCAGCATGATTGTGTATAGTGTTGTTTCAAATGCCCTTGAAGTTAGTACAGAGCCTTAACCCTCAGAACTCAGAAATAGTTTTAGCCAAGAGCTAAGGCAGAAAGAAGAGGGGGGTGCAGCTTCGGTGTGGTTGTAAGACAAAAATATTTTCATTTTTACAATGCCTATATAAATGTCCAGCTTAGTCAAAAATCACACAGGAATTAGTCATGAGACCTGGGTGTGAGATCTAGCTCTTACACCTAGTAGGTATAAAATCAGAGACAAGCTATCCAGCCTCTGTGTGCCTAAGTTTTTTTATCTATTAAAAATTCCTATCCTTCCTAAATCCCATAATCATGCTGCAAAAATCATTTTCAAATGCAAAGCATGGTACATATATTAATTACAACTCCCATACACGATCAGATTAGGAAAAAAAAAATATGAGAAGCACATTTCCAAAATTACCCACCTACATAATTTTGGTATGAATAGGCAGTAGCCATTAAACAAACTAACAAACACCAAAATATCGGTCCCATGGTAGTATGAAATCCACAATCTATTTCTATACTTCTTTCAGGCTTATCTTAACCTCACTTCATTGAATATAATAAAGACTCATGAGCTAAGACTGGGGGATGAGAACCTCCTCCTAAATTGTGAGAACCCTGTATTATAGAAAAGTATACTTTTATTACTTGAAAGTAGTAAAATTACTCTGTTCATGTATTTTCATTTTAGGTGTCTAAAAATAAAGTTGCTATTGAATTACCTCACCACACATCCAGACACTCATTGGTATGTGTGTATGACATGTGTGTATATATAGAATAGAATACCCTGAATTCATGATTTTTTAATTGTGTTTTCTTTAGTGCTTTTCTTAAATTACAGATTATATGAAGCTTGGTAAATATCCAAAAGACTTAGTAATCTAGTTGCAAAACAGCCTACTATCTTCAGGTCAATATTAGTGGGTATCTTTAAGTGGAGAATGACTTCAAAACAGAGATTTTTTTCTTTAACTTATCTTTTCTCTTTGTCCCCTTATCAGGCAGTATTTAACAAAGCAAAAATGTGTGTATACGTGTATGTGCCAAGAATAAGTGAACATAATGGGAGAAACCTCTAGACCCACATTTATTTCAGAAAGGCTAGAAAATGAGAAAGTAGCACTCTGAATAGATGTACATTTTATCTTCTCAGTGATTTCCTGCCTTATAATTCTTTCAAAAATCATATTTCAATCTCAAACTGCTGGGTAAGAGCAGAATAAATAGGAAGACAAGCTGATTCCATGAACCTTCACCACTGTCCCACATGCAGTATGGGACTAATTATATTCTCTGGGAACACTCTCTAGAAACAGGTTCAGTGAATTACAATCTTGGGGTTAACCAAGACAATTTTAAGCAAAGAGAAACCCCTCTTCAATGTGACAATGGGAAACAAGAAACATTCTTGTTATCACTATAATTCATTGAGCACAAACTTTAATCACTTCACATCTAGCTCTACCTGCCAAATTACTTGGATTCTTTGTGCCTGTGGTCACACAACCTGATCTGCCAATTGCAGTTTCTCACAGTCTGATACTTTGTTCTTCAAGGGAACCCTGGCTACATTGTACCACTAGGTTCTTTTGACTGTTGCCTGACATGAGTGCTGCTAAACAATGGGAAATTCATTCAAATAGTGGCTTAAGAATCAGATGTATTATATCATTCATTTATTCATCCATTCATTCAACACTTAGTGAGCATCTTCTGTGTGCCAGACACTAGGGCATGTATTGTAAGAATTTTTATTTGAGATCTGAAAAAATCAAGTGCATAGAAACAGATAGTAGAGTCGTAGTTACACCAGGTGGGGAGGTGGAGAAAATGGGGAGATTATGGTCAAAGGGTAAAAAACTGTAGTTATGCAGAATGAATAAGTTGAGAGATCTACTATATAGGATGATGACTATTGTATGACTATAGTATGATGACTATACTGTATTGAATATGAAATTTTCTAAGAGAGTCAATTTCAGATGCTCTCATCACATAAACCAAAAAAAAAGAAAGGTCATTATGTGTGGAAATGATACCTTAATTACCTTGATGGTAGTAATCATTTCACTATGTATATATACATCAACTCATCATATTGTACACCTTAAATACACAGAAGTTTTATTTTTAAAACAAAACAAATAAACATTTCACATCCAGGCATTTCTGGCTGTAAGGTGTGTTCTCTTTCATCTATATTATATACACTCATGTGAAGAGTAGAGGGAAGAAAATGAGCATCTTCAATCTATAGTATCTCTCCCAACTCTTTTCTTGGCAATTAGAATAGAATCATGTCTAGAGTTACATGTGGGTTATAGCCAGTATTCCCCAAATCTTATTTTCCTATTAATATCGAATGGAAACTCTTTTTCCTTTACCTAACTTTTCCTTTTCCTACTACATTTTGGATAATTTGCAAGGAAATTGATTCTCTAAACACAAATCCCAGGACAGATTGGAAATGAAGAGCTCATAGTCCCCTTGTGGGTGCTGTGTATCATCCTACTGCCCTTTGGGAACACCCGTGTCTTCATTTGCATGTTTACTCGTACTCTAAGGACATCTTCTTTAAAGCCAAGAATTTAAACTCTACCTCCCGGTCTAACTTAAATAACCAAAATTATAAGGTTTTCTTTGACTCTTTGAATTGAGGAGTAAATATGATTATCCCGGATCATTACTATTTTTTAAAATTTCAGAAAAAATTATAAAATTATTTATGAGGCAATAAAAAACATGATTTAGTTTCCTAGTGTGGATTTCATGAGACTAAATTATCTGAGGGCACCTGAAAGATCATCATTTGTTTATCTAACCAATATTTATTGAGCACTAAGTATAAAATATAGTGCTAGGGCTCAGGCAAAAATGAATGAGATACAGCCCTTGACCTCAAAGTTACTTACAGTCTAATAAAGATAGACACCTACACATAGGGTAGAAGAGTATGAAAGAGGAGTGAGCTGCATGTGTACCCACTGATAAATATTGAAGAGTAACTGTGTTGAGGTAGACCTTTCTACCTTTTTTGTTTAACTAGAAAAATAAAACCCCTTCTTATATAAGAAGGAAAAGAAAAAAAAGAAACTGTCAAGATGTTTCATGGGTTGAATTAGCACTTAGCATTAAATGTCTAAGCTAAATGGCTCATAAAAAGTGTTTTTTGTTGTTGTTTTATTTTGTTTTTGATTGGGAGATACTTATCCCTGTGACATAGGCTTCTTCTCTAACTACAAAATTTTAGTATATGGTTTATATTTTATGTTGCATTGTTTTCTGTTTTAATGTTCAGTTATACAAACTTGAAGTCATGGCTCCAACAGAGAGTTCTAGATGTCATTAGCTAATGTTTTATCATCAGGGAGAGTCTATTTTACAACAAAATTCCAAAACAAAACTTTTCCTCCATTACGCAGTGTCCATTCTCCACTCCCTCCTCTTTTTGCTGCTCCATTAGTCTGTGCAAATTGCCTTTCATTTTATTACTTTCCAGGGCTTTTAAGTGCTTGTTTAGAAACAAATTTTCTTAAATCCAAGTTGAGGTCCAGGATTTATTTGATTCTTTTTTTTTTTTTTTTTTTTTTGATAATCAGCCAATCCTTTACTCATTAGTTTCAGTTTCTGTGAATAAGAACTACAGACATGTTGCTGCGGAAGCTTTATGGAAGAAATGTCCATTTGGTCCATGAAGCCACATTGTAAGCAAGTTTATTATGTTCCTAAACTAGTTTCAGGTTAAGCAACAGTTGGAACTTATTTGCTTTATTGTGTTATTTAGGATGTAAATATGATCTGGCATTATATTGATGACTGAACACCTTGTGTTTTTTAATACTTTTATTATAATTATTTTATTTTGTATTATATTTTCCTATCAGTCCAGCAGTCAGCCAAGTAATATAATACAATTCCATTTTAGTTAAACTGTTGTTAAAAAAAAAAAAAGCATTATGGCCTGGAAACTATGCATTTGCTATGCCCTCCATAACAGGTTTTTACATTTCTAACATTTTAAAAGCCAATATTATTATATTATGTTTCTTTCTTTCCAGCCACTTAAACTGTTCTTTCCTTATATTACCAAGAATTTCCTGGTTGGCAAATGCAGTAGATGCTTTCTAGTCTTTGACTTACTTGACATGGTATAGCATGTTAGTTAATAGATTAATAATAATTAAGCTCTTTTAATAGACACTAATTCAACAATAGATATTAAGGACCACACTTGTGTCAGATACTGGGCTAGTTACTGGGAAGAGCTTTTCGTCCAGCAAAGGATTTGAAGACAACAGCAATTGCAGAAAACAACACTCTCTTCAAATTTCATGACTTCATTCAATCCTAATTTTTATCTCTTTTCAGACCTCTCCATCACATCATTTGCTGGATGCACTTCCTGTATGTAAACATTGTTGTTACTCAGGCTTCCTTCCCAGCCCCCTTTTTGCTCTACCTGTTTTCTAAAGGTGATCTTTTCTCCTTATCAGACATTGACCACCTTCTATTTGCTTGTGATCCCAGTTCTCTTGATCTGCAAACCCAATAGCCAACAACTTGCTAGACATCTCCACCTGAGGGTCCTTGTGGCAACTCAGACTCACATTCAAAATTGACCTCATCAGCTTTAATATCTTTTCTTCAGACCTTTCTCCCCCTCTCCACTCATGCTCTTTTTCTTAGTTAATAGTATCACTGTCCACCTAGAATATTTTCACTACTGTTTCCTATGAGGACAGAGACCTTTTCTGACCAGGTCTGTATCTCTAGTTCTTTTTTTTTTTTTTTTAAGATTTTATTTATTTATTTGTCAGAGAGAGAACACAAGCAGGGGGAGAAGCAGGCTCCCCGCTGAGCAAGGAGCCCGATGTGGGACTCGATCCCAGGACCCTGGGATCATGACCTGAGCCGAAGGCAGCCGCTTAACCAACTGAGCCACCCAGGCGTCCCAAGTATCTCTAGTTCTTAATAAATCCAGGTGTTCAAAACATGTGCTGAGTAAATTAAGAGGTTTTCTTGACTCTTCTGTCTCCCTCACCACTAATAAATTTATTTAAGTAATTCTTTAGTTCTGAAAACTATACCACCATCTTTCTAAAATTCATCCCTTGTCATCATCTTCACAACATTTTACCTAGTTCCAGCCCCTTCTTGTATAGTTCTAAAACACTGTTTTTGTCTCTCTGTCTCTATCTTTGCTTCTCAATAGCACCCACACCCATGTCCTTTATATGCCAAATCAAATTTTATTTTATAAAATACCGAGCCCTGATGCAGTTGCTTGAGGTGTGCAGACTCTGCCACCCCAAGTCACCGGCCCTTGCCACTAAACACTGACCATCACCTCATCTCAAAAACAACTCTCTTTCTCCTCTTCTTCCATTTATAAGGTAGAGTTCTCTTTCCAGGAAATACATTTCTTAAAATCCTAGCCTCTAGGTAAAATGGATGGGTAGTACTAGCTCGGGGAGGTGGCGGTGAGGTTGTTTACCAGGAGATGAAATCAGAAGGTGCTCTAACAGTGCTCTGTTACTATAGCCCTAATCCACATGTGCAAATGGCCCCCAGAACATGGCCCAATAGAGGCCACTCTCTTGTTACCATTTATGTAAATCCCTTTTTAAGTATGGGTAAGCTGTAATTCTTTCTCTGATCCTAATACTCTGAAAATCACTGTGGCTTTAACAATGACAGAAATTCTATAAATTATCAAGTAAATGTCATCTTCAGCCCATCAAATTCACTCTAGTACTGATTAGTACATTTTTGTTACCATAAAATATCTTGATTGTGTGCATCTCCACCTTTCCACAGTGTTCACTGCAGGGAGTCCCATTACCCGAGTGCCCCAGAACTATCATGCGTCCTTCATCCGGATCCAGAAAGGAGATAGAGCCATCTTTTGGAAAAATCACCGAGTGTTTTTTGCTAAACATGTCAAGGCCTTGGATTTTCATGAGTTAACAACTGACTTCTGAAAGTTTGGGTTTTCTCTGACAATGGCAGATAAGCCAGAATCACAGCCACTTGCTGCAGTCTGTCAGAGGCTAAGTGCTGTTGTTCCCATGTTTCTTCTTTCCAGTGTCGTCTTATTTGTCTTTAGAGCTCCTCCTCCAGAGCCTCATCTGAGAGGCAGTGCAGGGTTGTAGTAGGGAGCGTGTGCTCAGCAGTTAAACTGTTCTGGCTCTACCCAGTAATATTTTTGTCATCCCTGTCTCACCTCTCTGTGCCCCAGTCTCCTCATTTTCTAAGTGGAGGATAAAAGCATTTACCTCATTGGTAGTCATAAAGATTAAATACGTTATACATGCCATGTGCTTAGAAAAGTATCTAGCATATAGTAACCTTTCTATATGTTTGGCAATATTAACCTATACCCATGCCTAAAATCGTCCTTAGCTTTCACCCCCACCCCTTGCCCAATCATGGCTTCAGTTACCTAAAACATATTTAAAGTTTTAAATCCTTGGCCTACAAATGTCACAGAAGTCTTTTTGATGTCTGTCCATA
Source organism: Mirounga leonina (assembly GCF_011800145.1). Lineage (NCBI taxonomy): Eukaryota > Metazoa > Chordata > Mammalia > Carnivora > Phocidae > Mirounga > Mirounga leonina. Next base: position 39,349,468 of record NW_023270265.1, read on the forward strand.
CTCTGCCTTTCCAGCTCTGTCTCCCACCTTTTCCCTATTTATGACCCCTGTGTTTTAATCATATCATGCTTCATACCAAGCTCTCTCAGGCCTCACACATGCTAATATAAATTAAGACCCAGCTCTCAAGCCAAATGCTACCTTGTCAGGGAAGGTCCCTGGCCCTAGCCCTTAGTCTTGAACGGCCGGACAAGCTGTGCAAGCTTGTAGTGCATTGTATCACGACCGTTTCTTTAAGTATCTTTCGTGCCGTGAAAGACTTCCCACCTGGTGAGCTCATTGCTCAGTCTCTAGCACACAAATGCTGTTCAATAAGTTTGCTGAACAAGTGAGTGCTGTGCACAGAAATTAGTATATGTGGACATGAGGTTTTAACTTTTATTGATTTAACTTTTGGTTTGTTGTTAAACATCTTGAAGCCTTTTACAAGGTTGAACTAACATGAAATATACACATCTCCTAAAAACTAGCTTCTTGGATAGCTGTTGCCTGGGAGATACCATAGATGATCATGTTAGCCATGATTGTGGCCCCACCGCATTTTCAGAAATGGATCAACCAATATACTATCCCATTTTTTTCAGATCTGTTTGTCTCTGAATTTCTCTCAAGTTGCTGGACACTGGCATCCTCTATTCAGGTATCATACATCATGGAGCTCTACTTTATCAAAGTGAACATACCCACAGGCAGATTCATTTGTGAAACTGGGTGGAGGTGGGCATCGTGTCTGCCTCACTCTCGTGCCATGTGATGGGACATGGACATGCCCAAAGTCAGAGCTCCAGAAGACAATGTCCCTGCCTTAGAGCAACCCCCAAAGTCTGCAGATCTGATAACATGACTCCTACTCATTGATTTACTGAAGGTAAACAGCTAAACCCATGAGGGAAGAAATAAAGTATTGCAGCTCAGGCTGCCAATTGTAGAGGCTTATACCCCTGTGAACTGTTTCAGGATAGAAAACTTGTAACATGGGCCTGTGCTCTGGGATTTCAGAATTTAAAATATGCTTGATTAGTGCCTACAGTTAATGTGTTATCTGAGCACACGCACACCAGTTCAGCAAAGAATGCTGGCAGGCCCCAAGCTGTCCCAGACACTGTGTTTCCTGTTGGGTTGCATCAGTCTGAAGCCTTCTGAGGTCTGAGGCAGGGTATTGGTTGATGTTATTGTTGATGATTATCCAAAGGAATGACCACATCATGAACAGATTGCACAACGTGGTGTGGGTTTCACTTTTCTTATGGACAAAAGAATTCTGACAACATCCTAACAGCTGTACCAAACTGCTGCCTAGGATAGATATTAAATCAGAGAAGGGATGAGAACTCCCTTGTCAACAGAATGGCTTCCATGTGCCACATGTTGGCATAGGTAAGAGATGACATAAGAACAAAGACAGTTGTCTAATCCTGACACGAGGGAACTACCCTGGATTCAGTGAGCATGAAGGTGGTCAAACATGAAACCCAGACCAGCCATAAGCAGTGGTCACAGTGAAATCATGACTACAGAATGTTCCCATGGGGCTGCCTCTGCCGCAGTCCCCCCAGAGCTGACTCTCACTCAGCACCCAGGAGAAGTGGGCCATGGAGAACTGCAGCAGCCCAAACGAGGTAGAGGGCAGAGATGTTCACAGAGGCCCTAACACATGCGGAATGGAATGAATACTTCAAGAAACACTAAGCCTGGCGCGAGGCTCGGAAGAGCAGACTGTGTGCAGCTGTTAAGGCTGTGTGGAAAGGCGCTGTGGAAAATGGAAATCAAGGAAATAAAGCGGAGATTCTTCATGGCTTGTCAATTATTTTACTCTAAAGGACATTTCAATTGCAATGAAAGGTCTGAATAGATGGGTAGCTACAGTTCCAGTGTTTGCTCACCCTGTGGCATAGCGTGGTGGTAGTTGTCTATGTATTTTTGTTGTTGTTTGCTTTCCAACTTCTCAGGGTTTTATTAATGTTTTCCGTCTCTGCATTCTTTGGGCGAGCTCAATTGTTAGTCATTGTATTTACGTCCTTAAATTTTACTACTATTTCACAAGTCTGTTTGTGGGGGGAGTTATTTGCTAATCTAACCTTCACAGTCGTCTATTAAATGGCTGCTAAGCTTCACCTCAGTCCAGTCTGGGCGAGTAGTGAAATGCGTACGCACTCATCAGCTTCTATAGAAGACGTCTGTGACTTTCTGCATAAATTTAAAAGAGTATTACTGAATTCTTGTTTTAAAAACATATGATGTCATATTGTTGGCTTTCTCCAAATTCCTAATGTTATTAGTGACAGCATGTTTAGGGGAGAGGAGCTTGTATTAAAAAGAGAGTTCTAACTTCTGACATGGGCTGTATTTTATAATCATCCTTTCTTCAGTCTTCCTATCTGGAGAATTTTCCTCCATAAATATCACATGAGGACCAGAAGCAAAAGGTGATGATTTATAAAGTATTTTGAGCACAAGAGTGAAATGCCACATAACATTTGAGGGGGAAAAAATGGAAGGAAATACCAAACCTACAGCAAGATGATACTTTGTCCCTACACATTTTCCCTACTCTAGGAAAAAAAGGAACATTTTTGGCAAACCCTAGTTGAGGGTATCAGACTGGTGGGGCAGCATGTGAAGAGACTAGCTCCCGCCTGGGTGAGGGTTTAACAAGAACCAGCAGAAAGAGAGGTGGTCACAGTGAGACACACAGGTGGATAGAGAGGAATTTTAGGAAAGTTTGTGTTATATAATCAAGTTTATATTGATTTCCACGTTTGCAGTCTCTTCTTCAGGAGATTTCAGTGAGCTCCCTTTTTAAAAATTAAAAAAAAAAAATGTAGGAAGTGAAGTACTGCTGCTTGCATTGAGAACCCAGCAGCCCAGGGCTCCCTGGTATATATTATGCCTTTTCCTGAGCTAGCATATTCTTTCAAGCTAAAAAAAGATGTCCTTTCCCAAGACCCTATATCTTATGGCACAAGAAATTCCCTTCGGGAATGCAGGGACAGGGAATATTTTCTTCTCTTTCTGGTTCTGGGGACTCTCCAAGAGCTAAAGCAGAAAAACAGTCAACACTAGATGGCCCTAGAAGATATACTGTTAATAGTTCAGCCTCTTGTCCGATTACCCTGGGAATAGTTCCGTAGGCATTTCCCAACATACAGTGATGCCACCTCAGCCCCAGTGTTTTTTGAACTTTCCACGACTAATGCTCCATAATTTTAGTTACATGATAGGAATTCATCTTGGTCTGGGTAAAACCCTTAACATAAGGGCTGACCCTATTTTACAGCTAGTGCAATAAGTGTTCGCTTCTACTACTTAATGAGTGGACCTGTGACAAGATAATCCATTGTTACTGCAAAATTCTCCTGCCCTAACTCTGAGAAAGGCCGGCAGCATATGCGTAGTGCCTGGTGCATTGCAGCCTCTCAATAAATATGGGGTGTGTGGATGTACAAATGAAGAAAGAAAAGGGTTTTGGGGGGGGTTTTTTTGGTTTTTTTTGTTTGTTTGTTTTAGCAAAAGTGAATTTATCTGGCCAAGTGACCTAAGAATGTACAGAGATAGAGTTACAGCCTAAATAAATTCTTGTTTGCTCCTTATGCTGTTGGAAGTGGTGGAGGTAAGATTTGAGGGGTCTCTTCATTAGGAATTCAGCAAGACCAGCCTTCTCATTATATGGAGTAGCACACTGAGTAATAAGAAATCTGGAGTGGCTACAGTATCTTGCACAGAGGCTATGCTCAATAAACATTTATTGAATGACTGTCTTGTTACCAAGACTTTGCAGCGATAAGCTTTAGAGGTTTTAGTCTGACCATCTGCTTGAGTGGGATCAGTTGTGATGATGATAGTTCAAAATGGCTTTGTCCTCACAAATTCCTAAACTCCAAGTAAGATAGATGCAGACCCTCTGTCAGAAAATATTGCAGTATCTGGAAATCTATTGCTTTTCAAATGAATGGCACAGAGGTGGGACTATTTTACACTGATGGTTTCAGATGGAACCAGGAGCCCTTGGGCACATACTGAAGAAGCTTCCAAAATGGAACTTTTCCTTTCGGAGCACCTCCACCAAGCTTCCTGGTCATTTTCATGGAAAACAAATCGCCTCTGGCCAGTCGTGCTAAAATGGCTTCTTGAGAGCTCTTCAGATGTCAGCTAATTTCTGTCCATCAGTCCTCACTGCCTGAGTGACTTTTCTCTAATTCATATGAAAAATATGCAGACGGAAAACTGTAAAACACAGTTCAGGGCATGCCTTCTTATTCCATGGCTGTGAACTCACACTTAGCCACATACTCTGTCTACTGCTCCCTTCCATGCTGTATCCCTGCAGATTTCCTACATGCATGTTTTGTGGAAAATATCAAGAAAAGCCATTTTCTTGAATAAATACCCTCACCTTTCCCTTGTTCACTAAGAAACACACCCAGATTGGTTGTTTGTTGATGTTTGCTTACTTGTTTCCCTTTTCTTACTGTGGTTCCACAGCCCATGGGAGGTTTCCCTAAGGGCCATTACTAACTGCTTGCTGCTGGAGAGACAGTGTGATGACAAAGGATGCTTATTTTTGATCCTCTCCCTTCCCAGCGCCTCTCGTCCTCCTTCCTTTTATGTGTCTCCCTTCACCTCTCAATATTGCATCTTTCATATTTACGGTAGTGTACAGAATTGTTAGAGGAGAGACAACGTGAGATCTACATTTTTTTCAACAGATTAGATTTGTCAGTATTCTTTAATAAATAGGAACAAATACCTCATAGATGAGTACAAGTGGATGGGCCTGATACAGCCCAGAGATCACCTGATATCATAAGAAAATTCCTCCAGTGGGAAGAGCCTTGGGTTGGGGTAGAGTGGGTGTGGAAAGCAGATCAGTGGGGAAGGTGTGCATCTGTACTATGAAGAGTCCAGGAGGCATTGCTCACACTTTCCCTTCTTGCACCCTCCAGCATAATGTGGCAACTTTCTGTCCCCCAAGTCTTAACTCTCAAAGTCCCAGTTGTGTCATATGTCAAGTATGGATGGTAAATACTCCTCTAACCACCCCCATGGAGTAGCTATAAGAGTCAAGTGAGATTTTAAAGAGCTTTTTTAACCATTAGGTACTTGAAAAAAAAGGGTTATTAGTAGAGATTGTTATCCAAAGAGACAATTTAAAATTACTGTAACACCAAGAAAAATAATATGATTAAATTCTCTGACAAGGGATAATTTCATCTTATTCAAATAGTCTTTTTCTGAGGTGATCTCAAAAAATATAGAGCTTTTACAGAGATTAACAGGTCCTAACTTTGCTTATTTGAGGCAAATAAAGGGGAAAAAGCTGAAGTCGTGGAAAACTTGAGGGCTGTGTTTGCTAGAATTGGAGAAATTAGTTTATGTTTTCAAAAATGTTTAGATTCGGGGCGCCTGGGTGGCTCAGTCATTAAGCGTCTGCCTTCGGCTCCGGTCATGATCCCAGGGTACTGGGATCGAGCCCCGCATCGGGCTCTCTGCTCAGCGGAAAGCCTGCTTCTCCCTCTCCCACTCCCCCTGCTTGTGTTCCCTCTCTCGCTGTGTCTCTCTCTGTCAAATAAATAAATAAAATTTTTAAAAAATGTTTAGATTCATGGAAAAGGGGCATGGTCCTTTTGAAAATAAAACTAGTCAGAGAGCTGTCTCGGTGCCGATGTAAAATAGAGAATTTTCTCACAACTAGTCGGTGCTGATGGCTTCTGTGGGGTGAGCTCATCTTGGTGAGGAGCAGCCAACAGCCTATTGCCTCCACCAACACAGTTGGGAAGGTTGACTCCTATCACCAGGAACCAGAAGACAGTGCTAAAGGAGGGATAGAAGTTTGGACATTCTTTCTACATTTCTTCATAATTTGACATTCTTTCTATTCTCGTCTCATTCCTTCAAATCTCATAGAAGCTCTGGGTTTTCAGCCTTGGACTTTAAATGGTCATATGTCTCCTGTGGCATCTCAGAACTTCTAGATGAGATGGAGATAATTGGGAAAGAGCCAGACATTAGAATCATGACAGGCCTGGGTTCGAGTACTGATGCTTCCACTTATATTGCACAAGCAAGGGAAGCTCTGGGTACTCAAAAAATGGCCGCCATAATCATGTATACCTCTTCTAAACCCAGAGCCAACTATCTATTCTTTGACTCTCCTTACTTATGCTGTCCTTGTTTGCTTCAAATCCATGCCTCTGAAACTCATCTCTGACTGACCCCTGGCTGCCCCTGCCCCAGCTCTGACAGTAACATGAGTTATCTTTGATCTTTGATCTTTGTCTATGGTTGCAAGATGCAGTTAAGTAGCAAGGTAATTCCCTTTTAAATCGAAACTGACCATCACAGGTATTTTCATGATGTGGTATTTCATTTTTGTGCATTTAAAAAAAATTCTTTCAGGACATATAAGAAAGGAGAAAAAAGGGAAATTGAAATAGCAAACTAAGAATTTATGGTGTTCGAGTATAAGTAGGCAAGTTAAAGGTACCTCTATTTAAGAAGAAAAAAGCTAAATAATATAGCTGCCATTTACTGAATGCTTACCTTATGCCACACAATATACCAAGTACTTATGAATAAGTTATCTGGTTTACTCATTGCTAAAAACCCCTGAGTTACTGGCACTATTATTATTCCCTTTGTACAGCTGAAGACACTTGAGCCTAACATCACATGGTCTGTAGTGGTAGAGCAAGGATTCAAACTCAGTTTTGCTTTTCATAGTACAATATACCTGCCTGCAAGAAGGTCCTCAAAGTCTGTGTCACATCAGAACCACATATAACGCTGAATGTTCTATCATAAATTAGACTATTTAAGCTGAGCTATAAGAATAAGTTATTTTTATAGTAAAAATGTACGGTAAGTTTGGGGCACCTGGGTGGCTCAGTCAGTTAAGCGTCCAACTCTTGATTTTGGCTCAGGTCACGACCTCAGGGCGATGAGATTGAGCCCCACATTGGGCTCCAGGCTCAGTGGGGAGTCTGCTCGAGATTCTCTGTCTCCCTCTCCCTCTGCCTCTCTCTGCCGCTCTCTAAAATAAACAAATAAATTTTTTTTTTTTTTAAGATTCCATCCATTTATTTGACAGAGAGAGACACAGCGAGAGAGGGAACACAAGCAGAGGGAGGGGGAGAGGGAGAAGCAGGCTTCCGGAGGATCAGGGAACCTGATGCGGGACCCTGGGATCATGACCTGAGCCGAAGACAGACGCTTAATGACTGAGCCACCCAGGTGCCCCAAACAAATAAATATTTTAATAAAATATAAGTTAAACAGATCATTAAAGAATAACAAAACAGGGGTGCCTGGGTGGCCCAGTCAGCTCAGGTCATGATCCCGGGGTCCTGGGATCGGATCAAGTCCCGCATCGGGCTCTCTGCTCTGCGGGGCGCCTGCTTTTCCCTCTCCCCCTGCTCTCCTCTCTCTCTCTCTCTCCGTCAAATAAATAAAATCTTAAAAAAAAAAATAACAAAACAAAATAACAATACTAGCATTTGCTGAACACTTGCCCTATGTCAGGCAGCCTCTGTCCTACTGTACCCTTGCTCTGAAGTCTCAGTGTATTGTCTTTTAAAGCTGTAGTGGGAAGCTCTGCCTCATTGGCAGCAGTGACCTACCCTTCACCACTTGGGTTTAATACCTGGCTGATTCTCGGTGAAGAAATGCAAGGAAGCAAATACTTCTTAGAAAACGATTCTTCATGCCTGTACCCGGTGCAACTGCTGGAGCATGTCACTTGTCCACCATAATGGACGTGCCTATAACTGACCTCTTTTCTCTCTAGAGTAAAATCAGTGGTTCTCAGGGGTCAGCTGTCTATCGCATCCTTCAGAACACTCAGTACCGCTTGTTTTGTGACCTAATTGCCCACTTCTCCCTTGCCCCTCACAGTCTTCCACTTTGCCTCCAGGAACTCACAGTGTCATTAGGCAAAACCCTGTATTTTCAGCCTCTTCAGCCAATTAGAATGTTTTGTTTACCTTGTTGCTCGAGTTCAAGCCTGGCTGTCCCCCAAGGAAACGATTTCCCCTTCAGATCTCTCAGGGGGTTTCCCGTGGCCCTTCCCCCACTAGACCTGAAAGCAGGGCACATGCTTCTCTACCTTTTTGGAAGTTATGCCATCACCACCTCCAAATACTGGGTTTCATACAGCCTGTTCTCTGACCCCTACCCTCTGTAGTTCCAGCTCACTTACTCTATTAACCTCTACTTCTAAGAGTCTTTGATCTCCACTGGGACCCCCAATCCATAAACCTGAGCACTTTCTTAGTTGTGAACATTCCTTCCCTCATCATTGTACTCTTCTCTTCACCCTACTTTACAGTTCCTTCTATACACTGAACGACCTGGCCTCTCTCCCTTGCTCCTATCTCCTCTCAGACTTCCTCTAGCCTTGGTCAAACTTAATTTGCCCAGTTCTCTGTCAACTCCAGTCCTGTTCCCAAGCAGCAAAAAGAGGCTGGAAGAAACTCACAACAAAACTTTTTATATTTTAACCTTATGACCACCACTTTGACAAATCCTACGTTGCCTGGGTCCATTTCTTGGTCTTTTTGCTGGTGCTTGAATGCACCATTTCCACTCCTCCCTGGGGACCTTTTCCTTTAATGCTACTTCTCCTTGGCTTCTAGCTCTTCACATGGCTTCACCCCCCATTGCCCCCACTTCATTCAGATCATGCTTACATTTCAGTTCCTCTGAGAGGCCTTCCCTGATCACCCTCTTTAATGTACTCCTCATCACTCTTGGTCTCCCTTAACCTGCTCTAATCATTTATTTTTCTATGATGTTATGTTAAATATTTATTTGTTTTTTAATCATCCTCTTCCCTTCTGTAAAGGGAAAGATCCTGTCTGTCTTGTTCACTGTTCTTTGCTTAGTACCTGCAACAGTCCTATTCAAAGTATGTGCTTAAAAAGTATCTGTAGGATGAATGAGTTATTTTTGCCCAGTATTTTAAATTCTAAAAGAACATGGTCATGCTCTTGAAAGTTCTTGTTGCATTCCTGCTTAGTTCTCTGCTAATCAGGACCAGACCAGAATATCCACTTCTTTATCCTTTTAGCCTAAGAAATGAAACTGTCAATTGCTTAAGTTATATAATACCATTAATTTCTACTTGCTTTGAACAGAATGAGACTGCCAGCAGCCATATATCTAGTGTTAGGTTTGGAATCCGTATTAGGAAACATCATCCTAGTTTTTCCTCTAACTGGATGTCTGCACTGTGGTACTACAGTTACGTTACCTCATACCCCACCCTAGTTCCTTCTATCAGGCATCCATCCTTAAGGTGAGGCATTCTACCCTGGTATGTATCTTCTTGCCCTGCTGTGAGAGGACACAATCTTTAGAGAAAAGTATTGATGGAAATGGTCCCCCCAAAGGGTTTAGTTTATTTGTAGCAGTAGATTTCACAACCACATAAGGCTTAATCATGTTCTGGGTTCAAAAAATCTGTAATCTTGCTAATACTTAGAGCATATATTAGTATTTAGCACAATGTTCAGTAACTGCTCTTTAGTTCACCCACTCCTTCTGCCCAAGAGAGTCTCAATACATAATTAGTGCTCAAGGAATAAGAGTTGCTATTCTTCTTCTTACTATTATTATTGTTAGAGAAAAGTCATATAAATTTGTAGCTTACTGAAAGCATATGACTTAGCAGGCAAAAAAAAAAAAGAAGAAGAAGAAGAAATCGGTATTTTTCTCTACCATTCCTTTTGACACCTTATAAAACCTCAGTGATATTAATTAATTTCCCATCTTCTACTGTGCCTGCATGCAAAATAAGGATGACCTCTTTCTCTGGAAGCTTCATGACTTAACAAAAAATAAGATACATTGAGTCATTTGAAAACTAATAGTGAAGAGTAAGCAATGCTTGCTCAGTTCTTTAGACTATTGACCTAGCCGTGGAGTTAGTACTGAGATAATAATTTTTGCCCTTTTCTGAGGGGAAAAATAACCATCAGAGTTCACTAGCCAAGATAGGAAAAATTAAAAGGAAAGCCATGGTCCTGAAGAGCAAGCATTCTTATTATGGAAAGATTAGTGACGGCAATAACAGAAGCTTGACAAACACCATGAAAAACAAAAGTGTACATGCCTAACAAACTTACCTATATCATAACATATTGTATATGGATCTGGCCAAAGTCACTTTCTCAGCTAATAAGGACATTTTTTGTTAGAACCATGAATACTGTGGTAGGGCTGGGAGTACTGCCCAGGGCCCCCTTCAGGATAGAGCTTGTTATTCTCACAGCTCACAGCTATGGGTCCCTCTCCAGGAATTGCCCTCTGCTGAAAGAAGCTGCCTCACCAATACGATGCCCCCTCCCTGTATCCATGGGGGTGTTTGAGGTCTCGGTCTCTTGCCTGCGTTGGATACAACTCTGAAGGACCACCCCCACTCATCACAAATTAACTTCTCCCTCTGCACATCTCCACTTCCAACACCCCACACAGATGTTCCTGAGGGTACTTCCCAAAAAACTTCCTACACATAAATCTCGGAGTCTCGGAATCTGTTTCCTAGGAAATCTGACATACAACATATACTATGTCTACAGTCTAAGGAATAGTTATTATGAGCATTTCCAATTTTATGAATGTCATCAATTTTATGATGATCACAAAACTCCCATAACTAAGTGAACTTCCCCATTGACATTTGCCATGCTATGTGATATGGGGCTTATTTCTCAAATGAAAGTAGCTTGAATGACCCTAAAATAGGGGAAATGCCCTGAAGGATTGGTATTAGTCACAGTTTCAGTATTATACTTCATGACCATTTCCAAAACAGCAGAAAAAGATGGCAACCAATCAATACTCTCTGTTAAAGGTCAGATTGTGACCAGGGAGACTATGTTTCCCACGGCTGCCATAACAAATTACCAAAAAAGTGGTGCCTTAAAATGACAGAAACTTATCCTCCCACAGTTCTGGGGGCCAGAAGTCTGAAATGAAGGTTTTGGTAGGTTTGGCTTCTTCAGGACGCCCTGAAGGAGAACCTGTTCCAAGACGCTCTCCTGCTTCTAGTGGCTGCCGGCAAACCCGCCTCTGATCTCCACATGAAGCTTTCACCTCTGCCTGGTCTCCTCTTCTAAAAGGCCATCAGGCCCACCTTAATCCAGCATGACCTCCCCTTAACGAATTACATCTGCAAAGGCCCTATTTTCAGATATGGTCACATTTTGAGGTTCTGGGTAGGCATGACCTTTTGGGGGGATACTGTTCAACCTGCTACAGAGACCATGTGAGGAAACAAACCAGACTTCCTTCCCTGTGGGCACTTTCATTTGTGCTATGAATCTTTTAATTAACCTGCTGTCCTTTTTAAAGAAAACACAGTGAGCCAGATGTGTGCAGTGGGCCACGCCCAATGACAGAAGGCTCCTCAAAAGTTTAATCAATCAGATAATTAGTAGGACCAAGAGGGAGCAGCATGAGTGAAACCAGAGGAAGGATCATTACACAGACTCTGACCATTAATTTTTAGTCATACTGAAAAAGGAGCTTTGGGAAAAAAAAAAAAAAAAGATTCGGAGAGAGATTTTATTCACTGCCGCATACTTCATTTTTTAAAGCAAGCTCTGATGAGGTATTTGAGTTCACACAATCAAATCATTTACAGGAAAGGCCAAGAGGAATGCTATACAAATATATTCAGTTCGGTCATGTAAGGAGTCTACATGTCTCAGGTCCTAGGCAGGGCAGCAAGCCTGCCCCATGGATTCCAGAGACCCTGAGAATGACCAGGGTGACTGAGTGACTAAAAGCATCCTCTGCCTACTGTTCACTTTCATTTTTCCCCTCTCAGCCCTTTTGATTATAAAATTAAGGATATTTAATCTAGCAAATAATGGTGAGAGAGCTGATGGGCAAAGAGGCTTCCCAGGCCACACAGAGACACATAAAAGCACACTTAGGAACCTATCCGTCCATAAGAGTTTTCTTTTTGCTGTATAAGCCAAAAGGTTTCAGTGGAATATTTATCTTTTTAATAGCTTCCCCCCACCCCCGAACTTTCTACCACTTGCACTGATCAATTATCATCTTCCCTGCAAACTTGGAGCTTCATTCCAACTTTAATGTACAGACACTGCAGTAACAGTTCCACTTTGGAACCAAGTCCGAGCGAATGAAAGTGCCCAGGAGGGAAAGATGAGAAAAGATCTGGACACATTACCCTCCCTTTTGGCCATGAATCACCAGAAAAAAGGTACAGGGGGGTATTAATGTGGAACAGATAACATAGCTGGTATTCAGGTGGATTTGACTTTAAAAATTGTGTTTGCAAATGATTTGACCTAATATAAAAATATAAACACCTGTTTTTTTGCCGGACACTATGCTAAATACCTTACTCATATGTTGTCCTTTATCATCCTCAGAGTGACTTTGCAGGATTAGTGTTATAAATTCTATTCTCCATATCAACAGCATGAGGCATAGTAAAGTTAAATGATTTGCCTAAGATCCCATAAGATTTGAATCCAAGTCTGCTTTACATGCAGTAAAGGCACTTGGGCCTGAGGAATATATCTAGACTTTATAATAAACTTACTCCCAAACCTTATGCCAAAATTATTGAGCTACCCTGCCCACAGACTTCAAGGGACCTAAGAAGATTGTTATAGACTGTCAAGAAGATGTCCAGGGTCTAGTGGTATAGAAATGCATCGAGGCTTTGAATAATGCTGACAGGTCATGACACACAGATAGCAACAGGGTATAGGTATTGGGGAGGATGAGAAAACTCCTTGAGAAGAAGGTCACTTCAGTGTTTGCATCACTGATGAGCTTTACAGAAAAGGGGTTGTGTTAGCCAGGGGCAGCCATGCAGTCTTCAGGTTGCCTTATATAGAGACATATAAGCAAAAAGGAAGTTGGCGTGGGTGGCTTTTTAGGAAAAAAAGAAAAAAAAGAAGAAAAGAAACCCCTGGAGCTGTAGCTACAATGTGTATATTCATGCATACGTCTGCAACTCCATGTATCTCCAGCATATTGTGAAAACTGATATTCAAAATGGTGATAATGGGACAGCAAGACAATGTTAAATTATGTTTAGTCTATTCTAGTCCAGTTGAAAAGAAGGGAAATGGATATTTATTTTGAGATTTCATACTTACTAAAAGAAAAATACCCTAAAATAGCAAAGTCTTGGTCCTTACAGAGTTAATGTTCAGCTTTCTGGGAAAACTGTCAGCCATAATGGCTCTTTGTCTAAGGAATCCAGGTAAGTTTTACGTATCGTAATTGCATACATGTTTTCGTAACAAGTCAAATAAGCTCTCCCATTCAGAATTTTGTCCATGCTTTTGTTACTTATAATAGGCTGTGAATGGTTTAATAATCATAGTAGAAAGTCATTTATTATGCTGGATCTATTAACATTTGATTCTTCATTAAGAATATTGTCTTGTCTGCACTTTTATTCTTTCTGCTGACAGTTAATTTTCAGTGCTTCTTGATTTAGTTTTATGATTGAAGTTTCAGGAATAAATGTTTTAATTTAATGTTCACTTGGTATAACAGATTTGACCAATAGTTTAATAAAAGAGCACTGCGAGTTCCTGATAGGGAAAGGTTTGCTGCTATCCATTTGGGATGATTTGCACCATGTCTTTTTTTTTTTTTTTTTTTCAGAAATTCCTCACTTTATTTTTTTTAATTTTTTTTATTCTTATGTTAATCCCCATACATTACATCATTAGTTTTAGATGAAGTGTTCCATGATTCATTGTTTGTGCATAACACCCAGTGCTCCATGCAGAACGTGCCCTCCTCAATACCCACCACCAGGCCAACCCATCCTCCCCCCCTCCCCCCCAGAACCCTCATTTTGTTTTTCAGAGTCCATTGTCTCTCATGGTTCGTCTACCCCTCCGATTTCCCCTGCTTCATTCTTCTCCTCCTGCTACCTTCTTCTTCTTTTTTTTTCTTAACATATATTGCATTATTTGTTTCAGAGGTACAGATCTGAGATTCAACCATCTTGCACAATTCACAGCGCTTACCAGAGCACATACCCTCCCCAGTGTCTATCGATTTGCACCATGTCTTAATGAAGGTCACACAGACCCACTATGTGCTGCCCTTGTCAGGTCCCATCTGAGCATCCAAGCATGACTTTCTAGGCAAGTAGTGATGATCTCAGTCATCCCAGCCAGGAAGTGTGCTGAGGGACTGATGAGGGAGCAGTTTCACAGAGGGTCCCAGTGTTTCTATCTGGTCTCTTCTCATCCCTGACTCCTGAACATTTCCTAGGCTCTATCCTCAGTGAACTTCTAGCAATTTCCAAAACAAGCTTTGTGCCTTTTACTTCTGTGTTCATGCTTTTCCTTCTGCTAGAAATCTCCATCCTTCCTCATTCTCCTAATGAACTCCTAGTCATCCCTCCTAGGTGCCAGAGAAAGTCTACTCTGTGTAACACATAATGCTGTCAGTCAGATTAGACACCTTGATCAAAGCAGGGGAAAATAGGCAGATTTTCAGTGGCAGTGTTGATGTGACATGATAGGAAATTTGGCATTGAGGTCAGATTTTCTCCACTCTATAAGCCGTCAATAAAATTCTCTCCTGGAGATTGAGTTCCTTAATAAATCTGTTTCAAACTATTAACAGAGATTTAAAAAAATATTTTCTCTGCCCTAAGATATATAGATACAGATACAGAAAGAGAGAGAGAGAGAGAGAAATTTTGTTAATCCTCATAACAACACTATGAGGAAGGTATATAGTTATTTCCATTTTCTAGATGAGAAACTTGAGGCACAGAGAGGTTGTGATTTGACCAATGTCACATTTAGATGGATGAGAGAGTAGGACCTTGAACTAGGCAGGGGTTGCTAAAGGTTGTTCTCTTAACCACATTACACTTCCCTTCAGTGGTTATGATAGGAAAAATGATTTACTCCTAGTTATTATTTTTTAAAGATCTTATTTATTTATTTGAGAGAGAGAGAGCGGGAGCGAGAGCGCATGGGGGGAGGGACAGAGGGAGAGAATCTCAAGCAGACTTTGTGCTGAGCATGGAGCCTGGTGAGGGCCTCGATCCCATGACCCTGAGACCATGACCATGGCAGAAATCAAGAGTCAGATGCTTAAACGACTGAGCCCCTCAGGTGCCCCAACTCCTACTTGTTGAGAGAAAGGAGAGTGAGGAGATCTTGGAGTGGCCTAGGATGACCTGGGATGGGTTCTTGCAGATGAGTTTTGTGCCAGATCTTGCAGAAATGGTAGATGTTGGCCAGTAGTGCGGGTGGATAGAGTGGCCTGAACAGAAGCACAGGGCCGGGCTTAAGCAAGACAGGAAGTCAGTTGATTCGGCAGGCACATCTGTCTATCACACTTAATACTTTTTGAGGTCAAAAAGGATGGTCCCAGTTTTGAAATAAATATATGAAGTGCAGTGGATAGGTTGCTTTTTGCAGTTTGGCAACTGTTTAATAAATAATCTATTTCAAATTTTAAAAAATACTGTCAGGAATCAACTTTTAAAGATAATATGTTCAAAGTCACCTCCTATTAGCATTCATATTTATTGACCAACTCAGGGCGAAGCATGATTATCTAATATCTCCAAAGGAGATAATACCCTCATTTTCTGGGAGCTAACTACATGTTTAAAAATCAGTAGTAAAGGGGTGCCTGGGTGGCTCAGTTGGTTAAGCATCTACCTTCAGCTCAGGTCATGATCTCAGGGTCCTGGGATCAAGCCCCACATCAGGCTCCCTGCTCAGCGGGGAGTCTGCTTCTCCCTCTCCCTCTGCCTCTGCCCTTCTCCCCTGCTCGTGCTTTCTCTCTCGATCTTTCTCAAATAAATAAATAAAATAAAATAAAAAAATCAGTAGTAAAACTGCTGCGATCACAAGCAGCCTCTTCACTCCCCAAGTCAGTCCCACACAATTAAAGTAACTGAAAATCTCAGTTAAACCGGATATTATACTATAGATATAAACCTCTGTGTGTGTGTGTGTGTGTGTGTGTGTGTGTGTGTGTAGTGAGAAATTTTGAACAGAGATCAAACATGGAGGCATTTCAACAAAGGAAAAAATATTTGGTACAATATGAAAATTAAGCTTACAATTGGAATACCTTTGGAATCTCAAGAGCAGCATACTGATTCTGTGAATATTATGTTTTATTCCTTTACCCATTCCCACATGTAATACTTTATTCTCTTTGAGTTTGCTTCTAATGCAGTTTAACCCTGGTTTTGACAGTGTCCATCAACTTAATTTCTTTTATTAATATGAATTCTTCTCTTAGTGAGTAAAGCTAGCTAATGTGTTTTTTCCTTTATCATTTCATGCAGAGCAAATAGTAAATTAGGAAGGAATATGATTTTCACTTTCATTTTTCCCAAGTGTAAACAATGAAATCAGAGAATCTGTGCTGGAGATCTGGAGTCTTGGTATTTGTTGATCCTATGGAATCAACGCCCTTCATTAGCTGTAAGCCAAGCCATTAGGCTGACTTAATTCTATGCTCAGTAAATTAATTCTATTTTCCTAATGTGACTAAAAACTAAATTTCATATCAATATAAACACTCATTAAACTGCAAATACCCAGGTGTGCAAGCTGTTGAAAAGACTCATTTTTATTTATAGATGGATTTTGATAAGAATAGCATTAAAAGTAGTTTAGTAGGGAAATGTTAGAGTGATTAATGTGCAGTTGTTTGCATTTTTAATATTTCACTCATATATCAGATTAGTATTTGTGCATACTGTCAGACTTTATTCTGTCCTTGTCAAAACACTTATTACTGCTGACAGGTATAACATATCCACATTAATCCTTAATTCCTTGATTCAATTTTCTAATTGTTTTTTTGGCATGCGATGATGGCCATTTAGTCTTATGTGATGTGTTCATCATATGGTATGATAATGTGCTTTAAAAATTAGACGTGTCATTTAAAGTAACTGAACAAGAAAAAAATGACTAAAGATTGGAAATTTCAAATTTCACTGTACTTAGATATTGGTATGTTACACATACTGGAGCTTGTCCATAAATCATAGTCACAGAATGTTAAAGGGACCCTAAAAATCATACAACCTATTTGTTCATTTTTCAGTTGGGGAAATTGACTTAGCAACATACCCAGTATCACACAAATACATGGTAGCAGAGTTGGTCCAAGAACTCAAATGTTCTGAACCCTGAGTCCCTGCCTCAGGAATGAGGCAGGTGCATGCATATGACTTTTAAAGTGATATCTTAAGTTCATTCCTACATTAATAGCCAGGCTGAAAGAATGAGATATTCTTAGTCTTCTTAAGCTGTATTTCTAGCAGTATCCTAAGGTGGTTAAAAACCAAGATACTAGAATCAGACAGATCTGAGTTTCAGTCTGTCCCTGGATCTGCCCCTCCCTCACTGTGTCACCCTGAGAATATTATCTGACCTTTCTGAATTTTAATTTCTTCGTCTTATAGAAAATAATGTAATAATGCATGTAAAATGCTTAGCATAGCACTTGAAACCTAGTTAAGTACTCAACAAATGTTAGTTAATATTATTTTTCAATGTTTTATGATCCCCTTAGTATCCATAATTTGGAGAAACTGAGTCATGCCTACCATGTGACAATTTCATTTATTCTTTAATTCACTCACTTATCATGTGAAAAATATACTCTCTTAGATGATATAGGTAAAGCAAAGGGGAATCCAACATGGTATCTGGCTTGGTGGAGCAGAAATCTAACAGAGACATATGACATACACATCAATAGCTAGAGTAAAAGACTGGGAGACGTAAGTCCCCAAAGGTGGCATAGGGACCATGCTTAGGCATTTCAAAGAGAGAGATGAGTGCAGGGACAAGAGGGATGAATAAGAAACTGGGCCTGTCCTCAAAGAGATTGTTCAGTGGATGATAGGGTATTTGTGAGTGTCATTCAAGGTGAAAAATGAGGAGGACCCTAAAAGGTACAATTAAAGAACTAAAGGGAGAGAGACTCAATACCTCAGACCAAGGAAGGATTCATGGATGAGTTGGATTTGGGGCTGAATGATTTTAGAAAAATTAGAGGCCTATAGGAAGGACCTCCTAGACAGTAGGGATATTATGAGTGAAGACAGCACACATTCCGGAAACCCTGGGCACTGCTGTTGAATAGTGAACACTTACATTGACTAAAACACAGAGCTTGTGCAGAATACAAGATGAGAAAAGATGACATTTGACAAGAGCATGGCAATCCTGAAATGCCATTTTGGACTTCACATTACAAAGATCACAAAGTGCCAGCTATCGACCATTTTGGCCCATAGATGTCTTCTTTTGACAGCAACAATTTTGAGATCTAATGTCTTTAAAGAGATCTTATACTTTCCAGT
Organism: Mirounga leonina; assembly: GCF_011800145.1. Classification (NCBI taxonomy): domain Eukaryota; kingdom Metazoa; phylum Chordata; class Mammalia; order Carnivora; family Phocidae; genus Mirounga; species Mirounga leonina. The sequence continues at coordinate 39,367,832 of NW_023270265.1, forward strand.
TCACTGTAGTACCCACTACTTTTTGTTGTCTTATTCTAGAAGTTAAGACAGTCTTCTTACCTACTATAGGCATTATGCATAATGGTTAGGCATACAAGCTCAGAAGATAGGTTACACTGTTCCAAACCATGGCTTTGTCATCTATTATGTCTACAACTCTAATTATGTTAAACTCTCTGAGCTTCAGTGTCATTATCTGTAAAATGGGAATAGTTCCTAGCTCATGGAGTAAGGTTAAACTCACGTAAGCATGTAGCACAGCACAAGGCATATTGTGAGCATTGAAGAAATGTTAGCTGTTATTAAATTACCCACCTGGGCCTTGAAGGAATTTGATTTGCAAACTTACTTTGAAAATAGTGAATGTTTTTGAGAAAGGAAACATCTTTTATTATTATTATTATTTATTTATTTATTTTTTTTTTTTAATCTTCTGAGGCCTAGTCCAAGGACATCAAATAATTCTGTTAAATCCTCAGCTGCTGGGGTGAGGGTTTTCAGTAATGGGGCTTCAGTGTGATTTCTGGAAGTGAATCACTCACTCATTTACTCTTTGAGCAGGCCAATGGAGGAAGGAACAAGTATGTAGCCCACTTTGCCCATTGGTATCTTCCAAGCATCCCATGATTCTTGCAGTAGCATTTTCCTAAGCTATGTCAAATGGTGGCCTCACTTTCAGAGTATTTCTTTTTCAGTCATTATAAATTTTAGGAACTGTCATCTTAAAAATCCTTATGATTCCAGAAGCTTCTCTGGTAACTTGCTTGTCTTTAATAGCTGACAAATGGAAAGAGATAACACAGAATTTTTGCCTCTAAAAACAAGAACTTGAAAGTATGAGTACAATAGTTTCAAAAACACTAGAGTGAACAAAACAAGTCTTTTTCACTCTAAAAGTGCTGTGTGCTTAATAAACAAGGACTACTAATTATATAACTGTCAATGATATTTTCTGGCACGGTCTAACACCAGCTTCTTGCAGTACAACAAATATGAAACTGCCTGGAAGTAAATCACAGTCTCTAAGTGCTATGGGCAAACAAACCCATGCCTTATCTCTTTCAAAGGCAGCCATGGAAAATGCATGATAAATTGCACAGTTCAGTGAACATGTTATGTCATTGTGAAATGATTTTGATTCATGGTTATGTATCTATTGCTAAACAACTGGCAAACCTCAAGGTATCAGAAATATCATTCATGGGGTTTTGCTGTTTTCTGCTGCAAAAATCAAGTGCTATAAAGTGGTTTTTTTTCCCTTTTTTATTTAAAATTCTTTATTGAAAGTGAGATTTCCTACAAATTCTTTGGAAATAATTTTTTAAATTATGTGAATTATTGCCAGAAAAGTCAAAGAGCTGTGCTAGTCATTAATATTTTTAACAAAATGAATTAATTCATATTTTTGCTAATATCCTTTTATTAAAATTTTATAGCCAAAATAGAAAAAGTTATAAGCCAGTTTGATTTTAAAACAGAATTATAAGCTCTTTTCATATAGTTTATCAATATAAAGAAATTTCTGAATGTTTTCTGTAAAATAGCAGCAGAATTAAGAGTAAGGAATTATTGAGGACGCTTTCACAGAAGTGGCTTTTATACAAGCATAATTCCTTTTCCATGGTCAAGATATTTTACTACACTCTTCATCTGTTGCTGATTCTCTGATGTTAAATAATTAAGTCATTTTCCACCCGAAATTTACAGTTCTTTTTTTACTAATTTTTCTCTCAGTTGGTGCTTTTGGCATTAGCATTTGATGTTTAAAACCTTATCTTCCAGTGTTAAAAACAGCAGAAAGGTAGCCTGACAACACAGTCAACTGATGTACTCTCAGATTGTTTCCTGTTTTTCTATATCCCCTAAACCAAGACCACTGTTTCTCAACTATTTGTTGTTGTTGTTTTGTTTTATTTTGTTGTAATCATAAACTTATTTTCTCCTCATTTTTGTAATCAAGTATTTTAACATGAATTTGGATATTTTGAATAGTTCCAAGTATTGCATTGAGAGCTTGAAAACAAAACAACAAAGAAAACCTTGCCTGATGGTAGAGAGGAGAAGTATTTCTTAAGTATATTAAAGAGGATTTTAATATTTCTGATATATCACCATTATCTTAGCCTGAATTCATTTTATTTTCTCTTAGTATATTTTACCCAATTGACCTTTACATATACTTTGCATTTATTAAATTAGAATAAATTTCAGAAGCCTAGAAATATGGTTCAAAACATTCATAGTATTTTTCTGTTAGCCTTGGAATATGACAAGCCTATTCTCTAAATATTTACATCATTGGAGAATATCTATGTACTTATGCTGATTTTGACTTAACATTTTCAAAAATAAGTCTGTTAAATTAAATGTAAGCTTGAAAGTGTAAAACCGTAGATCATGTAACTTGATGCAAGTATTGCAACATGGCTTACAGCATATTCCTGGAAGAATTTTATGCCCTTTACTTCTGCCATCATGGCCACTTTCACCTTTATATTGAAAACTCCCGAAATGTATCTGTATGAGGAAAATTTTTAAACATGAGATTTATGTTGCTATAAAGGAGAAATCCTTTATAATCATATAAAACTGTTGTCACCAGAAATTTCAGTCTAAGTTTTACATGAAAGGGGACATATTTTATCTTTAATGCCTCGTTAAACTTTCTGGAAACGGCTGTATTCTAAAATATTCTTGGTGAATGACTGCATATGTCTGTATTTCTTCTGAAAAGTTCAAATATGATCAACAAAAAACCCTGAACAAATCATTTGTTCTAATAATTAAACCAGTGGCATTTTTTTCTTCTATTTTGTCTTCATGCATAGATGTTGCTTTGACATGTCAGCCATGTCTCACTTGCAGTTTTTTCAGTGAGGTAGCCAAAATCACCTTTCCTATGCTAAAATGATATCCTCACTGTTTCAGAGGTGACATTGTATTTATACCTAAAGTCCTTGTGCACGTTTGGGTCCACACGTGTGTGCATAGAATGTGTGTGTTTGCACACCTGTGTGCTTGCACATGTATTTATGTACATGTGTGTGGGTGCATGTTTGTTTGTATATGCACACATATGATAAACTACATTGTGTGGTTAAGAGAATGGACTCAGGAGGCAGCCTGCCTGAGTATAAATCTCAGCCCTGCTCCTTCCTAGTTATATACATTTAAATAGGTAATTTTAACTTTGCTTCAGTGTTCTCACTGTAAGATTTAAATGAGTTAATATATGTAAAGAATTTTGAATATCTAATTCATAGTATAGTACTTAATACAATACTAGCTATTACTACTGTAATTATTATCATATTTTCATTTACTCTATTCCTAAGGTCATATTGTTTATACAAGTGTCTTAGTTGGTGATTATGACATACGTATTTCACTGAAGTGATATTGAAGATATGCTAACAAAATATTTTGGGTTGTGATCACTTAATTAGATAAACTGTATTGGGTAGTACATCATTGCTGGCAGGAAACAATTATGAGAAAGCAACAAAAGTTGCATAACTTTGTGGCGCACAGACTACCCATCAAATATAGTGACATGTATTCATTTATTCAAATGTAGGCCTACTGCACATCTCTTTTGTGCCAGGATTTGGTGTTAAAATGAAACATGGCACCATACAATCCAGCAGTCATACTCCTTGATATTTACTCCAAGGATTTGAGAACTTCTATCCACACAAAAACTTACTTGCTAAAAAGGGAACAGCATGAAGGGAACAACGGTGGATGGTAAACCTCTCTAAGTGTACTTTATTTTTTAGATCTGACCCTGAAGCCATATCAAAGTCTTAAAATTATAAAGCAATATTAAATAAAAATGGAAAGGGGAACAATCCCTCAAAACAATCAACCTCTGAATTCACAAACTTACCTAAATTGGGATGGAATCAGTGGCAAAACCACACAGAGAGGACCTATTTCAAGTGATTTTATTTTATTTTATTTTCCAAGTGATTTTAAACATGAAGTATTTAAACATGCAGTATATTCTTAGTAGGATCCTTAGGACAAAAAAATCCCCACAACTACAAAGAAATCAATTTTAATTAATTCTATTGTCACATATAATATAAAAAACTATATTTAAATTGTATTTTATGCTATAATAAAAGTAATTATCAGTATTACTAGGTATCAAGATTTTCAATCTAAGAGAAAAGAGATACAAAAACTCAAAGAAGTAGTAAAGGGGTGCCTGGGTGGCTCAGTTGGTTAAGCATCTACCTTCAGCTCAGGTCATGATCTCAGGGTCCTGGGACCAAGCCCCACATCAGGCTCCCTGCTCAGCGGGGAGTCTGCTTCTCCCTCTCCCTCTGCCTCTGCCCTTCTCCCCTGCTCGTGCTTTCTCTTTCGATCGTTCTCAAATAAATAAATAAAATAAAATAAAAAAATCAGTAGTAAAACTGCTGCGATCACAAGCAGAGAGCCACATTTTCCAAGGTCATGACCCTTCCCAAGGGCAATGATATGTAAGAACTGATCTTTGAGGGAGTATAAAGGCCAGGCCCTCTTGGCCCAACTTGATTGTTGAAAGATTATTCTGGCTCTAGGTCTCCTCTTGGCCCTGCATCTCAGTTCAGCCCTTTCCCTCTGTCTAATGAGGCTTCCTTCTTTTTCCTTCTACATTTTTTTTTTGACCATAAGAACCTCTGCTTGCTAACTCTATCTCCCACGGAGTCTGCTTCTTTGGAAATCCAATTTATGACACTGAGCTCTGTTGCCTAAAACTTCCTAGAAAAATGGCCAGCCCAGTAGCAATACCTCTTATGTCTGGAATTAATACCACTTCCCAGCAAGCTTCTTTAGAGAAATGTCTGATTATAGGTCTGGGACAGGTAAAAGACAAGGAAGCTATCAAAGGCTTTTGTGGTCATGTCAGCACTCAGGAGCCAATTTGAAGATATTCTCATTGGTCAAAGATAGTACAATTTGAACAATTAATAAAACTAAAAACAAAATTATAACAGCTATCAATTGAAACACATCAGAAATATTAAAAGTTATAAATTTATAATGATAATATGAATTTTCATGTTTGGAGGATGCTAGCAAATAGTTATTTTGCAAATTGATAAATAAAAGGAAATCAAGTATTTAGCCTACTTTTCCTGTAAAAGCTGTATAAAAACTCTCAGTAAACTAAGAATAGAGGGGAACCTCCTTAACTTGATGAAGAATATCTGCAAAAATCTTACAGCTAACATCATGCTTAATGGTGAGAAACTTGAAGCATTCCCACTAAAATCAGGCACAAGGTAAGGATGTCCCCTTCTCACCACTCCTTTTCAACACTGTACTGGAAGTTGTAGCTAATGCATTATGACAAGAAAAAGAAATAAAAGGTATACAGATTGGGATGCAAGAAATGAAACTATCTTTATTCACACATGACATGATTTTCTATGTAGAAAAATCCCAAAGAATCAACCAAAATACTTGTGGAATGATAAGCAATTATAGCAAGGTTGCAAGATACAAGGTTAAAATACAAGTCCATTTCTTTCCTACATACCAGCAATGAACAAGTAGAATTTAAAATTAAAGATATAATAGTATTTATACTACTACTCCTCAAAATGAAATACTTAGGTATAAATCTAACAAATATGTACAAGATCTGCATGAGAAAAACTACAAAACTCTGATGAATAAAATAAAAAAGATCTAAATAAAGATATTCTGTGTTCATGAATATGAATAATCAATATTGTCAAGATGTCAGTTCTTCCCAACCTGATCTATAGATTCAAAGCAGTCCCAATCAAAATACCAGCAGGTTATTTTATGAATATCTACGAACTGACTCTAAATTTTATATGGAGAGGCAAAAGACCCAGAACAGCCAACACAATATTGAAGTCGGGAGGCCAGACCCTACCCAACTTCAAGACTTACTATAAACCTACAGTAATCATGACAGTGTAGTATTGGTGAAAGAATAGACAATTAGATCAATGGAACAGAATAAAGTGCAGAAATAGATCCACATAAATATAGTCAATTGATCCTTGTCAGAGGATCAAATGCAATGCAATGAAGTAAAGATAGACTTTTTAAGAAACAGTTCTGGAACAATAGGACATCCAATGCAAAAAAATGAATCTAGATAGATACCTTATACCTTTCACAAAAATTAACTCAAAATGGATCATAGACCTAAATGTAAACTGCAAAACTATAAAAGTCCTAGACGATAACCTGGAAGAAAACCTGGATGACCTGGCATTTGGCAATGAATTTTGGATGCAAAACCAAAAGCACAATCTGTGAAAGAAATAATTACTAAGCTGGAATTCATCAAAATCAAAAACTTCTGCTCTTCAGAAGACAATATCAAGAGAATGGGAAGACAAACCACAAAGTGGGAGAAAATATTTGCAAGAGAGACATCTGATAAAAAACTGCTTTCCAGAATACACAAAGAACTCTTAAATCTCAACAATAAGAAACAAGAAAATTAAAAGTGGGCCAAAGACCTTAACAGATACCTCACCAAAGGAGACATGCAGAATAGTAAATAAGCGTATGAAAAGATGCTTTATATCACATATCATCAGAGGAAGTTCAAATTAAAACAGCAACAAGATGCCACTGCACACCTATTAGAATGGCCCAAATCTGGAACACTGACACCACCAAATGCTGGTGAAGAGGCAGAGCAAGAGGAGCTCTTATTCATTGATGGTGGTAATGCAAAATGGTACAGCCACTTTGGAAGACAGTTGATGGTTTCTTAAAGAACTAAACGTGCTTCTACTATATGATCCAGCAGTCACACTCCTTGATATTTACCCAGTGGAGTTGAAAACTTATATTCACACAAAAGCCTCCACATGTATGTTTATAGTAGCTTTGTTTATTTTATTTATTTATATTTTTAAAGAAAACACATGCAAGTGGTGGGGAGGGGCAGAGAGAGAGAGAATCTTAAGCAGGCTCCATGCCCAGTGTGGGACCCGATGTGGGGCTCAATCGTATGACCCTGAGATCATGACCTGAGCCAAAGTCAAGAGTTGGACACTTCACTGACTGAGCCACCCAGGTATTCCATATAGTAGCTTTATTTTTAATTGTGGAAATTTGGAAGCATCCAGGATGTCCTTCAGAAGGTGAATGGATAAATAAACTGTGGTACATCCAGACAATGGAGTGTTATTCAGCACTAAAAAGGAATGAAAAGACGTGGAGGAACCTTAAGTGCATATTTATTACTAAGTGAAAGAAGTCAACGTGAAAACGCTAAACTCTCTGATTCCAACTATATGACATTCTGGGAAAGGCAAAACTATAGAGCCAGTAAGAAGATCAGTGGTTGCCAGGGTTTGGGGTAGTGAGGAAGGGATGAATAGGTGGAGCACAGAGGATTTTTAGGCAGTGAATATACTTTGTATGATACTATGATGGTGGATATGTGTCATTTACATTTGTCCAAACCCATAGACTATAACACAAGAGTGAACCCTAATGTAAACTATGGACCTCTGATGAGTATGATGTGTCACTGAAGGTTCATCACTTGTAACAAATATACCTCTCAGGTGGGGGCAATTGATGATGTGGGAGGCTATGCATATGTTAGGGCAAAGTGTGTAGGGGAAATCTTGTACCTCCCTCTCACTTTTACTCTGAACCTAGAACTGCTCTAAAAAATAAAGTCTACATCACATGCATGTGATGTAATGAGCACTGGGTATTATATAAGACTGATGAATCACAGACCTGTACCTCTGAAACCAACAATACATTATATGTGAATTAAAAAAATAATCCTATAACAATTATTAAAAAAATAAAGTCTAAAAATTTTAAAAAATAAAGTCTATTAAAGAAATAAAACAAGCTAAAAATAGAACAGAGTACTTTTCAAAAATATGTGCCAATTTTTAACTCCCCAAGGAAAAAAAAAAGTCTTCTAAATGTTAATGACCACCACTACAAAAACACTATATTACTATGAGAAAATATTCAATTGAACTATTAAAAAATGAGACATTGTGTGTCCCCATACACCTAGGAGTGTACAGTTTAGCTGACTGAAGCATGGGTAGGAGAAAAGTAAAATAGCAATGTCCTGTCAATTATGTGAATTTAAAATTGGGTTTTCTTTTTCAGGGAGCACCCAAACCCATAGCCATTGAACCATGTGCCGGGAACAGAGCTGCTGTTCTGACTGTTTTCCTTTGTCTACCACGAGGATCATCAGGTGCCCCTCCTCCTGGACAGTCAGGTAAGATGAATGTGGAGCCATCAGCAGTTAAGCAAAACATACAGACTAAACAGAAGAAATAAACAATACTACCAAGCAGCACAGTGAGGATATTTACATGGTTCTACTGTGAAGCATGGTAGAATTTATTAGAATGCAAACTTTTACCAAAATATCTAGAAATCTGCATTGCTATAAATTCAGATTTGCCAGTGTTTCTCTTAAAACTACATGTTAAATATGTATGTATGTTTGTGTAATATACGTGTGTATGTATATTCAAACACACCCCAATTTGTTGTAACTACGGTGAGAAATCTCACTAGCATGGCAAGTTTTTGACCCTTTCGGGATGCTTATTTTTTCCCAGTATGTGTGTCATATGGGATGCCAAAATTATAAATGTGATTAGAAGTTTGCTTCATAATTATGGAACCAAATTAAGGAGTTTATTTGCACGTTTGGAATGTGTAGTATGTCAGAGGATGATAGCTTGATGCCACCATCTCAGTATATTTAATATATGCTCTTGTTATCAGACCAGACAGCTGGAGCTCATGGGCCAGGGAATCCTCCCCCTCAGATGGCACAACCAACATTTGCCTCTGATTCTCCTTTTCCTACATGAACATCATATTTTGAATTTGGGGGTAACTGTATGTGTCCTATTAGAGGTCTTCTCATTGCTGTGATGTTGTCCACATTGTACACACACACAATGTTGAGTATAACTTGTAATTAAATCACAAACCATGCTTATTTCTCTCTTTTTACATATTCCATTCCATTTACTTACAATGTGTAATTTTTCCATCTCCGATTATTTGCTCTATCCAACTCTTCTGAAATGGATGCTTTTTGAGGGTAAGGGTAATTTCAAATCTGTCTTTCTTTTCAATTCCCCTTAAGCAAAATGTGCCAGAGATCTGGCAAGTTCTCAATAACAGTAGTTGATACTGAACTCACCGCCCTGATTATTTTATCTTTTCTTGGTTCCCTAGCTAGCTTTGACGTTGCTCCTCACTTTCTTGATTTGTATCCATCCTGACACAAAAATGGAAGCTACATTACTTTATACCCTATAAATTTTAGATATACATGTAACAAGAGTTTTTCCCATATGGAGACAGAGGGTTTCCATCACTTAAAAATGATTTGTCATTTATGGTACCTGATGATATCTTGTTGCAGGAATTTCTACACAAAGTTTATTTGTAGATGTTTATTCAAAGAAATAAACATTCTCTACTTTCTCATATGTTGAGTGAATGAATGCCTTGCTCTTCTTTCAGAACCACCAAGGTAAATATAAATGGGATGCAGCAAGTAGAATAGTTTGGCACAGGTCAGATAAGATGGATAATTATAGGTACTGTGCCCAGCTAATGGAAGTATTGTTTTAGGGCTGGGATGATTTCCAAAACAAACACTTCACTAATGAAAACAAGTCTGTATGATATACACCAAGGTTCTGCTAGATCCTTGACAAGATGACGTACAGATGGGCAGAGTGAAGGCAACTGCCAATACTCTGTCCCTTTAACCTCTGAAATCTTTTTGACTGATTTGAAAGAACCAAGTAGCAGTGTGGACAATTACCTCAGCTGTGTTCGATTGCAGATGCATTATGATGACTAACGATAATGCTATCTTAGATGTGCATAGTGCTTTACTCTTTACAAAGTGTTTTCTTATTTTTCACATTTGATTCTCATGACAAGCCTGTGCAATCAGTATTATAAAACTCACTTTGTAAATGAGGGAATTGAGGCATAGAAATCTCTATGGAGATTTCTCAACACTCAAACACTCAAGGAATAATTAGGAAACTACTAGAGTATAGAGAAAAAAAAAATACTGATAGCTAACATGCCAGGTAATTTTTCCTGATGATTATTAGCAGAGAGCTTATTTGTCTATAATCCATAGCCCATGTCTTCACAAAGCCCAACATTTGGGGGAGTCCTGAAAATGTCTATAGAGTTGATAAAGGTAGACAAAACCTTGAGTTAACTTACCATACTTTTTCAGAGCCTGTAGATTGAACTATGTTGAATATGTGTGTGCATAATTCAGGATGAGCTTGTTCTTTGTTTTTTAAAAAAAACTAATAAATGTTTTCTAGGTATTTTTCTAGGATTAAGAATAGTCTTTGAGTCTACTTCAAAATACAATATTATCTGCTGTCTGCAGTCTACTTTGAAATGCATCAGAAACATTGTATTGATGTATGGATAGTAGGATGGGGTGGATGGACAGATATATTATAAAGCAAGTAAAGTAATGTTAATGGTAGAATCTAGGTGGTGGGAATACCATCGTTAAAATTCTTTCCGCTTTGCTGCATGTTTGAAATTTTTATAGTAAGATGTTGGGAAATAAAAAACAAACAAACAAACAAAAACCTCCTGACTTCACTGCAACCAAACAAAAAATAAATTTAAAAAAACAGGTACTGTTTGTAGAGAGAAATTTTCTAATGTTCACGTCTCAGTTTTCCCTGAATAAGGCAAATACTGACACCAACGTACAAATTAAACAACTTATTTTTTTACTCTTCATCAGGATACTTGGTATGTATACAGCCAATTAAAACTTAACATAGTACCATCCACTGCTTGAGAAGAAATGCATTCCAGTGATCACTCGAGAACCATATTGGCTCTTGGAAAGGAAATTTTGACATTGGTTATCTCATTTCTAGAGTTTGGTTTATCTCATATCTTTGCAAGAAGTCCATATATGTGCCTGTGCTTATCCCAGTGCCCTACACACAGAAAGCAGTTCAAAAACACTTTTCATGATGATGGTGATAGAGAAGGAGCTTCATGGATCGACTCCTGACCCCATCCCTACTATGGGATGAACATGGTGCTGGGAGCCTTCTCCTGGCCCTTGAGCGACTTATGCTCCAGATATTAGCATACCTATTCAATGACTAATAAGTCTTATTTATTAGATTAAAAGTTCTCTTGCAGTCCTTAGCCCAGTCCCAATATTTTTTACAAGGCCCTTTTTTGAAATGTAGCTTTCCAAATGTTCAGTGATGCTTTTCCTAAGGCACTCTTCATTACCATGAATAAAAGCCCTGAAGACAAGGATAAGTCTGGGGATAAAAAGAAGGTGGAAGCATCTGAGGAGCATGGTGGTCTCTCTGAAACTGAATGTCAGCACTGACAAATAAATGATTCACAGATACACAAGTGCTAGTTTTTTAGCCATCTCTTTTGAGCAGCAGCTAGTAATTTTTTTAATTTAAAATATGACATTGTCTTTGGAGTTTATTTTCTTTCCACCAGAAAGTGTTTTAGGAATTCTTAGCAAGTAATAAGGGTCTAAAATGTGTGAAGTCCTTTCCATGGCTTTCATCTTAACAGAGGTCAAAAGAAAAACTGCAGATTCATCCATCAGATTACCCCATGCACTAATCTTTTTTTTTTTTTTTTTAATGTAATGCATTTAGGTGTTTGTGAGAAATTCTTCCTCTTGGTGGCTTAGAAGAGTAAAAGCAAAAGATATTAAATAGGTTTTTTGGCATTCCTGAAGCTGGACTAATTAGATTCCCAGCTCCCCCACCCCGTAAACCTGTTGCTTCATTACTCTATCCTTTGTGAGAAACTCCTGCCAACCATGCCAGACTGTTCGGGTTAATGTGGGATTTCTGCTGTTGACATTTGTACACTCTACACCACTTTCTCTACTGACCTCAAAATGGTTGAAAGACTGACATTCCCATGAAAACAGGGCCCATCAAGTAATTGCTGCATGACACTAAACAACCAGGCATGTCTCCAATCACCTTGGATGGCAAGGTCCTCAAGCGTTTCAGAGTCACATTAAGATGAAATGTGGACAAAGTAAATAGAGCTCTTCAAAAGCCTAAATTGAAAATGATAATGATTGCTGTAACTCTGTGATGGAAGATTATGGATTTCGTAGTTTATGGATTCTCACTAATAAGAAGCAAATTAAGTCTTCCCACTGGATTAAAAATCCCAGGGACCCAGATGTCCACAGCCAAAAAAGGAGCTATGTGCTTCGACTAAAAGTAGGATTTTGCCCTGATCTTGCCGCACATTTGATTGAGTCTAACATTACCAAAAAGAATACTGTAGAAAGTCTAAGGTTTTGAATCTTTTTTTCTTTAGGCTTGGAAGTTTTGGCAGGATGACCAGATTATTTTGAAAAATCTATAATATTGTGTAATGTTTAAAATGATAGTCTACTCACAGTGTCATGGATAATGATGACACAAAAGAGACCTTGGTTTAATTAAATGAAAAAGAGGTGGGAGAAAGGGAACTAGTAATTCTGAGCATTGTATCGGGTGCTTTCCATACAGTCATTGGTTTAACCTTCTTAATGATTCTGGAAAGTAGCTATTACTATCCCACAGCACCAGTGAAAAGTAGGTCTTTGCAGTCCCAGAGATAGATTGGGTCTGCAGGTTCTCAGTGTGGGACTCTTTTCCTCTGAAGCCAGTTTTTAAAGCTAATTCACATTTTCCAGAAGCTTCTGAGTTTTCCTGTCCCTTAGGACTCTATTTTCCTTCCATAACTTTGCCACTGTATCTTCACACTTGTTGAAAAACACCTGTTGATCTAATCTTAGCACTCTCTCTGTTAGAGGTGGCTGGAAAAAGAAATTAAACTACTGAACCATATCAAGGCTTCGTTATCAAAAATCTGGCATGGTAGTTACTTTTAACCTCAAATCCAAATATTATTTACATGCACCATATGTATCTTCATAAAGAAGAAACAAGGAAGGGGCATTTCATGGCAAAATAAACTATAAAATTAGGCAGAGAACCCAGGTAACAACAAAGAACAAATACCTGAGATTATTGTTAATAAATATGACTCTGTCAAAAACACACCTACTATTAAAAAGGCCCACAGATCAATAGTAGGAAATAATTTTATCCTCTATCCAAAATATTGTTATATAGTTATTGTGAATCTTCTCGTACTACCTTTATTAATTTGAGAAATATTTAAATGCGTCTGCTACATGCCAGGCACTGTATGTACGGTAGTGAAAAAAACAGCAAGTTCCTGTCCCTATAGGGGTTACGGCCTATGTGGAGATAAACACAAAATAAATAGTCACACAAATAAACCCATAATGACAAATTGTGTTAGGTGCTATGGACATAGAGTAGACAGTGCTTAAAGAGAGAGTTATACAGTCACTAAGCTTAATATCATTCTAAGGGAGTAACAAAATGACAGTCATTCAAATGCCCTTTCCTCCGTTCTCACTTGCCACCATGTCTCCGTCCTGCTTGACAGTTGAATAGTCCCCACCTCGCCTCTCCAGCTTCTGGAAACTCTCCCCTCTGGTGTGCCTTGATCTACCTCAGGCACCTACTTAGAGATGATGGACGTAGAGCACCTCCCCTCTGTTCTTGGTCTCCCTCATCTGCCTGGAATCCTTTAGCCAACCTCTCATCCTTCTCCACCCAGTCCCTCGAGGGTCGTGCCCTCTCCACTCACAGGGGAGCTGACTCCTAACTCTGGATCTCCAGCCAACCCTGCTCACCTATTAAGCACCAGCATCACAACCTGGATTTGCTGCTCTTTAAGCATAATGTCACTCTTCCTTGACTCTCTCCCTGTTACCACCGCCTACTTCCCTACTGTTTTTGTACAGTTCATTTCAGAGTGGCTCAAGTTTGAAATCCTGGAGTTGCTTGTCTTCTCTCTTTCTCCCATTTTACATGCAAATAATCACAGAGCTCTGTAGATTTTACCCCTTTGGCAGATAGAGCAGACATCTTGTTTTTGCCGTTCTTCCTGTCTCCAGTTTTCATCTGGGCACTGGCTGCTGTCACTGGACTTCTGCCAAAAGAGAGCACAATTCTAATCATCTCATTCTCTTCCTCATAAGCCTTTGCTGGCACTTTATTGCTTATTGAAGTGAGTCCAGACATTTAGTCTGGAGTGTGAGGTCCTCCTCAACCTCTCTTCAGCATTCTTTCGGGTTTGGCGTCAACCCACAGAATCCTTGCCAACGCCCACCTGCAGAGCACCACAAACGAGTCCACCCTTGGGCAGTTATTTTAACCTTTTGGACCCTCAGTTCTCTCATCTATAAAATAAGGAAGGTGACCACATGGTATATTTTTATGATGGCTGCCAGGCCTGTAATTCCACATGTATGTTTCTTCCTATGATTCCATGAGTGTCCGTGTGTTGTTTGGCATATACACTGTTGTTCCTCATGCTTGAGATGTGCTCTCCCTCTTAGCTGCCTGTTCCCAAAGCCCAGTTCAAAAGCCAGTTCCTTTTCCATGAAGCCTTCAGTTTCTTCCATATAAACATGACCTCACTCTCCTTGAAGTCCCATAGGATTTACTGGTTCAATTCTTTACCACCTCCTAAAATGTATCAGAGTCACTGTGTACTTTCCTTAACTTTCTTCCCAGGTAGTAAGCTCTTGGAGGGCAGTGGCTGGGTCTTATTTTGTCTTTGAATCCCCAGCTGCTAACAAGGTTTTGGTACTTAGTAGTTGCTTGATAAATACTTAATTGATGAATAAAATTAATTATCCTTAAATGATAGAACTTCCTCACCAAAAAATATGTAGAAAGAACGTGTGTGTATATATATATATATATATATAAAATACAAATGCACAATTTACTAGTTATAATTTTACTTCAGGCCCATAATCTCTGATAGACTGGATTTTGTGTATTTATGATTCGTGTAGGATTCACGTTACCTATCTTGAGGACTAAAATCAAGCTCAACATTGTACCTTTGATGAAAAATATTAATACTTAGGTTGCTTAGATTTAAGGTTCAAGGAAAATCAGAATATTAGGGGAATATGACACAAACAATAAGGCACTTTATATTTCCAATGTAGCATGTACTAAACCTATCATAAACTTATTTTATTTTTATGATTTGAACATTGATTCCTTTTTTGGATAATAATTTTTACAAAACCATGTTATTTCAGTTTCAAAGAGCACAACTAGGTTCCACCCTTTATGACAAGAAAAATAATTTTGAATCTTATGGAATAAGATATTACATATTAATTAAGATATATAAGATACAACATATTAGTTATAGTCAGGACAGATAACTTCACAAAATACTTTTGGCAAATAAAAAGTATCAATTGCTGTTGTATTTATTATTAACACATATCATTTGTTGTGACTCTGCTCTATGTTCATTACCATTCTTTGAATTATCATATAATATAATAAATATATATATATATAATATGACCTTTCTTTCACAGATGAGAAAAATAAACTCCTGGAGGTTAAGTCACTTTCCTGTAATCACAGAGTAAATAAGTTATTGAGCCAGAATTTAAAACCAGAAAATCTCACACTATAATGCTCTATCCAAATCCTTTTTCCCCCCCATGACGATAGCAGAGAGTGGGGTTGGTTATGGTCAAAGGCCATTAGCTATATGCTTTGAGGGATAGTGCAAGCTTTTTCTTTCCCTGCCCAGTGTCTCTGTGAAGTGACATGGCCATGGTCCTCCCATTTGAGATTTTAATTTTTATCTTGTGCCATTAATTGAGAGAAATTGATTAGTGTGCAAAAGGAACAAAGAAGAAAATAAGAACAAGAAACATGAAGAATAGTGAACATGGCTAATTAAACATGCTGTAGAAGTGAGTGAAACAGCCTGGAAGTTAACTCAAATACTCTCAAGATAGAGCAATTAGAAACAAACTCACATGGAAAGTCAGAATTTATGGACATGAAAAATGAGACCCCCATCGGTTCTCGGCCTTTTGGCTAAGATCAAGTGAAAAATGAGACCCCCAGCACCGAAAGCATGGCCAAGACATTTTCTTTTCTTTTCTCCCCACCTACCACTCTGTTCAGGTATTTCTAGAATTGACTGGTAAATAATCACTGTGGTCAAAGAGAAAAATAGGAAAAAGTAAGCAAATCAACAAATCAACTTACAAAGCCAGAGGGGAAAATCAAAATTTGTCTGGAGTAAGTAAGCTGCCTTCAAAGCAACAAAACAACAAAATACGAATTTTGCAGGTATGAATAAAATTTAAAGCCTAAGTCAGCCTGCTAGTATTTCCTATGCTGGCTGACACCATGGTCTCTATATAAAACTTCCAATTAGTAAGATGTTTCACTTTTAATTGGCCATGAATTAAGTAGTCCTGCTTTACATACATTTAGGGGAATTTGGCAGAAGGCCACCTGCCTTTAACAAAGATAGATGGGTAATCCTGAATGTCAGAGAATTTTAGAAGTTTTGGAGCTTTAGAAATGGACTTAGAAACCATCTACTTCTATCCTGCCTATTGAAAAAGAAAGGAAGGAAGGAAGGAAGGAAGGAAGGAAGGAAGGAAGGAAGGAAGGAAGGAAGGAAGGAAGAAAGGAAGGGAGGAAGAAAGGAAAAGAGAAAAAAAGAAGCCTGGAGACCCAGAGATAGGGAGAGATTTGTGAAGCTTGTAGCTCAGTGGGAACTAGAACCAAGGTCTCTGGATCTCTCGTGGAAGGAGGGAATTTAACCCGACCTCATGTTTACTATGCCATGTTGTAAAGTCTGATAAGAAAAGACCACAATAATAATCCCCTTTTGCCAGAAGGCAGGACTGCGTACCTTTTACCAGGGCCCAGAAATGGCAGACAGATATGAATTCCCTAGATCCAAAAAGGAAAATTAAATGGCTTGAGAAAATATGTCTCCTTACCAGCAAACTGATAAACTGCTAAGAAAATGTGGGTCGAGGGCCCTGGGAATTTCTTCTTTGCACATAAACATTTTTCTGGTGACCACTCCAAAGGGCCAGTCGTTCCTTAGCAAATTCATTTGGAAGGAGTATATTCAAGTTTTGATTAAAAATTCCATGTTATACTGATAGCTGATTTAATCTCCTATCATTTACTATAAAATGGTGCCACAAGACCTACCAAAGGCATCTTTGAGTGTGACTTCCCCTTCATTCTTAATGAACAGCCCAGTGGAGGAGCCAGAACTAATGGTAGTAGTGTTGTAACTCTAAAAAAGGTAAACATTGATTATAACAACATTAACCACTTAAGGCCAGAATCATCTTTCTTCAAGGACTTGTAGGGAAAGAGTTAATGGTCCTCTGCAAAGTGAATAAGTTGCCTCCTTTTATCCACAGTATTACTTGCCGATGAGCATAGCCCATGTAAGTTGGGTCTACATCCATAACTGATGGGCAGCAAGTTCAGGGTGGTCATGCAGATAAAACATTGGCAAAACTTAAGAAAGAGCTCATCCTCTTCTTTAAGAGCATGACTCCAAAGAAGTAGTTTGAGGAGTTCTACTTGACGCCTGGAGTTATCATTTAGAAGCCTTGGAGGAATAAATGAATTCTTGCCCCATGAACCTGCTGACGTAATTTGAACAGAACGTTGAAGGCCCTAAAAGTCTGGATGCAGTGACCATACATTCAGTTCCATTTATTCAACAAACCAGGCAAGGATCATCAAATCAATAACATGACTGTGCCATCTGCTTTCTCCTTGCTCACCATCATAATGAAAAATGACTCCTTAAGTCTTCTGCAAGGCAATTAGCTCTGAATGTAGAGCTGTAATGGAGAGAGGCTGAATCACATTTGTATTCAAAACTTTACTGGTAAAATGGAAAGGAAACTGTTGTCCATATTAATAGATACATAAAATGTATAAATGGGGTAATTCAGTATTACTCTATTTATGCATAATATTATACAATTGCAGAAACACAGAGATAGGAAGGGCACTGAAATGACATCTGGCTCATCCAATGGCTTGCAGCAACAGCTGTTGACCCTGTCCAGAATCATCTTGGACAGACAGACTGTTTCTAAAGACTTTCCCAAAAGGCATGCCCATAACTTCTGGGACTAATTCGTTCTGTTATTTAGCAGTCTTCACTGCAATTTGATCCTATTTTCTTTTGTTCTCTCTCTCTCTCTTTTTTTTTTTTTTTTGTTCTCATCCCTCCAGAAATAGAGAACAGCTGATCGTGTTCCTTATAATAATCCATCACATGGTAGAAGGCAGTTTTGAGATCACATCCCAGGTCAGGTTCAACACACTGCTCCCAGTCCTCTATCCGTGCCTTGTAAAGCCTATGTCTTCCAGCTTGGGTCACCTCGTGGCTCTCAGAATGTCCTTCAACCTTCCCAAAGGTCATTGGCTTGAGAATTGTGGAATAGAAAGAGATTCTAGAGATGGTTCTGTCCCTTTGTTCAAAAGATGAGGAAACTGAAGTTCACCTGAACAGACTTCCTTAGTGCCCATCGTTCTAGAGCCCAGGTGGCTCTCTCTGGCTTTAGTTTCATTGTGCCTTAGTGCTAACATCTCTTTTAAAACCAGCTGCCTTGCCTTGCTGGTTACTTTCCCTGCGCAGTTCAGTAGGACCTCTCTGTCCCTTCCTGATCCTTTCTGCCATTCTGCATCTTGCATTTATACCTACTGTTTTTCTTGCACAAGAAGAGGGAGCAGTTCATTTCAGTTAGTTTCTCTGATGTTTCAAGGTCATTTTTGAAGTTTAATCCCATTATTCTAAGCTCCATTCTCATGCCCTATGCCCATTTGTGTTATCTACAAATATGAGATTTTAGGGAGATATGAAATACTTCACATTGCTGGATGCTAAAGTGATTTTAAAAATACACTTTGATGTTATAGATACACCACACCCCTGTCCTGAGCATGTACTAGTCCTTCTGCCTGAACTATCCTCCAACACACACCAACACCCACACCTCCCCTTCCAATAAGAGAATGTCATTTCAAGGGTCACCTCCTCTGTGAAACCTGTTTCCATCCTCAGTCCACTCCTTTGTTTTTTATTTATTACTATAACATTTTTATTACAGTGTCTCTATTTTACCCAGACAAGCTAAGGGCAGGGGTTTTCCCCTTATTTATCACTATATCTCCAGGGGCTAAGTGGTGCCTAGAACATAATAGAAACTCAGTACATGTGCTTAATTATTTTACTCCTTTCTCTTATTCATTTGTCCTTATTGGTGCTAACTTCCCAGAGTCCACCTCTTAAGCTCACTGCAAATTTTTAACTGCATTTTCTCATGTACTTGTTATAGACGCCTTACTATAAATTAATTCTATATGTTTCTCGTTTTAAAAAATGAAAAAAAAAAAAAACCCTCCCTAATCTCTGGCCTAAAATTTGGTTTTTGAAATAGGATCAAAAACTTTACTGAGGTTCAATCACCTGTTTCTTCATTGCTGACTAGGGCTATTGTTTCAGCCCCTTCTAAAGGGCTATTTGTCTAAAGTCATGTTAGTCATTTTGCAATATGTGGTCTTTTCCCCTACATTTAACAGGTTTCTTTGGGTCTTTGAGTATTTTTTTTCATATATAAAAATCTTACTTTGATGATTTGGTCATTCATAAGACCATTGTTTAACCGTATCTAAGACCTTTTTTCTTTTCTTAAAAATGAATGTTTCCTAGGCTTCTCTTCGTTCTGGGTGCTTTAAGCAGGATCAGAGTCCCTACTCCTTTTCTTGGTGGCCTAGGAGTAAGTCACCAGACCCTGCTTCTGCTGCTTGACCATCCTTTTACAGTCTGCTCTGATTCTTGCTTGGCTACGTGGCCTCTATATCCTTTGTTGTGGGTTTTTAGATCACAGCTGTTCTTCAAGACTGAGATTTTTCAAACACTTTGAGTCTCTCTATTTTTATATTTGTTACTAGCCTTTTCTCTTATATGTTAAAACAAGTCAATCTTTTTAAACCTGTCTTACGCTTGCTGCATTACAGATTATGTTCTATTTCCCTTTATATCTCCAGGGGTCACTTTAGTCTTTGCATTAATGTTTTTCACTTTCCCCAACACTTCAAAATCATCCTTGTTTCCTAGTCTCCTTAGGTGACTGAAAGTCTTGTCAGGACACTCCAGAGTCCCATTTTAGCTTTTTGTACACCTCTTTTCTGTCCATCTGAGCTTTACCTCAACTTCCTTTTTCCTCTGCTTTACAAGTATTTCTAAGATTACAAGTATTCTCACCTATCATGTGGTGAGAATTAGAAAGTATGACAACACATTGCTCATGAAAATGCAAACTGGTACAGCCCCCTTGGAGGGGAATTTGGCAATAAATATCTAACAAAACTACACTTGCACTCTTTTGACCCAGCAATCCCATTCATAGGAATATACCCTAAAATATACTTCCAGTAATATGACAATACATGGGCATTCATTTCAGCATTGTTTTTAATCACATAATATTGGGAACAACTTAAATGAGAATACATAGGAAAGTAATAAAAATAAATTATAGTACATCCACAAATAGAGTACAATGCATCTGTGAAAAAAAAAAGATGAGAAAGATCTCTATAAACTGATATGAAATTATTTCCAGGATATGTTATTAAGTGAGAAACATAAGTGCAAAATACTATCTAGAGTATGCTATCTTTCATATAAGAAATAAGGAAATTTTAAAAAATATACAGATATCTACTCAATTTTTCAGATTACAAGAAACATAAAACAAAAACTAATGAGATTATTTACCTACAGGGAGTGGGATGGAAATGGAATATGAAAATGGAGGCATAGGAGAGGGGGTATAGGAATGAGGGATGAGGGGGGAGTGACACTTCTTTGAGTACCTTTTTATATATTGCTAGAAACATTGTAGTGTTTCACATACCCAATAAATGAACAAAGAAAATCAAGATATGGGGAACCCAAAATGGAAGACAAAACATAAAAAATGAACCTAAATGTATTCCAAGTGAATAACATACCTGCACAGAGGGAATAGGAAAGAAAAGAACAGCCTAAGTAAGTTGACAAAATAATATTTTGACCGTGTGCTATAAGGCTAAAGCAAACAGAACCATATGCAAACATTACAGTATAGTTAGTGCATTTGCTTCTTTGGAAATGGTGGTGGGGGGCGTGGGTTTGCAATGCTGACACTAGGTCTATCCTAGTGTTAAACAGGTTAAATACATTATGGATCATGAGAATTGGGTTTCTCACTATCAGAGGAAAAAAGATACATCTAGGGGGATAGTGAGAAGAGTAGAATGAGTTCTATGGTACTGGATTGGAATGAGAAGCATCAGCAAGAGCTTATTCACATATATGTAGATATATATAGAAATGCAGATGTGTGTGTGGGGGTTAGAGTACATATGTATGTTTCTTCACTGTGTCCCCTGAGAGGGCCTGGAAGCAGGATAACCTCAGTAGCAATGAACACTCTTAGTTCACATCTCTGGGTCTCCTAACAACAGTCTACAATAAAAGGAACCAGAGCTTTCCAGAGAAATGGTTGACTCCAAGGCCAGGAAAGGAAAATGCAAGATGAGCTTGGGACAGCTTATGGTTTCAGTGTTCAAAAGTTAAATGTTCAAAAAGTTATGAAGACATGTTGGAAAGAAATAGAAGCCCACTTGAAGGAACAACCATCTGCCAAACCTGGAACAACGAACAACAGAATAAATACATATACCACTGGATTATGACTCAAAGAATAAATTAAATGCCCATGAGTCCATACTAACATACGTAAAAAATTGAATAAGTTAATAAGTGGCAGAGAAAGGCCGGCTCTTCCTTACAGTAGAATTCTAGTTAATGGATATGTAAAGAATAAGAAAGATACAAAAGTCATCTTAGACAAATACCACAGTGGTAATTACTGCAGGCAAGAACAACTGATGGAGTCTAAAATTAATGGGAGAAAATATAATGTAAAACAGCACATTCGCGAAGTCTCAAAAGTATCTTCCCACAAGACATTTATTAATTACAAAGGGGGAAATAGTAAGTTTATAGTAGAAAAATGTAGCAGACATGACCTTATCCAAATGATCAGGGTTATAATACCATCAGTAATAAAACATGAAGAAATCGTACACCCCCTGATATGTTGCCCTAAAAGACCAAAACATCACTTCTGTTCTTGTAAATGCATAAGACTAATGTAATTATGAGGAAAGATCAGAACAAATCCAAACTGAGGAAGAGTCTATAAAACAAACTGACAAAACTCTTCAAAAGTGTCAAGGTTATGAAAGACAAAGAAGGAGTGAAGAATTAACACTAATTAGAGGCTAATGACGTCTGCATGCAATCAGATCCTGAATTAAATCCTGGAGCAGAAATAAAACATTAGTGGGAAAGGTAGTGAAATTCAAATAAAGCCTATAGATGACTCAATAATACTATATCAGTGTTCATTTTCTGGTTCTGATAATTATACTGTGATTGTATAAAATAGTATCAGTGGAAGCCAGGTAAAGGGCAAATCAGAACTCTGTACTCCTTTGTAACTTTTCTGTAAGTCTAAAATTATTTTAACGTGAAAAGTTAGTAAAATGTATTTTTCAGGACTCTTCTGCACATGGGTCATATTCCAGAAGTTAACCCATAGACATGCCACTCATTCAAGTTGGAATATCTGTCCTTGTGACTTTCAGTTTGGGGCTCAAATTTTGAAAGTACTGTTTTCCCTGTCCGTGGTCTCTCCCAATCAGCAACCACGTGGGTTTTCTGTGTCTCAGTTTCAGCTGCTCAGGGGAACGGTTGCCACAGTCTTTGAAGTTATTCCTCAGAATTTCCAAAGTGAATCTTTATGTAACACGTAGTTTATATTAAGGCATACCATCCCAAACATGCCTCCAAATTTGGTGAAAAAATATCTAGCCATTATTATGTGATATGTTAACATATAAATAAAAACATATCTTAACTTATAATAACTAAATAACAACATTAGATATAACCACAACTTACTGAGCACCTGCCATGTATAGTCACTATCCCAGGTGCTTTATGTATATGAAACCATTTAATTTTCTGACTATAACCCATGGGTGGAATTATCTCTATTTTACAGCTAAAGTAACCATGCTTCAGAAAGATTATTTTACTTGACAAAATGTTTTACTTGCTGAAGATTTTAGAGCAAGCAAGTTGTAGAGCTGGTTTTAAAGCCTGGTCTATGTGCCTCGTATGCTGAGCTTATTGTTGAAGTCTCTGAGGCCACATCTGCCAGGCCACTTGTTCACATATTAAAGGCGTTGAAAAAGAGCAAATATTACAAATGCCTCGATGCTATCCTCTTGAATTTCTTCCTTGATTCTTGAGCTACATGTTCATTTTTATTTTGTTCATTAGAATGCTATAGTTTGTGGATTTTTTTTCCTAATTCTGTTTTCCATCTTTAAATCATATTTAATGGGTAAATCAGAAAGTGTAGGACTTCTAATGCAACATGGAAAGCAAGACCAATAAAAGCTTAAAACAAGATGACACACATTTACTGAATTATTTGTATGTTTTATCATATTTTTTTGAGAGAAAGAGAGTGGAGGAGGGGCAAAGGGAGAGAGAGAGAATCTTAAGCAGACTCCACCCCCAGCACAGAGCCTGACATGGGGCTCGATTTCATGACCCTGAGATCATAACCTGAGCTGAAATCAAGAGTCAGACACTTAACCGACTGAGCCACCCAGGGACCCTATTTTACCATATTTTTTGTTAAAGTTTTGAAAATGTTTAAAGAAATTAGTCATCCCATGAAAAGGCTAAGCTCTTTTTATTAAAAATATTCTTAAATTATTTTGACCTGGACATGTTGTGCTGAACAGTTTCAGAGGGGAGGGGAAGACTCCTAATGCAAATATCATTTCTTATTGATTTTTCTCAATTTAGAAAATATATTCAGTAGGCTGTGCAAATGTCTGAAATGAGCAAAGATATACACACACAAATACACACAAACACAAACACAAACATAAAATTTATTGGGTATTTACTATGAGTCCATTGCTATAATAATATTTTTTGTATTTTCTCATTTAATATTGTAATAATCCTATAAGTGGATCCTACTATTTTTATTTAGCAGGCAAGGAAAACTGAGGTTCAAAAACTTGTAATAACTGATAGACTCAGGATTTCACCCCCCTTTTTTTTCCTGACTCTAAAGTGTATGCCATTAGTTCCTATACTCTAATGTTTCCCCAGTAGGAAAATATTAAAAACAGCATGGAAAAGTATGAAGGAAAAAAGGCACTTACATGAAATATGTTAAGCTTACATCTAATTTGCTCTATTTTGTGATTTGGAAAGAAAAAAAAGGAGAGCAAAAAGAAAGAAGGGATTTTAAAGAGTGATTCAGAGATCAAACATTATTTTATCTTTTGTCCCAGAGCACTTCAGATTCAAACCCAAGTCTTCGCTGCTGCTGATGCGCATCCATCTCTGTCTTGTAATTGGTAAATTTACATCATATGTGTCACCAGCAGCTTAAGAAAGGCATAGATGTCAGTTTTGGAAATCCTGGGAATTTCAGGCTTGCTCAGACTAACTGGTCCAATCGATAAAATGCTAATGAAAAAATAAATCCAAACCTTTACCATAGTAACTGAGTTCTGACCACAAAGATTAATGTAACTGCCTTTCTGGAATCCCTATATTTTCACACCATAAAAATATATAAATATAAATATTAGTATAATTTTACATAACAATTTAGTTACATATATGGTTAGTGTAATGAGTGGTTTAGGGATATATCTACTCGAATAAGTATATTTAACCTTCCAAGGTAACAGCCTTGAAGGGGGCAGCAACCAGTTCAATATGTATATATATCTATATTTATATATTTATAGATATTTCCTTTTAAAAATAAAAACATATCTATTTAAAAAATTATTACTATGTTAAACTGGTAATGTAAAGATCACCAGAAGTCCTAATTACAAATGTTAGCTGTTTAATAAAACTAAATTCCACTGTTACATTTTCTTAGAACCACAGTATTCCATGTGTCACCTGTTGGCTTTTAAGTCATCTTGGTAACACATGTAGGAATTTCAAGCAACCAACTAACTGCTTAAGCATTAGTGTCTCTCTAAAGTCATATAATCAATCAGAGAAAGCTCCCATTTGTTTACACTGTCTTTAGAAGCAGAAGAATGGTACGGGACAAGGTCAAAGCCTGCTTCCTGGAAGCTGAAGCCTGCTAGGCTGTCTAGGGTTCCTGGTATGTTTTTTGCTCTCTGCACCAGCCCTCTTTCCTCTCTTTCAATCTCAGGATCATTAGCATAACAGGATCAGACAACTGGAGTTCCTCTTGTTCAGCCCCCTGTCTTGTGCAGCCTCCATCTCATATTTTTAAACATATCCACAGAATGAGACTACACAGATTCTCACTGTAATAATTTCCAGATCTTAATTTCCTTTTAGTATTTGGAATGTTGCCACTGCATGATTGATTTTTATACAAACATACTAGAGCTTATACATTGAATTGGTTGCTGCCCCCTTCAAGGCTGTTACCTTGGAAGGTTAAATATACTTACATGAGTAGATATATCCCTAAACCACTCATTACACTAAACATTATCTGTCTGCCTCCCTAACTAGACTGTGAGCTCCATGCTAGTAAGGACCATCTTTATCACAGTGTCCTCCGTGTCCAGCGTGGTGCTTGACACAACAGACCAGTACTTAGCTGAGTGAACGAATGCACGAATTCATATATTCTATCCCTGTAATTTTATGCATATGAAAACAGAAGCCCTAAAGAAGGCATATAGTTTGCCCCAGGTCATACAGCTGATTATCAGCAGGACAAGCAGGTGACCCCAGGTCTTCTATCTCCCAGGCCAATTGGTTTCACATGGTACTGACATTGCTCAAAAGAAGTTTTGGCTTCTTCTTTCTAATTGCTCTCAAAACCCACAGTATATTCTCTTGAATATACTTGGTGGCAAATCTTTATTCTCTTGAGCGGTAACTTTGATGTTTGGAATCATCCTAATGTTACCAGGAGCCTCTGTGATCGGGCCTTAAACCACCTTTCTCCACTACTACTACCTGTAGATCCTTCCCTCACAGAAAGAGGATACTCACTGTTTGTCATGCACAGCCTGATGTGCCCTCTGCCAAGAATGTCCATCTTCTTTCACTCCTCAAATGTCCGAATTCTACTCCTCTTGGTTCACGTTCTTTCCAAAACAAGGATTTGAGCTGTCGTGGGAGAGGGAGGAAGGAGGTGAGCGCTGATTGAGCTAATGTTTTCATATTTCTTGTATCATTTTATCTCACTAAATGGAAGCCAGAACATGTACAGAAACTAGAAAGGAGGAAAAGCCAATGAGTGTCACAATCTATATAATGCATTACAAAGATCTCTGAAGGTATATGTAAAAGGATACTCTAGCCTCTTTTCAGCCTGAAGAATTTAAGGCCCCATATGGGAAAATTATCAGTCAGGCTTCAGAGCAATTTGCCTAAAAATATGCATTGGGATGATTTGACTCTGTTTATATTTCTAGTAACCAGGACTTTAGATATATTTATATTTTTTTCTTTTTACTTAAGGAGCATCATTTTTTAATGAAGTTCTGTATTTTGCTTTTCCACTGAATGTTATATAATGAGTATTTCTCTGTGTCATTAAAAATTCTTCAGAAACATAATTTTAATGACTGCATAATATTGCATTTTATAGATGTGTCATAAACTTAATTATTCTCCTCTTCTTGCCTATTTATGTTGTTTCCTGGCTTCTTCTTCCATTTTTTTTTTTTGGTGTTGTAAATAATGCTGCGATAAAGATTCTTATGTAAAACTTTTGTCCACATCTCTGATAATTTTTTTTAGGATACAATACTAGTTCTGAAACAGGTAAGACTGAACCTTTTTTTTTTTTTTTAAGGTTTTCAATACATGTTAAGTTGCTTTTCAGGAACATTTTACCAATTTATATTTAGTCAACTGAGGCATTTTGAACATCATGAAAAGACCATTGTAGTAAATTATGGCCACATTCCCCCCCTCATGAAAATACCCATGGGACATAGGGAGACAGTCGGATTTCATAATAAAGGGATTAATTGCAATTGACTAGTGACAAATCTCTGCACTCGGCCTACCAGAAGCATCCGCAGAGGCCTAGTAGAGGAAAAGTATAGTAGAAAACGTCTGAAATTAAGACAAGAACATCCATTAGCATATGGAGAAGCTGGTAGTAAGGTTGCCAATATATAGCTGGTACATTTGGGACGTACTTTGTTATTTACAGCCCGCCTGTATCCCGAAAGCATTTGAAGTGAGCACTGGTCATCTGAGACTGTTGCTGATGCGGTGTTTGTTCTCTGAGCTCCCAAACCTGCATAACTGAGTAACCAGACCCCAAAGCAGAGACTATTATCCCTGTGTTCAGTGGGGCCTAACCAATCCATCTCTACTTGATCACTGATAATATCATGAATATCTTTATACATCAATCAAGCTTTTTATGAAAGACAGTAAAACATTAAAATGGTTAAAAACATAGACTGTGGAGCCAGACTGCCTAAGGTCTAATTCCTAGCTCTATCATTTAATAGCTGTGTGATCCTGGGCAGGTTACTCAATATATCTGTGCCTTAATTTTCTCATCTATAAATTGAGGATACTCACAGTCCTTTCCTTTAGGATTGTCATGAAGAGTAAATAGGTTAATACGTGTAATGTGCTAGGAACTTACTACTTAGCAAGTGTCCACAGTAAGTGCTACATAAAAATCTCCTATTATTTCAAATTGCTGTGAATTAACTTCAACACATGAGCTAATGTCATCTAATAAAAATATTTCAAAGCACTTACTTAGGGGCGCCTGGGTGGCTCAGTTGGTTAAGCATCTGCCTTTGGCTCAGGTCATGATTCCGGAGTCCTGGGAGTCCCGGGATCAAGCCATGTGTAGGGCTCCCCACTCAGCAGGGCTCCCTGCTCAGCAGGGAGTCTGCTTCTCCCTCTGCCCTTCACACTTATGTGCGCACTCTCTCTCAAATAATAAAATCTTAAAAAAAAAATAAAACACTTGCTTAGACTCTGTGGATAAAAGGAAAACATTATTTTTAAGTAGGTTCCCAAGAATATTCTGGGTCTGTCTTTGAAAAGTTTTTCTATGGTAACTCTACTAAGTAAATTTTTATCTCTCAGAAATATTGAAAGCAGTATCCTATACTAAAGATAAAGACCATTAGCATTATCACCTCAACTGATACTTTTCTCTCCAACATGAAATTATATACTTTATCATCAGACATTTAAAAAATTTAGCCCTCTATCTTGTCTAAGGTAAAGAATTCCCTATAGTACCACTTGAAAACCGTAGCGCTTTCCCATAATTTCACAACCCAAATATATAACAATGGCAATGAAAATAAAAGGTTTATTTCCATGGGGCGCCTGGGTGGCTCAGGTGGTTAAGCATCTGCCTTCCTCAGGTCATGATCCCAGGGTCCTGGGATCGAGCCCCGCTTCGGGCTCCCTGCTTAAGTGGGGAGCCTGCTTCTCCCTTTCCCTCTGCCATTCTCTCCACTTGTGCTCTCTAGCTTTATCTCTCTGTCAAATAAATAAAGTCTTTAAAAAAAATAAATAAAAGGTTTATTTCCTTTCAGAACATTTTTTATCCATACCCTTTCTCCTAGATTCAACTGCACAAATCTCACTAAGGTTATACATGTGTGTTTAGAATTTGACAGGCCCAGCCCTGGAAAGATTTGGTCAGACTATATGTGTGTATATATATATACACTTCCAACCATGAACTGTTTTAAATCTAATTCCACTGAGTGATCCTGATGAACAAGTGAACTAAATGAAAAAAGCATCCAAGTAAAGGGACTGTTCAGAGAACCAGGAACTGCTTGACCAGCAGAAATTAGCCCATGGACTTAAGAATATATCAACTGCAGGCCATCATGGATAATTGAAAGTCATAATCTTCCAAAGGGCTTTAATTGACTATTTGGAAATCTGTATGAAAATAAACTGAGTCAACTAAATAAAAATAAACACAGCTCAACTAAACAGTATAAATCTTCAAAAGAAGAACCCTAATTAAAAAGATATATTGCACTTCCTACACTTTGCCATTCTGGTTGTTTTCAATATTATGCCACTGGGAAAATACAACTGTTTCTAATCAAATAATTTAAACTCCCATGCTGGGACTTAAGGGTGGGTTTTCCCATTTTTCTCTTCCTACTTGTTTTGGGGATAAAGCAGTGCAAATTATTCAGACACCAATCAGATTTATCATCCTGTGCCTTTTGATGACATCCATCTGTTTATCTAAGAAGCCATTAAAGACTTATTGAGTTACAGCCCTATGGAGAAAATTGGGTTATCATCTATGGTTAAATCCAATTCTTGCATCTGCCATCTTTTCAGCTTATGTGGTATATTCTGAAATTACCCTGACTTGCAGACCTGCACTACAAGAACACATTTGCTTCATAGCCTTTTTATGGCATTTCTAGAGAATTTCTAATGCATGAGCAATTTGTGGTTCAGGAAAATGTTGACAGAACGATGTCAGAGCTTTCTCTTGTTAAAAGTTCAAAAGCCTAATAGGGACTGTGCCAGCTTAAAAGTCTTATTCAAATGTGGGTGCTGTTCAGTTCTGAGGTTTGTATTTAGAAGAGCCTATTCAAAGGAAAATTTGACTCTAAGTCACAAAGGTAGAATTGTGTTAATCAGAAGATAAAGATAAATTAATATCAAGTCAAAATTCAAATGAACATAAAAAAGTGAGAGCTCATCACAAATGGTGTTAGATAAATAACAGCAGGTAAATTGATAAGACACAAAGGACCCAATCTTCCTAGGGAATGACTAGGTAGGAGTTCAGTGCTTATCTCACCAGTCAAGCAGCTTAAGCAATACTAAAAGTCACGTTTTCTGAGCTGGCTGAAGAGGCAGTGGACTGTGTGGAGAAAACTAATTGAAATAAAGTGAATATTTGCCGTTTCCTGGAGATACTGTTATATCCTGACTGCAGGAGCTCCAGAGAAAGAGCAACTGTGAATCAGGCAGATGCTTCAGCTTGCCAGTTTTTCTAGCATTTGTCAGAGAAATAATGAAGAATCCACGAGGAAAACATTTCCTTGATTTGTTTATGTAAATCAGGCCAGATTTCTGGGAAACCTTGATTTTCCAGGAATCTTCGAAGATTACAGCATAGCTGCTCTTCCTTAAAATCTAGCTGTACCATTTATCGGCCATTTAAGGAGATCCTTCCAATCATATTTCACTGTGTCCTTTCATTGTTTTCCTCATTATAAGATAAGTACCCTGAAATGGGAGACAATAGCAGTGCAACAGCTAAGCATGATCAGTTGAGACCTACACCCCGAGTATGGCTGGTTTCGGAAAGCTCTTGCTTTGTCTCCCTACCTGTTTGCTTGTCTGTGACCTTCATACAATACTGATCATGCTGTCAGCACAGAAACCGTTTTTATAAGTCACTAGTGATGCCACAATGAGAGAAAGCTGTCGCCAAGACAAGGATGACCGGGAACCAAGACTTAGACGCCAGGGTAGCAAATAGGAGGCAGAAGAGTCTTCGGGAGTATTTCATATCCCACTAAATTCATACAAAAGGTGAATTTGGGGACAACCAAAAAAGCTCCTGTTTAGAGTGAGAAATTGTATAGTTTATGACTTAAGAGCTGTGGCCTTTCTCTCATCACAAACCTACTCCACCCATAAAATACTTCCCCTAACTTGCTCAGGTCTGAAATTCTATGACTTAATGTAGTTTCTGGTTGGGGAAAGGAAGGAGTGAGGGGGGCCCTTTGAGCCAGGAGAAAACACTTTGTTGCTCCAAAGCCTTAGTCTGGGATCTACTCCACTGATTATCTATTAGTAAAATATACTGGCAACTTTTCATTCATTTATTCAAAGACTAGTTTCTGAACACCTACAGACTATTTCATAATATTAATTAATTTTAGTGTTCAGGTAGGAAAAATGATACTGCGAATTCTTTAAGAAGGTTTTCAGTAGTTCCATTGATTAATCAGTTAAGGATGTCAACCCAGATACAAATAACTGCTGGAATGGCTAAAAGAAAGTTTCTGAATATTTAGTGGGAATTGTTGGAAGCAGTAGGTCTGGGAGAACCAAAATGAGAGCACACAATAATGCCCAAATGTAGTACCACCATTCTCCTCTCTTGTATCTTTCCCATCCCCTAATCTCCTACACAGCTCACCATGCTTCTCAATCTGGGAGCAGGTGTGATTGCTGTCTCTCTGACAACCTGCTGGAGAAGATCTGTTGCCTTTTTGCCTGTCAGTGACATCCCCCTCCACATCTTATCTTTACCCTATGGCTTCTAAGAATGCAGAGTCCTCAGCCAGAGATGCCTTGTACTTGCTGGACTGAGGTCTTCGACCTTGAAGATTACCTCCCTGATTGACCTACCTTTCAACTGAAGTTTCCATTCTCACACTGACCAGTACTAATTGAAGCAGATAGCATCACCTATCAGCAATCAGGTCTCTGCCTGATTTTAGGTTGCCCTCCATTACTGACTTAAGACATAAAGATGTTTACCTTTACAGGTGTTTCTTAAGAGTCAATTTCTCAAGTGGGCACTATTAAAGAAGGAAATTACTGTAATACTAATTAATGCACAAACTTTAAGAATGGAAAATTTCAGTAATTACTTTCTTGAAGGAGACTATAATTTCCTTGAGCAGACAGTAAATAAATATATAAAACTTCCATTTCTACAAAAGAAAAATGAGAAAAAAATTTCCTAAATGTTATGGACTGAGTTATGTTCTCCCAAATTCATAAGATGCAGCTTTAACCCCTAGTGTGACTGTATTTAGAGATAGGGCCTTTAAAGAGGTAATTAAGGTTAAATGAGGTCATAGGGTGGGGCCTTAATGCTATAGGACTGGTGTCCTTATAAGAAGAGAAGAGATGCCAGGAAGGTACACACACAGAGGAAAGACCATATGAGGACAGGGTGAGAAGGCAGCCATGTGCAAGCTAAGAAGAGAGGGAGGCCTCAGGAGAAACCAAACCTGCCAACACCTTGATCTTGGATTTCTAGTCTCCAGAACTGTGTTCTGTTGTATAAGCTACTCAGTCAGTAATATTTTGTTATGGCAACCCTAGCAGACTAATACACTAAAAGTTCAATAGAGTCAGCAGAACTTGAGATCTTCATGATGGGCAGGACTTTGGTAAGTAATATAGAAGGAGAAGGTCAATCTAAACCAAGGGACTCATGAGCAAAGAAGAGTCAGAAGTCAGAGTGATGTGGAACTGAAGGGTTGCTAAGGCAGATGGAAGATGGTAGGTGGGCCCTCACTCCCCAGATGAATTTAAATTTGATCTGGTGGGAATTGGAAAAAAAGAACAGAGAGTGATCTTAAAATGAAGAGTTTTAAGAAAATTAGTTTTGCTGCAGTTTATACAAACTCAGTTGTACAAAATTAAGACTAAAAGTTGAAGACCAATTAGGAAAAAATTACAGTAATCCAAGCATGTAAGGGCCCAGATAGGGGTAGAAAAGGAGAGTATCTGATAAATTTGAAAGTTATTGCAAAGTAGGAATTGATAGAACTTGGTGACAAAATTGAATTATGTTGACTGATAAATCATTTATTCTTTTGTGCATCTCAGCATTATACATCTCTACTAGTAAACTCATTAAAGATATTTTTATGTTAATAGCAAAGTTCTTAACATAAGTTAATTTGAGGACTTTTATTCAGTTGAATAAAGTTGTTGAGCTGTTGGAATTACCCTGAAGATCTTAGTAAGCAAAGAATCATTTAAAATTATGTAATCTATATAAATAAAACACTCAGACAACTGAAATTTACTGCCATTACCCAATTTGGGGAGGAAGAAGGCAGATAGCACTTGGGATTAGGTAATCCTGAGGGACAGATTGAGGAACCAGTTCAGGGCCAATTTTTCTAAGAATAGTCAAGAAGGGGATTTTGAAAGAAATCCCTCTATACCAAGATATCAGTCCTTGAGACAAACATGGAATTGATGTAAATATCCAAGGATCTAAGTAAAGTTCAATCATTTATAATTACTATAATTATATTCCTAATGTGTATTGAGTACCTGCTATGTGCTAAGAGTTTTGCATAGTTTGTTTTATTTATATGCATTGAGCACTTAACTAGGTATTAGTTCAGACATGGTCCCTGCCCTTGTGGGGCTTACAGTCGGGTGTGGGTGATAGGCATCAACAAATTACTGCACAAGTACATACCTGATTAAAAATTGTGATGGCCTCCCTGAGTAGATGACATAGCGTGGAAACTTTGCAGGATGACCAGGAATTAGCCAGGCAAAGACTGGAAAAAAGAGATTTGGGGCAGAAGTGAGGCCAGTGATTCACAGGAAGCCAGAGGACTGGCTGTTGGCATTCCAAAGATGCGGCAGCATGGGTTGAGATCTAGTCATCAAGAGACTTGAATTCATTTGCAGAGAGTATATCTCAGTCCAGGGTTTAGATAAAACCAACCATTAAAGACCAGGGGCTTCTTAGTGCAACATTCAGTCATAGGGACATTGAAAGGCAAAGTAGAAAACAAAATACTGGGAATCTTGGA
The DNA here is from genome assembly GCF_011800145.1 of Mirounga leonina. Classification (NCBI taxonomy): domain Eukaryota; kingdom Metazoa; phylum Chordata; class Mammalia; order Carnivora; family Phocidae; genus Mirounga; species Mirounga leonina. Next base: position 39,401,458 of record NW_023270265.1, read on the forward strand.
TACACAAAGTGAACTGGAACGGAGGTAAGTATAAGCTGGTGAACCGGGTCCCCATATTACCCAGCCCAGAACCTACAGGCCTGAACTAAGTAGAAAGGGTAGTGTGGTTTAGTGGTCAGTACATCAGAATTATAGTCAGATACCTGTGGATCACTTCCTAGGTGTTTTATCCTGGGAAGTCATTTAGTCTTTCAGATTTAGTTTTTCATTCTGTAAAATGGGGATAATACTATCTATTTCTTAGAAACAGTGTAAGGCTTAAAAGAGATAATGTCCATAACATGCTTAATTCAGTGCCTGACAGACGATATATGCTCTTCCTTCCTTCACATGTCACCAATATTTTTGCTATTCTTTTTGGCTCATATTATTTGGTTAATAACATGAACATACCTATAAAAATGCATGAACTTTATAACTGATGTTTTCTTTGTTATTCAGAAGCTTGTATGACTCTTCCACTTTTTAAGAATTTTATTTTTTAATTTTAATTACAGTATAGTTAACATACAGTGTTATGTTAGTTTCAGGTGTACAAGATAGTGATTTAACAATTCTATAGATTGCTCAGTGTGCATCATGATAAATATACTCTTTAATCCCCACCACCTATTTCACCCATCCCCCCACCCACTTCCCCTCAGTTTGGTAACCATCAGTTTATTCTCTATAGTTAAGAATCTGTTTCTTGGTTTGTACCATCAGTTTGTTCTCTATAGTTAAGTGTCTGTTTCTTGGTTTATCTCTCTTTTTTTCCCCTTTGTTCCCTTGTTTTGTTTCTTAAATTCCACATATGAGTGAAATAATATAGTATTTGTCTTTCTCTGACTGACTTATTTCACTTAACATTATACTCTAGAATTCCATCCATGTTGTGTTCAAATGGCAAGATTTCATTATTTTTTTATGGCTAAATAATATTCCATTGTATATATACCACACTTTCCTTATCCATTCATCTATCAATGGACAAATGGGTTGTTTCCATAATTTGGCTATTATAAATAATGCTGCAATAAACATGGGGAACATATATCCTTTCAAATTAGTGTTTTTTGTATTCTTTGTGAAAGTATCCTGTAGGGCAATTACTGGATCGCATGGTAGTCCTATTTTTAAATTTTTGAGGAATCTCCATACTGTTTTCCACAGTGGCTGCACCAGTTTGCATTCCCACCAACAGTGCATGAAGGTTCCTTTTTCTCCACATCCTCGCCAACACTTGTTGTTTCTTGTGTTTTTTATTTTAGCCATTCCGACAGCTATGAGGTGATACATCATAGTAGTTTCGATTTTCATTTCTCTGATGATGAATGATGTTGAGCATCTCTTCATGTGCCTGTTGGCCATCTGGATGTCTTCTTTGGAGAAATGTCTATTCATGTCTTCTGCCCATTTTTAATTGGATTATTTTTTGGCTGTTGAATTGTATAAGTTGTTTATATATTTTGGATACTAACCCTTTATTGGATATGTCATTTGCAAATATCTTCTCCCACTTAGTTGGTTGTCTTTTAGTTTTATTGATTATTTCCTTCACTGTGCAGAAGCTTTTTATGTTGATGTAGTTTCAATAGTTTATTTTTACTTTTATTTCCCTTGCCTCAGGAGACATATCTAGAAAAATGTTGCTACAATGTCAGAGAAATTACTCCCTGTGCTCTCTTCTAGGATTTTTATGGCTTCGGGTCTCACATTTAGGTCTTTAATCCATTTTGGTTTATTTTTGTGTATGGGGTAAGAAAGTGGTCCAGTTTCATTCTTGTGTAGGTTGCTGTCCAGTTTTCCCAACACCATTTGTTGAAGAGACTTGTCTTTTTCCCACTGCATATTCTTGCCTCTCTTGTCGAAGATTGATTAACCATATAATCATAGGTTTGTTTCTGGACTTTCTATCCTGTTCTGTTGATCTATGTGCTTATTTTTGGGCCAGTACCATACTGTTTTGATTACTACAGCTTTGTAGTATAATTTGAAATCTGGAATTGTGATATCTCCAGCTTTTTCTTTTTCAGTTCCATACAAACTTTAGGATCATTTGTTCTAGTTCCATGAGAAACACCGTTGGTATTTTGATAGGGATTGCGTTAAATCTATAGTTTGCTTTGGGCAGGATGGACATTTGAACAATATTTGTTCTTCCAATGCATGAGCATGGAATATCTTTCCATTTGTTTGTGTCATCTCCAATTTCTTTCATCAGTGTTTTATATCTTTATGGTACAGGTCTTTCACCTCCTTGATTAAGTTTATTCCTAGGTATTTTATTATTTTTGGTGCAATTGTAGATGGGATTGCTTTCTTAATTTCTCTTTCTGGTGCTTCATTATTAGTGTATAGAAATGCAATGGATTTCTGTACACTGATTTTGTAACTTGCAACCTTACTGAATTCATTTATCAGTTCTCGTAGTTTCTTGGTGGAGTCTTTAGGGTTTTCTGTATAGAGTATCATGTCATCTGCAAACAGTGAAAGTTACTTCTTCCTTACCAGTTTGGATGTCTTTTATACCTTTTTCTTGTCTGATTGCTGTGGCTAGGACTTCTAGCACTATTTTGAATAAAAGTGGTGAGAGTGGACATCCTTGTTTTTTTTCCTGATCTTAGGGGGAAACCTCTCAGTTTTTCCCCAATGAGTATTATGTTAGCTCTAAGTTCTTTATATATACCCTTTTTTATGTTGAGCTATGTTCCCTCTGAACCTATTTTGTTGAGTTGTTGAGGGTTTTTATCATGAATGGATGTTGTACTTTGTCAAATGCTTTTTCTGCATCTTTTGAAATGATCATATATTTTTATCCTTTCTCTTATGGATGTGATGTATCACATTGATTGATTTGCAAATATTGAACCACCCTTGCATCCCAGGAATAAGTCTCACTTGATCACGATGAATGATTTTTTTAATGTGTTGTTGGATTCTGTTTGTTAATATTTTGCTGAGGATTTTTGTGTCTATGTTCATCAGAGCTATTGGCCTGTAGTTCTCTTTGTTCATAGTGTCTTTGGTATCAGGGTTTGGTATCAGGGTAATGCATGCCTCATACAATGAATTTGGAAGTTTTTCTTCCTCTTCTATTTTTTGGAATGGTTTGAGAAGAATGGGTATTAACTGTTCTTTAAATATTTTGTAGAATTCACCTGTGAAGCCATCTGATCCTGGTCTTTTGTTTGTTGAGAGGTTTTTTTGTTTGTTTGCTTGCTTTTGTTTTTTGTTTGTTTGTTTGTTTTTTGGTTGTTGTTTTTTTTAATCGCTGATTCAATTTCATTGCTGGTAATTGGTCTGTTCAAATTTTCTATTTCCTCCAGATTCAGTTTTGTGAGGTGTATGTTTCTAGGAATTTATCCATTTCTTCCAGGTTGTCCAACTTGTTGGCATATAATTTTTCATAATATTCTCTTCTACCTTTGTATTTCTGTAGTATCAGTTGTTATTTCTCTTATTTCATTTCTGATTTTGTTTATTTGAGTCCTCTCTTTTTTTGAGGAGTCTGGCTAAAGGTTTACCAATTTTGTTGACCTTTTCAAAGAACCAGCTCCTGGTTTCATTGATCTGCTCTAATGTTTTTTTAGTTTCTATTTCATTTATTTCTGCTGTAATCTTTATTATTTATTTCTTCTATTGGTTTTGGGTTTTATTTGTTCTTCTTTTTCTAGCTTCCTTGGATGTAAGGTTAGGTTGTTTGAGATTTTTTTTTTTCTTCTTGAGGTAGTACTATATTGCTGTAAACTTCCCTCTTAGAACAGTATTTGTTGTATCCCAAAGATTTTGGACCATTGTGTTTTCATTTGTCTCCATGTACTTTTTTATTTCCTCTTTGATTTCTTGGTTGACACATTCATTGTTTAGTAGCATATTATTTATCTTCCATGTATTTGTGCTCTTTCCAGATTTTTTCTTGTGGTTGATTTCTAGTTTCATAGTGTTGTGCCCAGAAAAGATGCATGGTATGACTTTGATCTTTTTGAATTTGTTAAGATTTGCTCTGTGGCCTAATTATGTGATCTATTCTGGAGAATGTTCCTTTTGCACTGGAATGTGTAGTCTGCTATTTTAGGATGAAATGTTCTGAATATATCTGTTAAATACATTTGGCCCAATGTGCATTCAAAGCCACTGTTCCCTTGTTGATTTTCTGTTTGGATGGTCTGTTCATTGATGTAAGTGTGATGTCAAAGTCCCCTACTATTATTGTATTACTAATAATTGCTTCCTTTGTGTTTATTATTAACTGCTTTGAGTATTTGGGTGCTCCCATGTTGTGTGCATAAATATTTATAATCATTATATCTTCTTGTTGGATTGTCCCTCTTATGATTATGTAGTGTCCTTCTTTGTCTCTTGTTACAATCTTTGTTTTAAAGTCCATTTTGTCCAACGTAAGTATTGCTACCCCAGTGTTCTTTTCATATCCATTTGCATGATAAATGCTCCTTCATCCCTTCACTTTCAATCTGCATGTGTCTTTAGGTCTGAAATGAGTCTCTTGTAGACAGCATATAGACGGATCTTGTTTATTTTATCCATTCTGTCACCCTGTGTCTTTTGATTGGAGCATTTAGTCCATTTACATTCAAAGTAATTATTGATAGATATGTATTTATTGCCATTTTGTTACTTATTTTATGGTTGTTTTTGTAGTTTTTCACCATTCCTTTCTTCTCTTGCTCTCTTTTCTCATGATTAGTTGGCTTTCTTTAGTGATATATTTGCATTCCTTTCTGTTTATTTTTTGCATATCTATCACTGGTCTTAGATTTGTGGTTACCATTCAGTTTATATATAACATTTTCTGTATATAACAGTGTGTATTAAGTTGATGGTTGCTTAAGTTTGAACCCATTCTTTACTCCTCTCCTCCTCACATTTTAGGTATATGGTGTCACACTTTATATTCTTTTATTTTTATAGTCTCTTGACTGATTTTGACAGGTATAATTATTTTTACTGCTTTTGTGCTTCCTATTTTCCTTACTCTTCCTTATGGTCTTTCCTTTCCACTCAAAGAGTCCCGTTTAATATTTCTTGTAGGGCTAGTTTAGTGGTCATGAATTCCTTTAACTTTTGTTTGTCTGGGAAACTCTATCTCTCCTTCTATTCTGAATGATAGTCTTGCTGGACAGAGTATTCCTGGCTGCAGATTTTTTCTTTTCAGCACTTTGACTATATCACACCACTCCCTTCTGGCCTGCAAAGTTTCTGCTAAGAAATCAGCTGATAGCCTTATGGGGTTTCCCTTGTATATAACTGCTTTCTTTTCTCTTTCTGATTTTAAAATTCTTTATCACAACTTTTTGCTATCTTAATTAGTATATGTCTTGGGTGTGGAATTCCTTAGGTTGATTTTGTTGGTGGATCTCTGTACCTGCTGGATCTGGATTTCTGTTTCTTTTCCCAGATTTGGGAAGTTTTCGGCTATAATTTCTTCAAATAATTTTTTGCTCCCCCCCCCCCTTTTTTTTTTCTCTTTTCCTACTGGGATCCCTATAATGTGAATGTTATTACACTTGATGGAGTTGCTGAATTCCCTAAGTCTGTTCTCATTTTGCATAATTTTTTCTCTCACCTGCTCAGCTTTATTACTTTCCATTATTCTGTCCTCCAGGTCGGTAATTTGTTCTTCTGCTTCATCTAACCTAGTATTTATTCCAGCTAGTGTATTTTTAATTTCATTTATTGTGTTCCTCATCTTTGATTGGTTCTTTTCTTTTATCACTGTTAAGGGTCTTGCTGATGTCCTCCACTCTTTTCTCAAATTAGTGAGTATCTTTATGACCATTACTCTGAATTCTCTATCAGGCATATTACTTAAGTCTGTTTCATTTAGGTCTCTTGCTGTGATTTTGTCCTGTTCTTTCATTTGGGACATATTCCTCTGTCTCCTCAGTTCCTCTAACTCTCTGTGTCTGTTTCTATGTGTTGGGAAAGATAGCTATATCTCCTGCACTTGAAAGTAATGGCCTTATGAAGAAGAGGTCCTGTAGCGCCCTGCTGTACAGTATCCCCTATTCACTAGAATCTGGTGCTCCAGGGATGTCTGCTGTGTGTGTTGTGTGCACTCTGCTGTTGTGGCTGAACTGCTTTTTCCTTCAGTCCAGTTGTCTGCAGTGGCTCTCTTTGCCTGTTGTGGGCAGGGTTTGGTCCCTGTGGTGTTAATGGGCCTGTCTAGGGGATGCCTTGGGCTTGAGTTGAGTCAGACTGGGTGTTTGTAAGAGATGCAGTAGCACCAAACTTCAGAGTGCTTTCCCTGCATTGTCCCCTGAGAAGCTTTTGTTGGTGGGCAAGGCCTGCAGTCAGACTGCTTGTCTCCTCTAGCCCACTGCTGGGGCCTCTGTCTGACTGGTGTGTGTGGTTATCTTTCCCTCTCTCCAAGGCAGGAGTCACTTTGGAGTGGTGCTGGCCACTGGAGGGGCTGCTTGTACACTGTCCAGCTACCCTGTATGGGCTCTGGATAAAAGAGTATTAGAGAGGGTGGATCCACCGAAACACAGCACAGGGCATGGTGCAGTGGGGAAGCAGGGCTAGCAAGCTTTGTATGCCTCAGTCCTCTGTGGGAGGGGCCCTGCAGCACCTGGACTGAGGCAAGCTGTCTGGATGGATTGGTAGAAGGACAGCACAGGGAGCAGGGCAGCAGTGCTGGCAAGCTAGGTAACGCGTCCTGCAGGTGGCTATGTGTTTGTGCTGTGCAGCAGAGCACAGAAATGGTGACTGCCAGTTCCTTTGTTCCCAGAGGAGTTCTCCAGCAATTTCCGTCCCTCTGATAAATAACGGTCCTTCCCTTATGCCTCAAGCGCCTTTCATACCGCTGCTTCCATGCTGTATCTTTGGGGGCTGTTTGTTGTGCTGTCTAAGGATGGGGACTCAGGTTCCTCTCGCCTCCCAGCTCTCCCAGAGCCACACCTGCTGATTATTTAAAACTCCAGGTTTTGAGTACTGCTGGTTGTAAGAACTCATGAAATTAGGCCCTTCTGGTTTTTCAAAGACAAATGTTATGGGGCTTCATCTTCCCTGTGGGGGCTTCCAGGTGTGGAGGTCTGTTTCTCTCCCCTTTCCATGCCCACAGTGTCCCTCCCCCCTGCAGACAGTCCTGTGAGTCCCTTTGGTGCCCAACCATGTCTCCACCCTTCCTACCCTCTTCAATGTGGCCTCTTCTGTACATTTAGTTGTGGAGTTTATTCTGCCAGTCATTGGGTTCTTTTCTGGGTTATTTATACTGATGTGAGTGTTATCTTGTTGTATCCGTGGTATGAGGTGAGACTAGGGTCTTCCTACTCTGCCATCTTCCCCTCTTTTCCATTTTTTTCTTGATTTGTAATCATGTTTCATACTTTGAGGCTCTTTGAAATGAAATCTCCAGATTGGGGGAGGGTCAAGGGATTAGTATGTAAATTTACTCGTTTAGAGATAGAATTCAGCCTGTGCTCAATTAAGACTGTATGAATGAATGATTGCTGTATAATTACAGAGATTTGACAGTGATAAGCATAGTTAATTAGTTGTGAAGATAGTATATATTAAAAAATAATTTTAAAGCATTTTTTTGTAACTTGTGTTCTTAAGTGATTAGTCAACTGAATTCTAACCTCTTGCTCTCTGAATATTCTCTTAGCTATAAGCCTACCATGTTTTAATTAGGGAACTGTTCTGACAGTTCCGGGAAAGGAAACATTTTTTCTGTTTAAAACATTCCTAGCATTTCAGCTACACAATTTATCTAGAATAATATTCCCTTTAAAAGGAATAGTAGACAATTAGAAGCACAGCACTGTAAATTTTCTGCCTTATGGATCCAAGCCAAGAACCATACAACTTTTGTGCTTTATAAGCAATTGCAAACTAAAATGAGTAACTGGTATATTGTAATAGAGCTGCTTTGAGCTGCTATTACCATAGAATAATTTTCCGGCTTTCTTAGAAGCATGAGAACAGAACTGAGAAGAAGGCATTTATCTGATTGAAGCTAGAATGTTGCTTGCATTGTACTTCACTTTAGGCAGAATGGTAGTCATTTTATTTGCTATTAATATGAATAAAGAGATCACTTCTTTTCAGAATGTAGCCTACAAAAAAGATCTGTAGCCAATACACATGGCTAGAAATGAAGCTGCCTGTATAGACTTAAACATCCCTGAGTTTGGTCAGACCCTAGAAACTGTTCTGAAAATCACAGTGCAAAGACTGTACACTTGTTCAAATCAACAATGTCTGTGGGGGAGTTACCAAAACCTCCCCTGCGCTCTTCCTTCAGAATATGGGAATGCAGGTTGGGCCAATCCAAATAGTCCCTATTCATGTGAACAGTTTTATCAGGATTAGGTTAGTGATAAGCCAGTAAGGTACACGGGTGTTTGGGTATTTCCTTTATGATAATACCTGGATGAAATTATTTTATTTGGACTTAAAATAAATATGGACTTAAAAATAAAAAATCCTTTGGAAATAAAAGCATTGCTTGAGTATATTTAAATCCTGCTAAATATAAATAGTAAATGAAATGTACACAGTTAACTTTATATATTTCAGCCAACCACATATCGATACAAATGCTATGTTGGTTCAAAGTCTTAGGGACTTGGCAATATTTTTTCTTGGACAAGTAGATTTCATCATTTTATTCATTTACTCAAAAGTATTTACTGAGTATAGGCAAAATCCTAAGCACTGTGTTAGGTACTAGGTATACAGCACTAAGTAAAATGAACACCAATTCCCAGCCTTTCAGATACTTACAGTCTACTCTGGGAGACAGAGAGGAATCACATGGTGCCACAGGATTCTTTCTTCAAGTGAAATCTTTGGAGGAACACTAACGGATAAAAGTGGAACAGCTCTGGTAGAAAGGGAACAGGGCAAGAACCCCGCCGTTCCCCTCCTCCTCACTGCCTTCTTGGCAAAGCTCTTTAGGGCTCTGTGGACTTAGTCTGAAAATCATTTTAATCATTTACATGCGATCAAATGTACAGAAAGAAGGGGAGCCTCTGCTCTGCAGGACATCATCCTGGCTAAATCTACTTCAGATGGTGTTGGCCAGCGTCACCACACTAGCCACATACCATGGACACAGAACTTCCTTCTACCCAGCCTAATGCTCTTTGCAATGAGAAATACAACATATTTATTGCCATGGGTTAGGCAGGAAAGAGTGCCATTATAAGACTCTTCTCCCGGGAAATAGACAACTATAGAAACTATAATTATATGAAAGACATAGATATGTAGAACTGATGGGAAACCTCAGTATACCTATACACACATGCATGTGTACACACACACACACTCACACTCACACTCACACTCATGTTAGCCAAATGCTTTGAACCTGCCGAAGAGGTCTAACTTGCAGAGTATCAGGTAATTAGATCGGTGTGTCTCCATTTGGGCCAGATTAATCTGGGGCAGGGAACATGGTACCCTACAAGCCATTCTCTTTTGCTTTTTCTCTGTCCAAGAGGGACCTGGAGATGAGCTTCATTTATACTGAGAGTCAGATCCTATTCAACATTAGGCTACGGCTCTGTAGTCTCTAGATTCTCCACTCTCTGATGCATACTGTGTGTGCTCTGTTAACACCCATCCCATTTAATAGTGGTGCCCCTCCTCTTGGGTATACATGAATAGTGCAAGTAGCTCCTTGGCCTAGCAGCAACATGGTCTGTACATGTAGAAAAATTTCCCTTCTAACTCCTCAAATATTAATTGTTTGAATGAAGGATTGAAAGATTCCAGTTGTGAGAATGAGAGAACATGAAAATGTGGAGTTTTAGGCATAAAAATAATATAAGAAAGAGAAAAATTATAAATGGCTATCATATATGTTACATATTCTGTGCCAGATATTATTCAAAAGGCTTATATACATGCGTTCACATACTCACTTAAACATTACAGCAGCCCCATGGGATAAGCCCCACACTTACTGCTGAAATTTATAGATGGGAAAGCCACGGTAAAGCACCTCACACAAGATCACGCAGAGTCAGGATTTGAATCCAGACAGTCTGGCTGCCAAGTCAGTGCTCTTTGCATAACCCTGTGCAGTCACGGTGCTAGGAAGGCCTTCTGCTGAACATGCTGGTAGAGGGCAGATTTCTTTCAGCAAAAAAGTGGGTGTGAGCTCTGTGAGGCTATATAATAAGGTATTTTTTTTTTAAAGATTTTATTTGAGAGAGAGAGAATGAGAGAGAGCAAGCACATGAGAGGGGGGAGGGTCAGGGGGAGAAGCAGACTCCCTGCCGAGCAGGGAGCCCGATGCGGGACTCGATCCAGGGACTCCAGGATCATGACCTGAGCCGAAGGCAGTCGCTTAACCAACTGAGCCACCCAGGCGCCCGAGGTTATATAATAAGGTAAAGAGAATTGAGAGGAAGGGAATTAAGGACTTTGAAAGGAATAGAGAACAGGTTAACTGGACCCTGACTATGATGACTAGAACTGAACATAAAAATAATAGTTACTGGGGTGCCTGAGTGGCTCAGTCGCTAAGCGTCTGCCTTTGGCTCAGGTGATGATCCCAGGGTCCTGGGATCGAGCCCCGCATCGGGCTCCGCACTCAGCGGGAAACCTGCTTCTCCCTCTCCCACTCCCCCCTGCTTGTGTTTCCTCTCTCACTGTCTCTCTCTCTGTAAATAAATAAAATCTTAAAAAAAAAAATAATAGTTACTTAGCTACTTTAAATCCTTTTCTGGAAACAGTAGATAAATTCTAAATAAAAAATTGTTACCACGAGGTGTTTTTTTTGTTTGGTTTTGGTTTGGTTTTTTTGAGAGAAATACTAGAGATTCTGGTCCTGTTGTGGTTCAAGTGGCTGCAAGCAGAGCATCTTCAACCTGAAACTGAGGTTGTGCTCACTGATGGGCATCCGTAAGGTGGGGAATCAAGCAGAGGCTGTGGATGATGGGTGGCAACTCATTGAAAGAATAGTGCAGAGAAGCCTGAGGTCACAATGGAGCAATAAACACTGAATTCAGGAGCCAGGCACATTTTTCAGAAACTAGAAATCAAACTTCACCAGATGGTAAAAACCAGCACGGCAGAGATGATGCCAACAAGTGTCTGGAACTGAGGCAAAGCCTGCCTCAGACAGGAGGCAGCGTATATGCTGGACCTGGAGCCAAACTTATTTCAGGATCGTCTTCTTGCTCAAGCCTTCAAGTAGGGTGCTTTACCTAGACTGGCTGCCACTGGCAGCCCAGGAGGTAGATCTGTAGCCCACCCTGAAAAGCTCCCTTTTCGAAGGACCCAGGGATGGGAGACACCCGCTTCAACCTGAGCCTGGCCATGGGAATCGGTGGTGTGAGGAGAAACACGAGGAATCTCGGGCTCTGGCCTGAGAAGACCTGTGATAATTGAAATGGCCATGGGCCTGGAAGGACCCAGAAGCCTGTGATTAATGTGGTAAAACACCTTGGCCAGCTGTGTCCCCGTCCCTAGCCTAACTCGCATTGAATTTTCATCCTGCCTCTCCGGTGCTCTGGAGTGTGGTCAAGCGCTTTGCTCTCTGAAGTGTTTACTATGCACAGTACTGAAAGGCTGCCTTACAAGAGAGAGGGAAGCACTTAATCACAAGACAAGGTGTTTTGTTTTGTTTTTCTCCCTTGAGAAAAAAGAACAAGTTTTGGATGGGCAATTGTGAGGCGTTTCCTACTTCGATATTCTTGGAGTCTCTGAATGGCCTGGCGCCCCTAGAGCATTACTCGGAGATGCGGGGGCGCCCCACCCACGTGTTTGTGGGGCTGCACGGGGCGTGTGCCCTCAGGGCCCGCCCTATCTTGTCAGGGGCTGCGGGCTCCCTCGACCAAGGGCTTTCTGAGCTGGGCACTGAGGGCGACGCCTGGCTGGAGTGAGGCTTGGGCTCTCCCATCTCTGATCATTCCCTGCGGCCTGCCCCGCTCTCTTCTCCGCTGTGGATGGAGTGTTTTCTCGCCAGGGCCGCCACTGGCTCAGGTACTGCGTCTGGGCCAACGCAGGTCCACGCCGGAGTTCACGGATCGGCGCACAGAGCAGGAGCTGCGTGTCAGCCCGCGCTCACACTTGCCCGGGGGCTCTCGTACACGGCGGGCACACGCATTCGCAGCGCCCCGGGGACTGCCTGTCTCCGCCCGGACGCCATTGCACCGAGGCTGTACCCTAACTCAGCAGCTTTCTCCCCCAACTCTTTCTTTCCTGTGTTCTCTCTGTGTGCCGAACGCAAGTGTTCAAGTCCTCCTCAAGCCCCGTCAACCTCTGCATGTAGTCAGACAGGAGTGTTGATCGCACCCCTGATTTCTGAGACTGTTTCTGTAGTTGACAAACCCAGGTACCCGGTTATGCCATCACTCGCTCTAGGTTGGTATAAATGGGGGAACTGATCTTACACAGTTTGAGTATTTTGGCCTCAAGTGCGTGCTCCCTCCCCAGGTCTGTGTGCTCGGAATCCCATGGCTTTTCCCCAGCTTTGCACGGCGCTCAGCAGTGGCTCCATGGCCTCCACGTGGCCTCCCTGCCTCCTGATGAGGTCCAATTCACACCTCTCTGCAGGCAGCCCTCACTCTCTTCCCAGACTCGTTTTCTAGCACTCAGGCCCCGTCTCCAACCCCACCAGACTGAGACCGGCACAGCCGAGGTCCCAGGTACAAATGGTACCTGGGAGATGCTGCAGGCTCAGCGCCCGCCATTCACAAGGTGTTGTCTCTGGGGAAGCGATTTAGGGGGTGGGGAAGGTGAGTCTCCAAGAGGCCTTGAATGAAGACAGAGCTGAGCAAAGAAGCATGTACATTGGAATGCATGCAGGGTGCCCAGACTAGCTGGATGTTTGGTGAGCATGGGGATGAAACCAGCCATCAGGTTCTCTCCTTTCAGGGCTGCTGGGGCAATGTTGACTCCCTGACCAAATCAGTGGCCTTAAAAACACCACTCAGGCTCTGACATCCAACATTCAATTTTCTTGGTTTCCGGCAGGCACCCTGTATGTTCGTACTTCTATGCCTTCACCCATGATATGCCTTCAGCCAGTAAGGCATTTTGTCACCTGGAAAAATCCTGTCACTCTCCAGGGTCACACATTACTGTCACCTCCTCTGTGAAGCCTTCCAGAGTCCTCTTAGGCACTCTTTGCCAGTTTTGTCACAGAGAGGTAGAGAGAAAGTTTTGGCGAGGAAGGGGTCAGAGTTGGGGTGAGAAGCAGAGCAGGGAATGGAATAGCGTCTATTCCGCACTGGCCCTTGGGCGTTTGCTCATCATCCTGCTAATAGCACTAACCACTCTGAGTGTTGGCTGGCTTTATAATTAACCAGATGTCTACAAATACCTCAACCCTTGCCAGATAGAGAGCCGTTAGTGTTTCCTGCCTCCCAGTGGGTGGCTAGTTACTTCTGGCAGTCCCCAGATGAATGAACCATGGTTATCATGTGACTTCAGTGTTGTTTGAACCCTCTGACTCCAGCTGTCCCTTGTCCTTGTCCCCTGCCCGTGAAGTCTTTAGATGCCTTCCAGTGCTGTGGCCTATCATGGGGAACAGATGCCAGGAGCTTCCAAGGCTGCAGCCTCTTGATAATCCCAAACTCCTATATTCTAAGGCAAAAGACCTGAGCTCACTCTGTGGAAGTGGTGGGAATGTTCTCTCTGGTTCCTGGACACTTTTCTTCAGGCCCTTTGAAATGTACAAGCACCGCTTTACCCCTCCCACACTGGGGACTCACATCCAGGCCACAAGCCCTAGAGGAAAAGTAGATGTCATTTCTTTCTGCACTTCTCACTCCATCTCAGACACACTCCTCAACAAAACTCTCTTCTAGAGAATTCTAGAGAATTCTCACGCATATGAGTGAGTGAGTTTTAGCTGTTAAGAGTCAGCAGGGCAATTATATCTTTAAGTCTAAGCCCAACAGAAATGGGTATATATGTATACCAAAGGACATAAATAGGAATGTTCATAGCAGCATAATTATAATAGTGAGGCGCTGAGAACAAGCTGAACAGCCATCATCAGGAGGGTGGATAAAGTGTAGCATATTGACACAAGGACTAGTATACAACAATAGAATAAACTATTTGTACATGCTGCATTGCAGATTAATCTCACTTATGTAAGGTTGAGCAAAAGAAGCCAGCCACAAGAGAATACTTATTATATGATTCCACTAATATAAAGTTGGGTTTTTTTTGTTTTTTTGTGTGTGTTTTTTAAAAAAGATTTATTTATTTGAGAGAGCGAGCACAGAGAGAGGGGAGGGGCAGAAGGAAAGGAAGAGAGAGACTCTCAAGCAGACTCTCTGCTGAGCACAGAGCCAGATGTGGGGCTCAATCTCACGACCCTGAGATCATGGCCTGAGCCGAAATCAAATATCAGATGCTTAACCAATGAAGCCACCCAGGTGGTGATAAAGTTTTGTTTTGTTTTGTTTTAATAACAACTAACCAGTGGTGATTAGATTCAATTTGGTAGTTACCTCTGGAGAGGAGAGAGCAGAAGGAATCTTCTCGGATTTGGGTATAGAGAGAACTATGACTCTGCAGATGAATGTTCTAAGTTTGGGCCTTCTGCTGGGGTAAGGGTCTCAGCCCTGTTCGGAAATAGCTTGCATCTTTCAGCTCTTCTTGTACTCTTCGCTCAGCCTGTGGTGAGGCATTTGAGGTCAGTGTGGGGAATGACATTTTTCAGTAGCTTCATGTCCACTCTGTTCATAGAAAGGAACCTGGTAGTTGATTCTGTAAATATAATTCTAGGAAAAACAATATGCACTCAGATATGTGCTCTGATAGCAGCAATTCTAGAGCCAAGGAAAAAGGGAACCAGCCATCATAAACAAGCAAAAGAAAATAGCACTTTCCATCTGGACCTTACCTTTGCAGGGCTGTTGTAGCCATCATCATTCCAAAACAGATTTGAAACTGTATTTTACCTCATTGCTCTTTATATCTGGCCCAATATTTCTTTTGATAATCCATGCTCTGAAGCACTTATAAACAGAATCCTGGCCTATTTTCAAGGATGGGAGATATGACACACCAATTAACTATAGAAAGGTTTGAGTTTAGGACGGTCTTATTTCACAATGCAGAGTGTGTAAGCCATTTCTCCATAGAGCCAGCTACGGCAAATTCCAATAACAGAATCACATTGCTCCCACAGTGGATCCCTGGCTGTCAGTAGATTCTCTGCAAACCACACAACAACAACAAAAAGCAGTAAGCCGCTTCTTCCTAATTATGGTGCTCTCTAAATATCTAATTATCATTGAGAACAAATTGCATGTTGCAGAGATAATATTATGGGGAATCGTTCATCTGTTGGGCTTCTGTTTTTGAATTCCTGAGTCGGTGCAGCAGCTGCTGGAGCAAAAAATGTTTCCACCTGGACACTTTGTTATGATTTCATATTTAAATGCAAAAACTGCTGAAGAGGGCCTCTATTTGATGGACTTGGCTTCCTCGGGCATTTTGTACATAGATGTGCGTCACATGTACAGCTTTTCTAGGCTTCCCAGGTAGCTGGGAATATTGAATAATTGAACATTTAGAGGAACAGGAATACATGGGAGCAATGGGAATAGAGTAATACCAATAAGGTGACAGTAGAATCAACTTCTCTAATTATTCTGTGCACAAAGGTCTGCGGCTCTTTATGACATTCCTCAGTAACTACATGGGATTTTCTTAATAAATGCTGATCCAAAAAGTACACATTCCCAAAGATTACCTGATAATTACACCTACTGTAATATGCTTAAAGCTAATTAACATTCAGTCTTCACTTTAGAGAATAGAAATTACCAGGTACTTATCCTATAATTACATCTTTGTGCACTCACTATTGTAATCCGTGGCATTAACTATATAATTAAATGATGAACAGTGACTGTATAGTAGAGAGTACTTATGTAAAATTTGTGCCTTATCCAAAAAAATAAAAAATAAACAGACTCAAAGAATCACGTCTCATTTTAAATTCCATGTTCTCATGGAGAGTGTATAGTATGTCAAGAATTAATAATAATATTGTTAGCTCCTTGGAAGTGGGACAAGGATGATACTGGCCCATTGTCAGGAAGATGTCCACAGCAGTTCATTTCACTGCTAAGGATGAGTTGCACCAAGCAATTCTCACTGTTTTTTTTCTAGGTGCACATTAAATAACAAATATATAGAAATTGTCTTACTAAATATGACCTGTCTCTAAGCAATTAATTCCAGTAGTTTTGTGTCAGATGCTTTGTGTAAGAATTCCTTTAAAAAGTAATGTTTTTATCTGATTTTAAATGCTAATATACATTATTATAGAAAGTTTTTAAAATATTGAAAAAATACACAGAAGAAAATAGAAATCACTTACAATACCATATCAATGTTAACTTTTTATTTTTCCAGTCTCTTTTCTGGAAGAATCTTTCCTTTCTCTCTCCTTCTCCCTCCATATATATAATATATATTAAATATTATAACCTGGTTTTTTAAAGCAGTGTATTATGACCATTCTAATGAAGTATTATTTCTCATCATATTGACCATGATCCCATAATATTCTATAATACTGACAGTCCTGAAATAATTTAACCATTTTAATGGACATTTGGGTTATTTCCAGTTTTTCATCATTAATCATTACTTTCCTCATCAATGTGTAAGTGTTCTCTAAACATTGTGTTTCCATGAAAGCATACTCTACACCATCCATTCTAAATAATTGCCTTGGGACAAACTCAGTGCCTGAGTCTGCCTCTGGATTCACATCATCCTGGAGCCATGGTGTGTCACATCCAACACTATATGGACTGGCAGAGGTCAACTTAATGAACAAATGATCCGCCCAGTGAAACCAAAAGACTTCATAGTGTACAGGACAAATGCAAGTTCAAATAGAGAACAGTAGTGACAAGATTGTCATCCCATAGTAGTAGCATAGACACATCAAACTAAAAAAATCCACAAGAAGTTGATATCATATTTACATAGCAAGCAGTAATCCAGGTTCCAGTAAGTATCATCAGACACTTGCGGCACCTTGGTGGCTCAGTCGGTTGAATGTACAACTCTTTTTTTTTTTTTAAGATTTTTTTTTATTAATTTATTTGAAAGAGAGAATGAGATAGAGAGAGAGAGAGCATGAGACAGGGGAGGGTCCAAGGGAGAAGCAGACTCCCCGCTGAGCAGGGAGCCTGATGCAGGACTCGATCCTGGGACTCCAGGATCACAACCTGAGCCGAAGGCAGCCGCTTAACCAACTGAGCCACCCAGGCGCCCCTGTACAACTCTTGATTTTAGCTCAGGTCATAATCCAGGGTCCTGGAATTGAGCCCCATGTCAGGCTCCATGCTGAGCATGGAGTCTGCTTGTCTCTCTCCCTCTCCCTCTACCCCTCCCCTATTCATAGTCTTTCTCTCTCTCAAATAAAATGTTAAAACATATATATGTCATCAGGCACCCTAAATTAGTGTTGTTGGGTCGAAAAGTATTGTTTGTATGTATTGTATTTAACTTGCAAATTTGTTTTAAATTTGTTTGGGGGTATAGTTTAAGACCTATAATTATAAAGAGTTACTATGTAATTCATATTTTCACACGTTTAAGTAACATAGTAAAAATAATTTAACATGGGGGATTCTGTAAGAGGTTTTCTTTTAATGTGAATCCATACATTTTCTCAGTTTGGGTTGTACTGTTCTCATAGCCACTTCTTTATGCAAAGCCTTAGAATAAATGACTTCCTTAGGGAAATTTCCTAGACATAAAATTACTGTCAAATGTTGTAAACATTCGAAGGCTTTTGATGTTGCTGTCAAATGTGAGTACAAATTCTTCAGGTTACTTTTTCTCCCTTTAGTTTCACCTTTATTTTTAATATTTTCCACAGTAGTCCATTCATTTGAGTTTGCCAAATATTTATTGAGTGCTTACTTCACAGAGACATCATGCTTGCCATTGGACCTTCAAAGATGGAAAGGACTAGTCTCTGCCCTGAAGGAGCCCACCCGCTAATAGGAAGGCAATGACATAAGACAGCAGTTCTCAAATGTTTGTTTTCACTTTTAAAAATGATTGAGGACCCAAAGAGCTTTTTTTTTTATGGGTTATATTATGGCTATTTACTATACTAGAAAATGGATAAATTTGTCAATGCCTTAATTCTTATTTTCACTTTGAAGCTTATATTTTATCACTAGTCATACATCCTGTCCCTTGTTTTTCCTTAAAATAACAGCCTTATGTGGTTCATCTTTGAGAAAATGTCTGCCATATACTCAAGTCTGAATAACTGTAATTTGGCAGTCCTTTGTTTAAGAAAAAAATGGCATTCATTTAAAAAAAAAAAGTGCAGCTAGTTCAGCGGGCAATTCAAACAGTCATGTGAGTGCTTTCCTTGAGACACCTGTCACATGCTGGTCCACAGCAGGAGGGCTTCTGTGTGCTTCCCATATCATCACACAAAATATTTAAAAGACATGTCTATGACAGTCAAGACTTAATGGATTAAAACATTCTTAGGGTGAAACTGGTATTATTTTTGGATGGGAGTATGTGGCAGATGAAGAATATCTATCTAGCTGCTCCTGACCTTGGGTGCCACTGCCTAGATTCATGCTGAAACTCCCACCTTTTTATCCACCATACACATTTGCACCATGATACAGCAAAAAAGGGCAAATAATGCCTGCTGTGATTTTGGCAAATGATGGCTTAATATTATGAAAATTGTTTTGGCCTCATGAGCCCCCTGAAAGAGCCTCAAGGGCCCCCCCCCCCCCCCGCCGGGGGGTGTGCGGAGCATACTTTGAGAAACACAGTTATGGAGTAGGGTTATTCTGTGCTGGGTGCATGCTCCCTGGGCTGTGACAGCACAAGAAAAGGAGGGCCTGAGTCTGCAGGGAAATCAGGGAAGGGTTGATCAAGTTGAGCTCAAGAACAGGGAACTGGCTGAAGGAGATATTACTAAAAACAAAAAGTCTGGGATCCCACATTTGCCTCCCACTGCTGCTTCATCTCTTATCCTCTTCACATTAAACTTCTCTGAAGAGTTTACTATACACCCTGACTTGTTCCGGGCCAGGTTCCCTGAGATTCCTGTTCCCTCACACCTGGCTCTCTCGCCACCAACATAATTTATCTAGTGAACTCCTGTTCCCTTAGGTCTTAGCTCAATCATCTCTTCCTCAGGGAACCTTCTTCTCCGGCCTCCCTAATTGAATCTGTTCCTCTTACTCTGTGATCTCATTACACCACTTATTTGCCTGCATATTTGTTGCAGTTGTAACTCAACATTCATTTTTTGTAATTCTTTGATTAATATCTGACTGCCTCATGAGCCTGCTCACTCCATTAGGGCGGGAACCACGCATGTTCTCTCTGGCTATCGTAACCTAGCTCTTTCCTGGCAGATAATCAGCAAGCCCTACAGGTTCTTACCTCTCTACCTTTGTTCGTAATTCTGCCATGTGGAATTCCTTTCTTCCTTGTCATCAGATAGCTAAATAATACCTGTCTTTTAGATTAGACTACAGTGGCATCTCCTCTATGTGGTCTTCACAGCAGAAGTGCTCTTCAAGTCCTCCAGTATGGTACTTATTACCTTCTACAAT
Source organism: Mirounga leonina (assembly GCF_011800145.1). Taxonomy (NCBI): domain Eukaryota; kingdom Metazoa; phylum Chordata; class Mammalia; order Carnivora; family Phocidae; genus Mirounga; species Mirounga leonina. The sequence continues at coordinate 39,421,008 of NW_023270265.1, forward strand.
AATTACTACGCATTTTTTTCTCTCTCTTTATTAATTAGTGTAAGTAACCACCAGTCACTGTAAAGATAAATAAAAGTTTAATTTTCACTCACATCCAGTTCAATGGGCTGACCGAAGCAGTTCTCCATCCAACAACTTGGGGTTTCCTTCATCTTATCATGCTGTTTTCCTAGCATATGGCTTTTTCCACATACCTTACTTCAATGAATGGCATATACTGTCACAGGGCATGGACATGCCTCAGTCTCTTAAATGTCCTAGCCCAGAAATGGCATGTTACTTCTACTAGAACTAGTAATCTGACCGTCCTAAATGGATAGGACAATGGAGTAGAGTCTTCCCATATGCCAGGAAAGTGCATAGTATCAGATATGAGAGAAAACTAGTCATCTCCACCAAGCCACAAACTCCTCAAAGAGAACAAGATCTAAGTCTGAGTCACCTTTACAAAACATGGATGTATTTGATATTTCATAGGTTTGACAATTAATACAAATTACTGGTTCAATAAATAATTGATGATTTCAGAAGACAAAAATGAAGAGGGAGACAAAAACCAGCAAGAAGCAGAGTGGCAGATATGGGATAAAACTAGCAGACATTTCTTTCATAACCCAACACTATTCGTTTCCAGCCCTGACACACATTTGGGCATTGCAAACTAATCTGGTCAACGACCTGAGTCCCTCTCCCTACCACATAAAGTCAGTTTTTGATGAAACATTGTGGCTTCCTGTGCCATGATGATATAAATGAAAATGTTCAGAATAACATTTATGTGCTGGATAAGGGGCTTTATATATGCCGCCATACGGTGATTCTTTCAACAATTCTGCAATGTAGTCATTCCTATCTCAGAGCTGAAGTGTCTTGTTCTAGACCACACAGCTCACAATTAACTGCCTCGGGAGGTGGGCTCAGATGTGTCTGACTCTAAAACCTGCATACTTAACCACAATATCACACTGCAGAGGTTATTAAACAGCTGAGTATTTATCAACCTCGAGAATGAGTATATATAAGTAGTAGAATTAATCAACCATTGTAATCCCCATGACCTAACTTGGATAATAGACTCTGAGGGATCACTTGTAGAGTTTTGCCAAGACTGTAGGCACATTCTAAAGAATCTAAGTGTCTGTATTTAAGTAAGTGACATATTCTAAAGCCAAGGTGATATTCTCACAATTGGTCAGGATTGTTTGGGATAATATGTTTCTGGTGTGTGTGGAGGGCAGGGGGTTTCCAGAGGAGACAATGGCCCTAAAACGTCTTGTCTTTTTTCCCTCTGATATATACACCCAACTGTGTTTGCAGAAGTAAGACTAGCTTTTGGCTTTCTGCTTGGCTTAATGTACAGTCAAAACAGTGGATCATGAAGGTGTTCATGACAGGAAGGCCAGAGAAGCCCTCTCAGTCCTTCTATCACTGTTTCTCACCCCTATCGCCATGGGTTGTGGCCATAAAAACACACCACGAAGAGTGGTAGTCTGTGTAGTGTGAAGAATGTGGAACCCATGAAGTACAGACTGGGAAGTTGAGGGATTCCATTTTTCACCAGCTATAATACAGTTAATTTTTAAAGCTATTTATTGAACACAAAGACATCTGATTGAGCACTTGGTAGTATGAATCTTTCTCTGTCATCCTCATTCACCACCTATTTTCATGGTATCTTTGTTAAAATTTGCAGTAATGGTACTGTATAAAGGGCCTTTATGTGACTCACAGTACCTATAAGATTTTTTTTCTCAGATCATCTTTTGAAAGTTGCTGCTTCTTGTTACTTCACATTATTTTTTTTCCAAGTGCACTAGGTTTACATGCTACAGGAAAAGATTATTTAAAGAAAGGTACACTTTTTATTTTCTTTAATACTTGTGTTATGATATGTTTGATAGTTCATGAAGGACACTGTCAGGTTTGGAGAAGGAGCCAGTAAACTTTAGGTGCTAAGAAATATAGCCCCATAATATGCCTACTCATATGCAGAGATATTTTATCAGCTTAATGGTACCTTTTAGTATCTGACACCTTTAGTTTACAGATTTGCTCAATGGCCTATTTGCCTCTGTGTCAAATTAGTGTTGAAGGAGGTTTCTGATGAGAATATTCAGTTTGGATATTAGATTTATGGTTGTCAACTTGGAGACAGTCAGGTTTATCTCAGATGGCACTCTTTACTGCTGATGCCAACTGGGAGCTCATGAAATGCCAGAGAAACTCTTGTTTGGCTTTAAAGTTGTAAATCAAGGTGTGTGGGCATGAGGGCACCTCCAGCCATGGCGTTAATAGGTGTTTTCTTTGGTAAAATGTGTTCTATCTTCCCTGGGGTAAAAATGAAAAAAACAAAATCATATGTTCATCGTATTTTAAACATATTCTTTTAATGGTAAATGAAATCTTGCATTATGTGAAATAGCACCATTATTATATTAAAAATATGGGTGGCCAAGGAAGAGAATTGGGATAAGGACATTTATGGAAGGGGAAATTCAGGTCATGAAGCAAAGAATGTAAGGTGTAGTGTCCCAGAAGCCAGGGCAAGTGGGAAGTCCAGCTGTTATCTTTAAACTGCCTGAGCCTGTGAACTTCATCCAAGAGCAGAATTGGGACTCGGCTTGAGGGCTTTGTCTTTCTCTTTTGAAATGCAGAGTTTGGCAAATAAATGAAAGGATACATAACTATTTTCATGCAGAATCTTTCCTGTGGACAATATATCAAATTAAATTGTACATAGAACTATGCCATGTTTGGAGCAAATGACTTAGTTTCAAAGTGAATTATCATGGATCTCCTATCAGTTACTACTCTATCCATGGATCCATTGTTAGATATTTATTCCTCAATTTCTTCTGTTTCAAATGCATCTTCTCCAAATACTATAACTCACTTGGTTCCTTGTAGAGAATTTTTGTCCTCAAAATGGACAGGAACTTTCAAATATCATAAAAAATGATAACTTCACTTTTCTTTTATTTTGGCAATTAGGTGATCTGGATGAGATTCATTTAACTTGGCCAAGTAAGCAAGTAAAAATTTGTTTTTTCTTAGTAAAACATACTGTTGTGTTACATTGATCAGATAATTTTATGTATTCTAAATGTGCTACAGTTTAAATGGGACTTAATTATTCCTCATTATTAATTCAGCTCATCAACTTATTACAAAGATGTGGTACGGATGCTCACATATTTACTGACTGAATGATAGAGGCAGGGTAGGGAAAACAGCCCCATCCTTATGTGGGTGACAGCAAAACTTGTGAACCAAGACTCATGTGGATGTGAAGAGGGATGTGTCTACTGAGTCTGCTGAAATACAATTTTTTCTTCTCTCAGAAGCATATTTCTTACATTTCAAGACATGGTAGTTTTCATTAAAGCAAAATTTTATGGTTTTTTTTTTTTTTTTTTTTTAAGAAACCTGCTAGACCATGCTAACACATGAAGGGTGTAGGGTGAAGTTTCACATAAGAGATCATTTACCCAATAAAAAGAAATTTACAGTTTCCAAACGTATGATGTAGAAATTTGCAAATTTTGCCTCATACTATTTACATCTAGTAATACATTTTCTGTCCTATTTAGCCACCAGAAATTTCAATTTGTTACAGAAGCCATTAAAAACTTTTATGTGACTCAGAGTCATTCTAAGTAATACTGCTTTTCTTACTGCCTTATAGTAAGAATAGTGGATTCTATACTAGCAATGTTTCATGCTGATAATATATATCTTGTCAGACTAAGAACTCTTTGAAAGCAGGCGTAGCAAGTATATCATTTAAACTCTACTGTGTGCTTACTTGGGGAGGAAGCAGATAGAGACTACAGAGGACTCAAAGCCCCCTCAAGCCACCCATACTAATAAGTCATAGTACTGCATATTATACAACGGATTTGAAGTCTGATAGAAATCTTTCATGATCAGGGAGTATTTAGATAGAGGAAATTCAGATGACAGGGAAAGAAGAGGGATTGAGTTGTTTCATAAGCCTGCTTATGCCCTTGTGCTTGTAACTGTAACTCTAATTATATTTGTACTATATTATAATTAAGTGATCTAATTAAATATTCCTTATACTGATAAAATGTTCACTCAAAAATGGTTTCTATTAAAATTGCTTTAGAAACACTTAATCAAGACAAGTTGCTTTAAAAAAATTGCTGTTGGATATGTGGACATGTATGTCATGGAAACCCAGAGAGCAAAGGGTTTCAAGAAGAATATGCTCAATTGTGTCAAATGCCTCAATAATAGAAGAATAAAGAATATGGAAAGACTTGGATTTGTCAACTCAGGAGCCATTGCTGACCATGCAATTTAGAGTTTCATTATATGGGTGAAAGCAAAAGCTGAATTTGAAGATGATAAGCATAAGATGGAGGGAGAAGGGCATAGGACACGGAGACTGATTACGGGGATCATTCAGCAGCCAGGTTGAGTGGGGGAAAAAGAAGGTACAGAGAAAATGACAGTCTACAGCTGGGAAGGAGTTCATTAAAGGGTTGGTGCTGAAGAGAAGAGCAAGCTTTTGGCTTTGCAAACTATGTGCCTTTTAGCAATATATTTAACTCCTTGAGCAAATACCTGTTTTTTCTATAAAACTGAAATAATTATCCCTAATTAAAAGATTGCTGGGTAGGGGTGCCTGGGTGTCTTGGTCGGTTAAGCATTTGCCTTTGGCTCAGGTCACGATCCCAGCGTCCTGAGATTGAGCCCCAAGTGGTGCTCCCTACTCAGTGGGGAGTCTGCTTCTCCCTTTCCCTCTGCCCCTCCCCCCATTTACATGCTCTCTCTCTCTCTCTCTCTCTCTCACTCTCACACTCTCTCCTTCAAATAAAAAAAAAAAAGATGGCTGGGTGGATAAATTAAATGTGTATTATGTATATTATATAGCAGAATTTTTTTCTTCTTCTTTATATTTCAACTTTCTTCTAGGAAGGGTGAGTCCTGTCCAATTGGAAGACTGTGTTCTGCTGAGCGTATTGATGGATTAGCATAAGCACTTTGGGAACAGGCCTGAGGAAAGCTGAGTTGCTCTGCATTTAGAGCACAGAGCCTTGGCTGCTCCCACAGGAGATTCAAGGCAGGGGCTGGGCAGCTGGGAAGGGAGTGAGAAGGGAAAGCCAGCCATAGGACAGGCAGCTGACATGGTTTGAAATGTGACTCCTTCCTTAGGAACCCCTTCCAAAAATAATATTTGTAATGTCTATTGGACTCACAGATGCTCAATGTGGATATTTTTGTGGTGTTAACCAAATAAAGACCTTTGTTTCATACCTGGGTCAACAGGACAAAGGAAAATTTCTCAAGGAAGCCAGAATTCAAGGAAACTCAAAAGACCACTATAACCCCATATTCAAGAATGAACAAAAAATCTTTGGAAGGACTTTATATTTCCACAGGATGAGCAAAGAGGCAAGAGGACTAGAGGGAACTTCCAACAAGACTTTAGGGGACAAGGAAGCCCTGAGCTGACTCCTTTGTTACATATAAAACCTAGTGCCTTGAACAAAATTGATACAGAATCAGTGATGCTAATTAGCATAACCTTTGAAGATGCACAGAAGGAATTCTAGATGGCCCACTGTCCAGAGTAGTTGGAGGAGCGGGACTGAGATGATGGCTGGATTTCTCTACTTTATAGACAATGAAATTAATGACTAGAACAGCACTTTAGCATCATGTTGCTTTTCCTTAATTTTGCTGTTCTTTGGGAAGTCACACTGAGCTTTGTTCAGGACCTTGCTGGCCTTGTCACTGTTTTTCCAGTAAGCTGTACTTTAGTCTCACCTCCACACAAATCTGAGAGATTTGAAATTGGCTACAGACAGGTGCAATAGATGTAAAGTAGTAGTACCAAGGGAATTTTTATTCCTTTTCTAAAATTACAAAGCATTTACCAGGCCTCTGCAAAATGATGGAATTGTAATATAAATGTTCTGGCAATCTCTAAAATACCCAAGGAAAATTAGTTTTTGAAGTAGCTACCAAGATATTGACCATTGTTGCATTGTTATAATGGCTAAGAATATGTTCTTATAAAAGAAATATTTATCCTATTTGTTAAAGTTAACAGCAAATTTGTGGCTGTCTATGATGCTACCACATAACACTCCTGGACAGTGAGAGTGGCAATATGATTTCTTTTAAAATCCACCACAAATATCTACCTCCTTCTGTTTACACAAAGGCAACCATAATGACTTTTGCTTCTGGCAGACTGAAATAACATGTGGGGCCTGTGTAGAAACACTTGGAGCCTACAAAATGAGCTTTTAGTTTATCCCCTGGTAGTTAATTACTATACCTCTAGGTCAATTAGATGGCTCCTAATCACTCGGTTGTAACTGTGGTTTCACTCACAAGCTGTGTGTGGTAATTCTAGTTTACCTGTTTTCTTAAGTAAAACTCAAATTGCCATGTGCATGAGATCCAAAATAATGATCAAAACTGAAGTATGCCAAAGTGGGATCCATAATTAAAACAATTTCATCAAAAGCTTCTTATTTTGAGTTGCTGTTATACTGTTAATGTTCTCTCGGTTCCTCCAAAGATCATTTCTAGAAAAATAAAATAAAATAGAAGGAGCATTTGCACCTTCATTACTTTAGCACAAATGATTAGAGATTTGCATGACCTGAAATTAAACAAGAGGCACTGAGTCCAAGGTGGTTGTGTGTATTCAAGGAACAATGCCACATTGGTCCCCTAGGGATACAGCTGAATCACCTAGAGGTATTTGTTGTGATTCAGTATTTCTCTAGTGCAATACAGTCCCAGCTGCTAAAATGTTACTGCTCCAGCAGCATATTGCACACAGTCTATGCTCATCCTGCTGCTCTAATATGAATGCACTATTTCCAACTCTGGGACATACCAGCAAGAGTTTATGGTTCCTTCCTTCTCCTTTTGGCCTATGACTTCTCTATTTGAGAAATGCCTAGTGAAACATCTCCTGCCTGCCTCTGCCACCCCACTCCCACCCCAAGAAACCACTACCCCTGCTTTGTGCATTCAACGGACACACAATGAACATCTAATAATACCAGACATTGCCAAATATCAGGCAGATAGAAGGTGAATAAGACCTAGACTCTGCTCAAAAATGTTAATGTTCTATGAAGGAGACAGACATTTAGACAAGTAACTACAATAAAGTATTATAAGGACTCTTAATTGAGATGCCCACAAAGTGACACAGACAAGAAGAAGAAACACCTAATTGTATCCAAGGGTGATGTACAGAAGAGTAATCATAGAGGCCTTCATGAAGGAGCTGGTGCTTAAACTGGGTCTAGAAAGATGTGAGAAAGTTGGCAAGTAGATCAAATAGGAAGTGAAGATGTTACCGGACAGAGGAAAGAACATCAATTAAAGGCAAAAAGGTTGGCTTCATGTTTGCTAACTTGACCAACCAGGTGGGTGAGGATGTCATAAACCAAGAAAAGAAATATAGAAGGAGAAAACGGAGTGCATGTAGGAGCCCAGTTCATTTTCTCTATATTGTTGTCATCATCACTGTCATCTTCACCATCATTGAACCATATTTCCCTAATTCATTCCCCTAACACATTAATGGATTGATAAAAAAAAAAAAAGCCATATTGCCCATTCTGTGTGGAACCAGTGGTTTGTTGTCTTCCTAATATATAACATATACTTGTTGATTATTGTTTGCCTGTACTGTACTTTTAAATTATAAAGTAACTCATAACCCCAAGTTGGAAAGCTTAAATTGACCAATAACCGCAAAATAACTTTGGAAAGCTATTTTAAAGGTACTCCCTAAAACATGTTAGATCCACATGGTTTTATAGGAAAATTGTTTTAAAAGTTCAAGAAATAAGTAATTCCAATGCTAATTAAATAAACTATTTCAGAGCATAGAGAAATAAGTTAACTTTTTCTGAAGCAAGTATAACCATAATGCAAAACATGACAGGGAAGACAAAGTAAAAGGATACCTTGACAAAATGGTTATACGGTTTATTTAAGATGATAAAGATATAAAAATATCTACTAAAAGTCTGGAAAAATAATAATGAATATAATAATGGAAAAGGAATTATTCTTCTAGATATTAAAACATAGAGCTGTAGAATTAAAACAATATCGGGCTTAGACTGAATACAAAAATCAGTAGAATAAAGAATACAGAAATAGTCACAAATATATAAGGTAATTTCGTGCAATAATAAATAAAGAATATCAAATAAGTGGTGGAAGGATGAATTTTCAACAATAGTATCAAGACAGTTGGCTACATACGATTCAAAAAATACGCATTCAAGCATCACTCCTTCCATGAAAATAAGTTCCAGTGGGTAAAATAACATACTATAAAAAGATGCACATAACTAAATTAAAATGTAAGTAAACATTTTTACAAATCTAATTGGGAGGGCCCATAAAGAAAAAGATTGATGGGTGTGACGGCAGTATTGACACATAAATTCTATAACCAAACCCACCATGAAAAACTAAAATGCACTGGCAAACTTTAGGACATTTATTACAGAGTCAATATTCTTAACATAAAGAGTCCCAATCAGTTAATTTTTAAAAATAAATATGCCAATAGGAAACTAGGCAAAGAAAGTAACAGGCAACTGACATGCATGCATACATACCGATGAAAGAAATAGGAAAAGCCTGTAAGAATATTAAAATATATTCAACTTTGCTTACAATTTAAAAATGTAAGTTGTGACTATTAGAAATGATCACTTATGACCTATTAGATATGCAAAGAAGAAACAACTTCATAATATCCAGTGTTGGCAGTGTGCAAAGAAAGGAGCATGCTCGTGCATTGTTGGAGGGATAGTCTGGCAATATTTATCAAAATGCCGAATGTATTTTATCAATCTCTCGTAAGAATTAGATATTTGAGTGAGTATTCAAAGGTAGATTCAAGGCTAGTGATTTCAGCACTGAACTGTTGGGGTTGATATTGCAGCAAAGCTGACTAATAAACTATTTTAACAAGTATGACAATTTTCATTGACATGGAAAGATCTTTGCAATGTGTTGTTGAATGAAAAAAAGCGAGCAATAAAACAGAATGTATAATATGAAACTTTTTATGTAAAAACTTGTCTGTAAATATATCTCCATATAGGTATATGTATTAAAGAAAAGTCTGGAAGGTATATAAAAATTGTTGATGGCAAATGTCTTGAGAGGTAGAACTTAGGAAAATTTTTAGGTTTGTTTTTGTATTTTCCTGTATTTTTTTAATCAAACAAATCATTTTTGTAAAAAGAAAATAATATTTTTACATTATTGATGATTTGAAAAAACCCCAAAAGCCACATAGAACATCATAAAATAATCCCATTTGGAGAATTCTACCCCTCCCCCCAAAAAAAGTATATATCTGTCTTCTCATAAAAATTTGATTGTAAAGACAAACTAGTTAAGGCACTCCCATAGAAAATCAAAGTGCAGAGATTTGCTTTCAGGATTTCAAGAATTATTATAAAGCTATAGTAATTAAGACAATGTGGTATTGGCACAATGCAGGTATGTAAACCAATAAAAAGAGAAGTTGAGAGTCTACTCATATCCAGAAACTTGATTTGTGACAAAGTTGGCATTGTGGACAAGTCGGAAAGGAATGGATTTTCCAATAAGTGGTATTGAAAAATTGGTTGTCCATATTAAAAAAAAAATGAAATTGGACACCTACCTCACATCGTAGCTCAAAATTAATACCACGTCTTAAAATCTTTAATATAAAAGGTAATATAAGTCATTTAGAAGACATTCTACAGAAGATTTTAATGAATTTGGAAGAGAGGAATTCCTTCATATAAAGTTCAAACCTTGAAAAAAATTGATTAATTCAACTACATTAGAGAACTTCTGTTTGTTGAAAGATGTCATTAAAAAATGAAAATATAAACTACCAAACAGGAGATATTTTAAAAACCTGTAACTGGCTGGGCGCCTGGGTGGCTCAGTTGATTAAGCGACTGCCTTCGGCTCAGGTCATGATCCTGGAGTCCCTGGATCGAGTCCTGCATTGGGCTCCCTGCTCGGCAGGGAGTCTGCTTCTCCCTCTGACCCTCCCCCCTCTCATGCTCTCTCTCTCTCATTCTCTCTCTCAAATAAATAAATAAAATCTTAAAAAAAAAAACCCTGTAACTGGCAAATAATAATATTTGGTGATTTTTGAATGCTTACGATGTGCCAGATACCGTATGCAGCACTTTACATATATGAATGACTTTTATTTTCACAACTACCCTGTGAGACAAGTAGTATCGTCCCCACATCTAGATAGTACCGAGGCACAGAGAAGTCAGGAAACTTACTCAAGTCCCCACTGTAAGTGGTAGAGCTGGAATTTGAACCCAGGCAGACTGGCTCCAAAGTCTGTTCTTTTAACCACTTCCCTTCTGCATCATACTGCTTTAGCTATATTAAATAAAGGAAGATAATCCAAAATTTATAAAGAACACCTACAAATCAATAACAAAAAGACAACTCAATGAAAGTAGGACAAAAGATTTAACAGTTACTTCACAGAAGAGGAAATATTAATGGTCGATAAACCTATCAATAGTGCTCAATTTCACTAACAATCAGTGAAATGCAAATTAGAGCTACAAAGGAGTACAATTGCGCAACCTGACTGATGAGGACTGGGAAGTTTGCCAGTATAAATAATGGCAGGGAAAGAGAGAGAGAGAGAGAGCAGGGGGAGGAGCAGAGGAAGAGGGAGAGAGAGAATCTCCAGCAGACGCCGCATTGAATGCAGAGCCTGACCAGGGGCTCCATCCCAGGACCCTGAGACCATGCCCCAAGCCAAAATCAAGAGTGGGACATTTAACGACTGAACCACCCAGGCGCCCCCTACTATGTAAAGTTTTTGTGAAAAAAAAATCTTTTCTCTTTCTAAGCCGCATTTTTCTTTGTTTGACACAACAGTTTATCTAACATGGACACCTGGAATAGTCCCACTAAAAATAGAAGCAGATATTTTTCAATTTATAAAATATGCATAGAGTTTATTAAATGGCTTGTAAAATATAAAATTAGTCTTTAAGAATAGATGGAAAAATTGAGCCTCATTCAAGTCTATGTTAATTAAAAAGATGTTACAGATTTGAGTGAAAAAATTATTTAACATGTTCTTTGGAGTTTATTTAAGAAGAATTTTTATATCAACTGGGAGGGGATGACAAACCAAAATGCTAACTTAGTCAATTACAGGTGTAGGGGAGGAAAATTTTTCCTTTCTTCCCTTCTAGGTTCTTTGGCTGGTCTAATAATTAAATTGACATAAAACAGATTACAGGAGAAAAACAAATTTAATTTCACACATACAGGAACTCATAAAAATATGAGACTCGAAGGACCAAAGCAGGCAGCTTTTGCATCTTTTAGAAAAAGAAACAATAAATTTGTGAAGAATTGACAAGACAAAATTTGGGCTTGGGGTAGCAAATTAATGAAGAAGTAACAAGATTTGTTTACACAGCCTTCTCGGCTCTAAATTCCCTATCTACCCTCCAGGTGTAGGGAGGGTACTGGCACATGGAGAATATATTTCCTGCTTTCCAGGGAACGAAGGAGAGTCAGAGTGTCCTTCTTGTTCTGGCTGTTTCTTAAGTAACTTTAATTCAAAATAATCAATATGTCAAAGTGGCATATTTTGGGGCAGCCTGGCTTAAATCCCATCACAGGTTTTTAGGCTGTGGTGTTTTTTTTTTTTCATTATTTAATCTGGTGTCTCATTTCTCACTGTTCTTATATGATACTTATCTTAAAATATTGAATCAGCAAGGGAAGTGTCAGAAGATTACAGCTCAGTTCATCTCAAACCACTGCTTACTTTATACTGACCTGCAAAACAGTCTTAGTGATGTTATAAAAAGGCCAGAGAGGAAAAGAATTAAAAAAAAAAAAAAAACCTCAAAGCCTCCCTCCAAAAAAACCTGCTTTTCTAGAAAGGTTCCTAACATCAGTGCTAAAAATCATCATGCTTTGAACCATCATTTTTGACTAGGTAGTAGTAATAGAGAGAATGCCCCTTGATCCCTCAGTGCAGTCCTACAGAATTAAGTCCTGGAGGCAGCTTCTGCCCAGTTTGTTTGAGATATTGATCTGGGAAAGATCCCAATGCTGTCAGCAGCGTAGGGGCCCAAAGTATAATAATAGGGTAAATTATGTTTTCTTTTCCACATCTGCACGCCGAGATTGTTTTGGAGATCTTTCGACTTAACTCATTAAAATCAAGTTGTACCAGCCTTTGTTTTAATAAGATTGTAATCTCCAGGTCTATCCTTCTCATCAATGACTTTACACTGTTAATTGCTTTCTTGTCCTCCATTAAACTGTGGTTGCAATTGCTTCATCTTAACAGGCGCTTTGTGCTTTGTATTCTGCCCCATGCTCTGCAGACACACTTAGTAACATCATCTTCCTAAAGAACAAAATTACCTATTATCCCTTTAATCTTGATGCACTTTTTAATGTATATTTGGTTCCTAGCTAGTGTCCAATCAGGAAGCGACATGTTATCTTCTCTTAAAAAATGTTTTTTTAAAAGCAACATAGTATGGATGACCAGAATTTATTTCTAGATAGAACTCACACAGTGCATTCATTTATTGTTTTATAGGACCAATTAAAAAGACAAAGGGGTCTATTCTCCCCCTGATACACAAGAGTGACTTCCATTAACATTAATGGAAGGCAAACACTTGCATGGAGATGAGTGGAATCATCATATTAGAAAGTGGGAAAAAAAAAAGCAGAATCTGGAATGAATGTCTCCATGTATTTCACTAGAAAAGCTACACAAAAAGCAAACAGCTTAATTCACAAATGTGTTTTTCCCCTACACTTTCTGCTTGTTTGTATATTAAAGACAATCAGTGAATAATTTTGAGGCAGTTCCTTCCTTCACAAATCAATCAGATGTGAATTTGTTATTTTAACACAAATCGCACAACTTGCAGGAGGAATTCAGTAATGAAAAGCAGTTGGGGGACTTGACAGGTTTTAGCTGAAGTGGAGTCCTGTGAGACCTGCTTTTGGAGGCAGAGGTGAAAGTAGAAATTGGTTACCTGAAGAACTCTGTACACAGAAGCTTAATTTTCAAGGGAAACAGGCTGTCCATGTCAAGCGTATCTTGTGACACATCTTGCCTGAAACCTGTCAAAATCTGGGAACTGATTATGACTTCAGTGGAGCCTCTGAATCTCTGATCCTCTTGGCCTTCAAACATATAAGCAGTCTGCTGAGTGACAGCCCTCTCTTTGGTATCCCTCCGTCTGTCCTCAGCTTCCCTAGCCCGGACTTTCATTTACTACACAAACCAGGCTCAGCACTGTTTCTCTGCCTCCGATCTGTCCCTTCCCATGCCTGCTTAGCACTGTCTCTGGAATGTTGTTACTGTTCATACTGACCTGGAAAATGCTTCTGAGATGTTTCCTACTTTAATTGCTTCCTTTCTTAACTATGACAAATTCCCTGCTTCAGAGCATTACCTGCAAATTTCTCTGGAGCCAAGAGATTCAACTTTTTAGCCAGAGTTCCTTTTCTTAGCTTAAAATGTGACTGTATCCCTGTCCTCCACTTCTCACCTTTAATATCCTCCCTTTTGTCTTGGGATCCAGTTCCACCTGATCCGCTCTGGTCAGAATTCCCTAAAGAATCATCTTTATATTCTTCTCACAGCAAAACCCTGTTTTTTCCATACTTGGTATTCCGATGTGGTTTGTGTAATGCATCCAGTAGAACCTGGGGCAGGGGAAGTGGGAGTGGCAAGAAGGAAGTCTCGTAAGCATTTCATTTTAACTTCACATCTTAAAAATGCTTTCATTCTCCCTAACATTCCTCGGTGTGATCGTTCAGGTCCTCGGAGAAAGTGACGCCAAGATGAGATTAGATGTGCAAGGTCTTTGTTGGGGGAAATGCCTGTGAAGGATACATGGAAGAAGCAGGAGTAGGTAAGGAGAGCCTCACGTCAGGATGTATCCGTGGAAGGACACCTGTTGGCGGGGTGGCGAAGAAGAATGACTTGGTAGGCGTGGCACCATTCTAAGTTTTGGACAGCCAGTGGGAAGGTCCTGAAGCCAGTCACCTGTTAGAGAAGTCATGTATCAGGCAGGAATGGGGCTGCCCAAGTGCTCCCACCATGCTCAGCAATGGCTGGGAACCACCCGGAAGAAGCCTGGCCTCAGTGTACATGGCGTTGGACCCAGAGGGATGGCAGCAGATCTGATACCTTTTTAGTCCACCGCACCCAGCTATTTGTTTTCCCACTTGCAGTGTGGCTGTTGCCATGAGAGAGGATATCAGCACACTATCAGGACAGCTCTGCTCCTGCCGGCCATTCTTCCAATGCCAACTACTACCTTTTTGGGAATTATTATGGGATCACTGATGGACACTGTAGATTTTTTTCCTTGAAATTGATGAGAACCATATATCAGTTAAATTAGCTCCAAGGCTATGCTGTAGCCAAGGCTGAAAATCCATTTCCTCTTCCCTATTCCAGATTATGTACAGCTAGGCTTCCAAGAGAGCACATAGCAGGTTGTAGAGATCAAACACAATTAAGATACTTTGACACTAGACCAACAGGAATATGCCCTAAGTTTGCATATAAACCCATTATCATTTTCAAGTTCCTGGGGAAAAATTTAAGTCCAAATATTTAATTACTCCACAAATCTAAGTCCAAAGAAAATAAAGTCCTCAATCTTAGGTCCTCTTGTCCTAGTGAATTAATTTTTTTTTAAGTCCAAAGGTTATTTTCTTCAGTTTTCTTAATGTTGCTCAGTGGCAACTGGTGGAGTTCTTTTTTTTTTTAATTTAATTTTATTATGTTATGTTAATCACAATACATTACATCATTAGTTTTTGATGTAGTGTTCCATGATTCCTTGTTTGTGTATAACACCCAGTGCTCCATTCAATACGTACCTTCTTTAATACCCATCAACGGGCTAACCCATCCCCCCACCCCCTGCCCTCTAGAACCCTGTTTGTTTCTCAGAGTCCATCGTCTCTCATGGTTCGTCTCCCCTTCTGATTCCCCCTCTTCATTTTTCCCTTCCTACTATCTTCTTTTTTTTTTGTTTAAACATATAATGTATTATTTGTTTCAGAGGTACAGGTCTGTGATTCAACAGTCTTATACAATTCACAGCGCTCACCATAGCACATACCCTCCCCAGTGTCTATCACCCAGCCACCCCATCCCTCCCACCCCTCACCACTCCAGCAAACCTGTTTGTTTCCTGAGATTAAGAGGAGTTAGGGTTTCTTTAGCAGATTCATCCTGGACTACCCATCACTGGAGTGGATGTAGTTCCTTCAGTACTTCATAAATTACAGTCTAATTTCCAAAGAGTCCAAAAAAGTTCATAGGAACCTCAAAATCCTTACAACCCCGGCCTCACACTTACCCAAACTAGAAAAGGAGCTGGTCCCCAGCCCCTAAAGTAATTATCCCAGTACTCAGGGTTACCAAAACCAGAGCAGAGGTTCAGTGGTGAGTGAGTGAAGGAAGGTAGATGGAGAAAATCTTGGTTTTAGTCTTCCAAGGATGCCAGTCAATCTATGCCTGATGCCCAGAATCCATGACCTGTGAGTATAAATTCTACTGGGAAAAACCTCCCATGAGAGGTTAATTAGACCCTATATATTTATATCTGTGGGGAAAAATCCATCTGTGTAAATGTTCCACTCCAGTAAATGTTCTCAACCTTTTCAAAACACTTATCCTGAGGCCAAGAACTATGTCTGTCATGTGCACCATGGAATCCCTGGCATCCAGCACCTTGCCTAACATATAGAAGGGGCTTGATAAATCATTGTAATAAAAATAGAATTTAATAGAAATTAATTCCTTCTGTCATTCAAGCTTCTATATTGTCTTAGTTGAAGAATTGCCTGGTTACAAGGTGACCTGTTAAAAAATCTGTTAAAATTTATAACAATGTGTTGCAGGATTTTCTAAATACTGTGCAACAAAAAGAAAAACAGAAATAAATTAGGCTCAGAGACCAGTATGACTGTGGCCATCATCCATAACCTCTGATTTCAAGTTTTTATGTTCATCAGGATAGCCACACTATTTCATTGATTGACTTTATGACAAATATTTGCTGTTATAACTATAGCTGTTAAAAAAGTTATAAACATAACATATTTATACTAATAAAGTAATGCATTTAACAATGTACGATTTTTTAAAGCTAGGTTTCTACAAAGTTTGAAATCTACTGGTTCAGCAGTAGTAAAATTGGCTTTGAGCCTGAGAGTTTTACCTGGATTCAGATTCCTTTTGGCCTTAATATAGTTAGGACTCAGGTAATTCTTTTGTAAAATGAGAGTGATTATACACATCTCAAAGTTTGTTGGGAGGTTGAGAGAGTTAAATAAGACATTCTGAAAAGTTCTGGCACCGAGTAGGCTGTCTGTGTGCCATTATACAGAGCAATCACAGTGGACTACATTACACAGGACAGCAAACAAAATAGGCATTATTATGTTTCGATTAATTTTATTTTCAATATTTGGAGATCTTTAAGATGTTTTAAATAACTTCAATCATAACTGGGTAAAACAGTTCTCATCATTAAAATAAGAACTTTCTTACAAATTGTCAAATGACTTTGTTCATACCTGTGTCCCAGCACATGCTTCCCACTATAGTTAGTGCCTTGAGGATATGGATTGTGTCCTAGTCTCCATCTTGGGGGCCATACAGTTGAACAGAGTATATTCTGAATAAATACCTTTTTTGTTTTTAACTCAGGAAACACATATATAGAACATATGTGCCAGTCTTTGTTGTAAATGCTTTGTAAATATCAACCCACTTAATCCGCAGAATCCTCTGGGGTGGCTGCTATTATTACCTCCATATTACAGATGGGGAATCTAGGCTTCGGGGCTTAAAGTCACACAGCTGAGTAAGCAGGGGAGCCCAGAACTGGAGCCCAGTGGCCTGAAAGTCCACGCTCTTGATCCCGCAGTCGGGTGTCCCCGCTCCATGAAAATGATGATCACATCACCGAAAAGGGAGTTGCAGTAGCAGGCTGATTGAATTAGTAATAATTTAGTGCTAGAATTTGTATTATAGTTTCCATAGTAACCTTAATTCTTCCCGCTTGGTGTGTGTACATTATAAAAGAAGCATTCATAGCTGAAAGTATGGTGTTGATCTGCAGGACCATTTCATCCATTAGCACTATGAGCGCAGTGCCTTGGGCCTATGAAAATGTGGAAGAAATGAAACAAAAATCTTATTCTAAAATAAGGAAACTACAAAATTGAAATTAAGAAATATCAATAAAATGTAATATGATGTCAACTTTATTGTTAAATTTAGTATTCATAAATATTTCCGTGTACTTGCAAACAACCCGTAGGCTTAATTTGCTCACTTCATTAGAATTCCTAAGCAGGATCATTACTGAATAATCATAACCAATCATAGGTTACACAAGATACTCATAGTAAATATTTTAAAAATAAAAATTATGAAAAACTTTTCAAATATTTTATAATAAAAATTATATTTCATGTGAGTACATTTTACTGTGCTTGATATAACATGTAGAGGGGTCTATGAGGATCTTCAAGTGGTCTTTTTATGACTCACTTCATTTCAGCTCTTGACAAACTACCCAGCAAGCTGCCTGCTTCTCTGTACACAGGTAACCATCCTGAACGAGGCAAAGAAGAAGGTGTACAATTTTATTGTTTTATAAGTAACCAATTTTTAATAGTATTTTTCCTATACATTACCATACAAATACTTGAATTTTTCCCCCTCCATTTTCTGACTTTGTAGTTCTGAGAATATTTCCTACAAGAAGCAGCAGAGAATGGCATTATAAGGAAAAAGGGAAAGTGCTTGGCGGAGGGGGGAGGTACTGGGAATGACTGATGAACTCTCCCCACCCCATTAATAATCTCCCAGAGGACGATGGCACATCTGGGGCCCAGAAAACTCCCATGCTATAAATATGTATCCCAGAGCCCTGGGCCTATTTGCATTAGTTTAAATGTCCCATGACTCCCTGTCAGCACCTAGCACAGTTCTGAGCATGTAGGGAGACTCCTTAGCTTCCTAATGCTGCTATAACAAATTACCACAGATGAGGTGACGTACAACTGTATTATCTTACAGTTGTGGAAGTCAGAAGTCTAATATGGGTCAGAAGGGGTGCATTCCTTCAGCAGGGTCTAGGGGAGAATCTGTTTCCTTGCCTTCTCTAGCTTCTAGAAGTTTTGGCATTACTCAGCGTATGGCCTCCTGCCTCCATCTTCAAAGCCAGCAATATCTGCTGGAGTATTTCTCACTTTCCATCACTCGGGCCAACTCTTCTGCCTTCCTCTTCCACTTGGCAGGAACTTTGTGATGGTGTTGGGCCACCCAGATAATCCAGGATTGTCTCCCCTTTGCCTTCAAGTTCAGTCACATCTGTAAAGTCCCTTTTGCCATTTAAGATAGATTCCAGGGATTAGGACGTGGGCGTGGGCATCTTTGGTGAGGGGACATTATTCTGCCCACCACAGAAGCCCTTGGCAAACTCTAAGTGAGCAGATGCTGCGGGGGCACCTGGGCACATACTAGTCTTCTGCTTTGAGTGACTCTCAGAGGCTTGTCCGGTTTCTCTTGCTGTTTTCCTGCTATGACTTCCCTAATGCACTTTAATTCCACCTATGAAGTGACTACTGCCTCCCATCCCACTCATTACCTTCCCCTTAAACCTAATGATAGGGAGTGGTATGATCCACTATCTTCCTTTTATTCTCTCGGTAATAATACTCTGTGTGAGAGAGATCCCTGAGGGGAGGGGGAGCCGTGTTCCGCAGATTCGAGAGTCAGATGTCCACAGATCCATATGGGGATTCTTCTTCCCCATATTTATCTCCCAGGTTTGCACTACTTTATATTAAGAACATTTTTTGTTGCTGTTTAGAAAATTGCCACATGGGAGGAATCCTTTCAAGACACTGTGGGAATTGATAATGCACGCAGCTAATGGCAAACTTGTTCTCTGCTTCTCCCTGCCCTGGCCCCCACTCCCCTTCTTCCTCCTTCTCTGTCAGCTCCAGGTATCAGAGGCAGGCGCCCAGGAACCCTGGCCGCATCACATCTGCCACTTGGCTGTGGTATCCTCAGCAAATGCCTCATTTCCTTAGATATAACATGTGAATAACAGCTTTTCCACTTCCTACCACACTCAGGAGCTAATGTTTCATCTTTGTCTTTATTAAAACACATCTGATTTCTAAAATAGCCATCAGGCTGCCGAAGACTAACACCTGCAGGGTAAAGGCCAAACGCTTCAGCATAGAGGTTCTTCAGACTCTGATCCCACTGGAAATTTCCAGCTTCAACTCCCATTGCTTCCACTGCACACAACTTTCCCACAAAGCCCATCTGCTTGTCATGCCCCAGTGTGCCAAAGAGAGGACATGGCTTAAAGTTCTCTCTCTTTCTCTGTGGATTTTGTTTTTTGGTTTTTTTGTTTGTTGGTTTTTCATTTCAGTAGATAGGAAAAAGGGATGGGGGTGGGGAGAGCAAGTGTTAATCATTGCTAGAAGGATTTTCTAAAATATTACAATGTTTATCTTGCTTTGAAAAAAGAGAAGAGTGAATGTGTTTAAATTTAGATAAAATGTATGTTTCAGTTTCCAACGTACAGCTAATCAGAGCTAACTGTGTGGTGGTGAGTGATTCCTGGCCAGAAAGCTGTTTTAAGCATTATTA
Source organism: Mirounga leonina (assembly GCF_011800145.1). Lineage (NCBI taxonomy): Eukaryota > Metazoa > Chordata > Mammalia > Carnivora > Phocidae > Mirounga > Mirounga leonina. The sequence continues at coordinate 39,440,767 of NW_023270265.1, forward strand.
AATTTTATCTGCCCTAAATAAAGTAGATGGTAGAGCCAAGGATAACTGAGCTCCTGCTTCGCTCAGTGGGCATTTGGAGTAAGTAAATAAATGGAAAGTCAGCTTCTACTTGGGATCTTGCAACCTGACTTGGGGAGGAGTGGGCATGGAGACCGTGAGAAGTCTCACCTCTAGGCAGGGCTTGGTATTCCTGAAGGATACTTCTTATTCAGCTGATGCCTTAGCACCACTTACCTGGAGAAAAGCAACCACAGACAATTCAAGGAGGGCCAGTGACGTCACATCCTCCACAGGTCACTTTCATATGGAGGAAGAATGCCTAAACCACAAAAATATTCTACAGGGGGATCAGGGTCTTGAGAACAGAGGAAAGGGGTTATTACTACATTGTCGGCCTCATTCTTGGTCCCTATACCATTTACACGGACCTCTTTTACTTTTAAGAGCCATGTTAAGGGTGCTCAATTTGATTGTTCTGGGTGGCTGAAATTTTGACAGGTTGTTTTCTACAGCAGCCATCTCTGTCTCCAGGATCCGTGCCATGCCCTTTCATACCTCGAGAACTTCCTACGTGCTCTTCCAGTAAAACTACCCTCTTACCCTCCTCACTTGCACACCAGGCAGTTCCTGCCCATTGCCAGTACTCAGCATCATATCTAATGAAGCCCTTCCTAATGACCAGCACAGCCCGACACACACAGCAAAGAAAGGTCATTAATTAATATTGTATGCTAACCTTTAATATTTTATACAGGCTGTATGCGTGTATGACAGAATTTTCCTGCAGATTTTTCATCGAAACATTTTGTTCATCAGGCTATGCTGGCCACCATAGAGATCAAGTTAACTAACTTTAGAGCTTGTGTTTTAGGGACATTTAAACATATATCATGGGGCAGGGAGCAAGAGAGGGAGGGAGAATGAAAAGAAACCAGAATTGTCATCTGAAAATAATCATGGCTCCTTGTCTTGCTTGTCAGTGAGTTTTTCCTTTAAGATACTAAGTAACAGCAAATCTTCCATGAAAATGCTGACTTACAGTTTCTTTTTGCTACACAGTTCACAGGTTGTTTTCATATTAATTCTCTCACTTGGTCTTGGCAACAGCCCTGTGCAATACCCATTTTAGATGGTGAATTGGGGGCACCTGGGTGACTCAGTCGGTTAAGCATCCAGCTCTTGATTTTGGCTCAGGTCATGATCACAGGGTTGTGAGACTGAGCCCCGCATCAGGGGCTTAAGATTCTCTCTCTCTCTCCTTCTGCCCCTCCTCCCGCGCACATGCTCTCTAAATCAAGCAATCAATCAATAAAATCTTAAAAAAAAAATAGATGGTGAAATGGAGACTCAGCAAGGACAATTGGCTTATCCAAAGTAGTGGAGCCCATGAGTGGCAGTCTGGAGAGGAAGGGATGGTCATCCTGTGCCCGTCCTCCAATAAGCCCTTGCGGACAGCTGCTATGGGCCAGGAACTAATGAGGGCACCAGGGAAACGTGGGTAAAAGAGATCGAGTTCCTCCCCTCCAGGTGCTGCCACCTTGCTTTTCCCACACACCACCCTGTGTTCCTCCCTCTTACTCCTCATTTGAGTGCTTTTATTTCAGTAACTGTTCCCTGCTCAGCTGGGAAGTTTGGAGCCTGGAAATTCATAATTTGTGATTCATTTCCTATGTCTGCATATCTTAATAGAGCTCTGTATGATGTGCTCCCTTGATGTACTGTTTTTCCGACCACCACACCATGTGCTAACATCAGACTATTCAATGATTTAACCCCATGCTTCTGACATAAGGAGCTTTCCATCCCCTGGGGTGACATGAAGAACTTGGTGGGAGGAACTACAGAGACAGAGGCACCCCATCTCTGATAATGAAGACATGGAATGGCAGCTAAGTAAGGGGGCATCTGGGGAAATATTACCAACAAATATGGTAAACACTATTTATTATTGGGGAAGCTCATACAAATAAGGAAAATTTAACATCAGTACAAAAAGGGGCAAAATATATAAATAATCGATAAAGAGACTAACGACTAATAAAAAATATGAAAAACCTACAGTCTAACTAATAAAAAGATATTAAAATGATAATCCTTACCTGCAAATTAGCAAAAAATTAAACATATAAGTATATATGATGAAATAGGCAGAGGGAGAGGTACAGCAGAAGTCTTTCCATAAAATAAACTGGGACTATGTATCAAGAGCTTTAAAATGGTTCATATGCCTGCATTTAGTAATTTCACTTCTAAAAAGAATCTACTTGAGGGAAACAATCAGAAATTTGGTCAGATAATCAAAAGCAGAGAAAAGTCAACCCAATATAATAGTGGAAAATTAAGAATTTAAATAAACAACAGTAAAAAAATGTACAGAAATTAGATAGCTGCGTGTTATATCATAATAATGCAAAGAATATTTCATGACATGGAGAAATGTCAGGTTGTCAAATGTCCGGGTTTGTTCACCTAAAATCTTGGAAGAAGGTAGTTGTTCTCATACTGTGGCAGCAGTGAGGAAGGGGGGGTCTGCAAGGCAGGGAGGGAACCCTGGGCTGAGGGCCGGCTGCCCCAGCTACAGCCACTGACTCACCGTGGGGCCTGGGCAGAGTCACCAGACTCCCCAGTTCCCCAATTCCTGCTGGTGCCCGCTGCTTCTGCCTCAGCAAGAGAACTGCGAGACGGCGTGCATTAAAACGGCCTTGTTGGGGAGGCAGCGGGCTCCTCTTAGCACAGAGAGAAAAAATTATTAGTGGGATAGAGAATAAACTGTGAAAGTACTTTACAAACGAAATTGCAGTATAAGTAGTATTTATTTATTTATTTTTTAAGATTTTATTTATTTATTTGATAGAGAGAGACACAGCGAGAGAGGGAACACAAGCAGGGGGCAGTGGGAGAGGGAGAAGCAGACTTCTCGCAGAGCAGGGAGCCCCATGCGGGGCTCGATCCCAGGACCCTGGGATCAATACCTGAGCCGAAGGCAGGCGCCCCGCAGTATAAGTAATATTTAAACTGATTCCTAATTTTTGTATTTCCCACATCTAGAACATTCATCCCCCCAGTTGTCATCAGTACCTTGAACACGATCCTAATTGCCTAATTACACGATGACCTGCACAAACAGTCCTGAATCTTTTGATCACCCCCACTGCAGCCTCACGGGAGCCCTGCGGGATGGCCCTGGGGTTAAGAATCCTCGCTCAGGGGTCAGGACACCGGCCCCAGTCTCAGTTTTGTCGCATACTGGTGGCAAACCTCAGCCAAGGTGCCTCCCTGCTGTAAAGCCACAGTTCCCTCAACTCCCGATGACGGGGACAGCAGGCTCACTGAGGCAGTGGGGGGATTAAATGAAATGATCCGGGTAAAGGGCTTGGCCAAAGCAACACCTGGCACAGAGTCAACAATGACCGGTCAGGTTTATTATTACTACCGCCCCCAAGTCCCAGACAGCTTTCAGCTCCCAGTTACTGAACGGACAGTGCGCCTGCCCCACCCGCACACCCCCACGCTCCCAACACAGTCTGGTGAAGGAGGCCTGCAGCAGCCTCCAGAGCCCAAGACCATGTCAGCCAGTGCAGAAAACACAGAGGATGTCACAGAACTGGAGGAAAACCCTTATGGATGTCCACACTGCTCATGGGTACCCGCAAACTGCGATCCCCAAACCCTGGGCCCCTATTCTGAGGTGGGGTTTGAGTATGAGCGCTAACTGGGAATGGTGAGCATTTGAAAACCCTTCCTGCTGTGTCGGGGGGAACAGGATCTGCACGGAGAGGAAGAAATCCAGTTTGGTCCATAAAAGCCGTGGAAGGGACGGAATTCCGAGGTAGTCTGACCAAAGAGCAGGGACTTGGGGGCCCCACAAAGGCCACAAGCGAGTCAAAGCAGATGGAAATATGTTTGTATCCCCTGTGCACCCACCTAGAGTGGTCATGCTGTCAGTGAGCGAGCGAGCGAGCAAGTGAGGGGCACAGCCTCGAGGGGTGTCACTGATTTCGGTGGGAAGGCCAGTCCTGGGCCTTTTCCTTCCTGTCCGTTCACGCCCTTCAGCTTCTCTGTGCACCTACTTGGTCCTTTTCCACACTGGTGGTCATGTAATCCTCACCCTTTCTTCCTGTTGACCCGTGGAGACCCTTTCCATTTTAGAAATACCTTTCCTCTCCTTATTTTGCAAATGTTAAGCTGTGAGATAGAGAGATAATTATGGGCTTTGGAGTCAGCAGAGGATTCACACCTCAGCTCTGCCACTTCCTTCGATTTCATTGAGCCTCCATTTCTTTATTTGTAACATAAATATAAAAATTACTGTGTCCCACCCCACTGTTGTGAGAATTCATTGAAAAAAAAAAGTGTTTATGGAGAAACTCGCATAGAGTTGGCAATTAGTAAATACTTTCTTTCCCTTTAGTGGAAAAATATTTAAATGCAAATATTGCATTTTATACATTTGCGATGTTTACCGACAAACATTGTGCTTGTGGTTTTATGAGTATCTAATCAAATATGCTTGTAAGTGTTTTGATGATTAAAAATATTTGACAGTTACAACCAGGTCAAGTGCTAAGGAAATAACGATAAATAAGAAAAAATTCTTGCCAGCTGGAGCTTTCATTCTAGTTGGGAAAGACAGCAGATAATTAACATGGATATAAATAATGCATAGACAAATATTTTTATAGAAAAATAAGATATCCATATTTGCTTAGTTTGCATGACTTTTTAAGTGGAGATTTTGCCCATTGATTGATTGATGATCTTAGCTGGTGATGAGGGCATGTGAATGAAATCCCACACATTGAGGTTATCAGGTCCTACAGAGATTAGAGTGAGGAGGTAGATTTTGAGCTGAGAAGGATCACGTGCTGATGTCTAAGTAAACGCATTCTATAAATTGTGACACCTCCGAAAACCAAGTCAGCTGGCTTTCCTAGGCCAGCAAATTGCTGGTGACCCTAGAGAATTGTGTGAGGCCACAATTTAATTGCACAAGCTTTAAGAGATCTGCAGTCTTTTATCCCATTAATTCAACCTGCAACTTTGTTCTCCCGTCCTTTTGAATATGCAATTCTCATTGATTTCAATGGGAGTTAGAGACACAGAGAAAGGGAAGAATTGGGCCAATTATCTGTTCAAAGCAGAGCATCACTTAAAGTACAGTCTTAAAATGTTTGCAGGCACATTAGTGAGTCAGTTCCTTCTCCCTCGTTGGTCCAGAAGGCTTTCCAGTTTGAATGGACCCTTTTAAAGGGTGGTCTCCTTCCTTAAAATCTCAGTGTCAAACTCATGCACCGGTAATTTGAAGTGACTGCTGGGAGGCAATGCCCTCACATTTTAGTCTCGATTTTACTGCTGAATTGTTTTAGATTTAAGCTGTAGCCTAATCATAATTACCAATCCCAAATAACATTATAAAATAATTCCTACAATGCCTATTGGGCTCTGACCAGTGCTGCATACAGCAAGTCGGCACAGCCTCGGCCCTCAAGAGACCTTTTGTCTGAAATAGTCTCAGTCCACTGGTCATACGCTAGCCTAGAGCAAAGAGGAAAAATGGTTGCAAATATAACATTCAAAGCAACTGAACTTGCACAGACGGTGAGCACAGCATTGTGATCTCAGCTCTCCCTCACCTTATGGACTATGTGTTGCAGCATTTGGCTGCACTGTACATTTCTGTAAAGCAAATCTATTTTTCTACTGATTTCCATTCTGTAATTCCATGTTATGAGACCTCCTGAGAGTCTTATTTGAAAACTCCTGTGGTGGAGAGATCTAGGTGATATGGACTGCCAGACACGCCAGCTCCACAACCAGTCTACGTCTTTGAGGACTGCTCAACGCAGGATAGGTTACAGCCCTGGGAGCTCAGGATCGTCTCTTTGCTGGGAGCTCTTTCTCTGACCCAGAGAGGTATTTCTCTCTGGATGTTTCTCCTTCCACACTTTGAGACATCCTGCCTTCATGCTGCAACACCCTTCTGTCCCTCTGGCTAGGTATTTATAATGCTTTGTAGGACCAGGCTCCGAAGGGGTCTCCAGCAGTAATTGTCTCTAGGTGTGGCACAGAAATTGAGTTCAAAGTTTGCAATACAAGTGAAGAGGGTGCTGTGCACAACCACACAGGTTATGTAGTCCACCCTGTCTGTGGCAAAGCCGTCACCTTACAGCATGGTAATTGCAGGAATATTGTAGGGGCTTTAGGATGCACTCCAATTCTGCCTTCAAGCTTAGGAGCTATGAGACCTTGGGAAATCTCAGGGATGCTTCTTCTTCAGGAAGGTGAGGCCATACTATCCACCTTCTAGAGCACTTGTGGACTAGCTATGAGAAAGTATGCAAGAAGTCTGCTCAGTATGTAGTGGTTTTCTGTTTGGTGTGTTTTGTTTTCAATGAGAAGGGTTATTGAAATGTATTATAGATTTTCTGTGGAGTAAAAAGTCCATATGTGATTAATATTTTAAAGAAAAAAACTCTTATTTTTCTCAAATGCTATTTCATAGGGAAGAAAGACCCTGTGAAGTGGCTCACCAAATAGTTTTGATAATCATATTTTGTTCATAATAATGCATTTTAAATGAAAATTCGCTGCAGACCTTGATTACTATTTCAGGTTTGCTCAGTGGTTACTCACCTGGTATTCTCCCTGTAAACAAGGAACAGCAAAATAAGTGGGGGCAACAAAAATCATTGCTATTATATTTATTACAAACAAGTATTCTTTGGTTGATTGACTTTTCTTATATGAAATCCTATTTCTAATAATTGTTAAAATAGTAAATAATAAGTTCCAGAAATAATAATTACTATCATTTTAAAATCTTTTTAAAAATGTTTCTTGCATTGCATAAAATGAAGAATCTGAGATTCGAGGGAAACGTGTCCTAGCTGACAGCCATTTATTTTCCAGCATCTTCTCCTTGCCTTCTGAGTAGTTCTACAGATAACACAGAGTGCTAGCGACATTCCTTGTGTAATATACAGTTACGAAACTCTTCGGAAAAGTTTAAATAATTTAAAGAGAATTACCTCAATAAATTTTAAGAAATAACTAGATTTAAAAAAATTAACAAATGAGTATTTCCATTGTAGAGGTGTAGTGGGGTTAGGGGTTTGAGGAACCACTTTAGCCTTAGCTGAGAAAACAACAATAAACAATATAACCATCAGGGGTTATGTAATGGAGGCTTCAGGTGCTCAAGAAGTTCAGGAGAGAAATTTTAGCGAAGTCCGTGGTAAGTAACCAGAAGAGCTCGGTCTTCGGCTGGGTCTTGAGGGATAGAGGAACAGGATTTGGAGAGGCAGAGGAAATGTGTTCCTTATGGGTTTTATACCTCTCATCTGCAGTAGGAATCTGCGAATTCCTTCGCAATCTGAATGGATGAGATATTTCCTGGTAATTAGCAAACATAAGAACCTGACTGTGAGCCCTTACTCAGTGACGAGTAAGTGCTTGGCCCTTACTCAGCAGGAGAACTTCACAGCAGTGCCCCCATGAGAAGAGGAAATAGGAGGCCCACCCTGCCAGGTGGCATCCAGCATTGCCCTGAATTTTTGCATGTGGATCTTCAAAAGATAAGGGGTCAACAGATTGTGTTTATGCAGATGAGACATTGAGATTCTTCTTGAGACAAGTAAATAGTAAACAAGGGAACCTGAAAGTTAGCTAAATTGGAAAGCTGGCTGAAATGCTAAATAGAACATATTTGATAAGAAATGATGGGTTCATTCAGCCTGGAGGAAGTGCAGCAGAATGGAGAATGTGTTCTAATACAGCTCTACTCATTATGATCTCAGCTCGAAGTTCTCCAGTGATAGGTACAGGAGGCATTCTGAAAGCTTTCCCCATGTCTAATTATTTCCTGTTAAGTCTGTCATCAAAAAGTGGAAACATTTAAAAATCCAGTGAATTTTGTCTCTTTTCCATGAGATAAAATGAGGCTGCGGGTATTGGAGTTCTGGGCTATAGACGAGGGATATAGATACAGAGGCAGAGATGTACAGCTGAAACTTACGGTTGCCCTGAGAGTCTGCTCACCTGCCCATGTCCCTCAGTATCTTCTCAACTCAGGGCACCCCCATCCCTTCCTGACTCCCCTCAAACCCAGTCCCACTGCTGACAATTCTTCTCACACTGTTTCCTGGCACTCCATGCCCACGTTAGATTAGATTCATGGGAATTCTGTTAATTTCTAGGTCTTTTGTATTACAAGCGGGGATAGCTTGTCCTTGGCTTTGATGACTATGGTGGTTTTCAAGTATATCCACAAACTTTTTGATACTCTTCCCTTCAACAGGTAGAGCCTAAATCTCCTATCCCTGGGGATGGTCTGGACTCAGTGACTCCCTTCTAACAAACGGAGTAATACAAAGTTACAGGGTCCAACTTTCAATGCTGGGTTATGAAGGGTACTTCAGCTTTCCCTCACTCTTCCTCTTGGATCACTTGCTGTGAGAAATGACAGCTGCCATCCTGAGGATGCTTGCCATGAAGAGGCCTATGTGGTAAGAAATGGAGGCCTCTGGTCAGGAGCCAGGAAACAACTGAGGCCTTTTCCTGATTGCCACATGCATGAGCTTTGAGTGGGTCCTCCAGCCCCAGTCAGGCCTTCAGGCGATTGTCCCCACGGCCAACATCGTAGTTGCAATCTCAGCAGAGGCCTTGAGCTCAGCTCAGCTACTTCAAAATTTTGACTCAGAAACTGTGAGCTAATAAATACTTGTTGTCTTGAGCATATAACTTTGGGGGTAATTTGTTAATAGTAATGATACCTAATACAGTGACCTAACAGAGTAATGTGCTATCCCAACACAAAAAAAATCTCACAAAGAATTAGGTGAAAATTCCTCATTTTTTGATAGGCCTTGAAAAGGAAGAATCAGCTTTGGTCCACCACTAAGATTTTTCACATCTTAGCCAAAGGAACACACCTACAACAGTGATTCTCAGCAGGGGCAATACTACCCTGTAAAACTTTTTCAGAAATTTGCAGAACATTCTGGGTTTTCATCATGACTGGGGCCACTTTACAGGCAGTTAGTGGGCAAGGTGCAGCAGTCTTAGATGCCCTTGTGGGGCACGGGACAGGACCACACAGTGTAGAGGGCCCCGCCGGCCACTCATGAAGGGAAAGATAAAAAAACCTGTTTAAAGCTGTCTGAACTTAGAATTTTTGTTTCACATTAAACTCATTTTTAATGCTTTTAATATATACTGAATTTTCCAGAAATATCAACTGTGTAAGTTGATAGATTATACCTTTTTCTTAGAACCTTTCTAGAGTTGTTCAAAACCACCTCAATGGCAACAGTGATCCTCACATATTAAGTTACCAATAAGACACTCACATCGGTCTGCATTTATACCTGAAGAATTCCTGGTGACTCTACAGATAGGTAAAAAGTATCTGACTACTCATAATATAGCCATAGGCAAGCATTACATATGGAGAACCATTGCTCTTGATCATAACAGATGTGTTGAGAGGCAGTTTGGCAGAGTAGGGTTCAAATCCTGATTCTACCATTTGCTGTGAGTTAGTGACTTTTCACTTTTTTTTTTTTTTAAGATTTTATTTATTTATTCATGAGAGACAGAGAGAGAGGCAGAGGGAGAAGCAGGCTCCCAAGGAGCAGGGAACCCAATGTGGGACTCGATCCCAGGACCCTGGGATCATGACCTGAGCCGAAGGCAGACGCTTAACGATCTGAGCCACCCAGGCGCCCTTTTCACTTTTTTCAGGGTTAAGTTTTCCCCTCTCTGTAATAAGGTAATAATAACTACATTGCAGATTTTTGGAAGGGCTAGAGTTAATGTTTTAAAGTGTTCGCGGTGGGGCACCTGTGTGGCTCAGCTGGTTAAGCGCCTGCCTTCGGCTCGGGTCACGATCCCAGGGTCCTGGGATGGAGTCCCGCACCGGGCTCCCCACTCTATGGGGAGCCTGCTTCTCCCTCTGCCCCTCCCCCTGCTTTCTCTCTCTCTCTGTCAAATAAATAAATAAAAATCCTTAAAAAAACTAAAGAGTTCAGGGTAGTACCGGGCCCATTGTGGGTGTGTAATAATGACAGATATCATGGTAAGTAATAGTACATGTTTTGATCCATTCTGTAATGGCAAATCAGTGTGCTTATTCCTCCCAGGTGTGCTAGATAGGATGCCAGCTTGATTCTGAAACCTAACAATAGTCATGATTTAAAATAATAACAGAGAAACCCAATGAGATGCAAGGTATTATTTAGCTTAAGAGTAGAGACAGAGCTTCTTCAGTCAGTTGTGAGAGTGGAAGTACATGTTAAAATTATTCGGAAGCCAAGGGATCTCCAGTTTTTTCAATATGGATTAGCATTTTCAGTTATATTTTTGATGCAGAGAGTAACAGTTCCCCATGCCCCAAAGGTTATAAAAAGCTACAATAAAACACAGTGAATCTGAGATTTGCACTTCCTGCAGAGTGACCACAGACTCCACCGTCCACACCCTCCTCTCCCTGCAGAGACAACGACTGGGTTACATTTGTTGAGAATCGGTGTGTTTGGGTGTGTGCTGTTTTCTCATCTCTCCTCTGTGCTCATGAGTGGGTAGAACCTCCCTCTGACTCTAGCACACATGTGGAGGTATGCCAAAATGTGTCCTGTCCTCAACTCAGTCATTGCTACTGCTCATGGAGCTCAAGCCAACAAAAGCCAAATATCTCAAGCCCTCCAAAGAAATGGGAAAAGCCAGACTGTGGGCAAGAGGGGGTCATATTAAGACTATAATTCTGAGACACTCAACTGTCCCCTGCTGGGGAGTAATCTGTTTGTTTATCTGCCTTGTGTCTGCAAGGGGGACAAGAACCCAGCTCGCCAGGTCTGGCAGGAGATTCATTTGCTAGAGATCCCATGGGGAACACTTAGAAGGGGCCAAGCAGCCCCAAAGTGCATGGAATGGATGTAAGCAGTCCTTTAAAGTGACCTTGCATTATTAACCAAAATCTGGATTAATTTTCACTGTGCTTTAAAAAAAATCGCCTTCATAACCTCAGATGGAAGCATTAATAAAAGAAGGAAGCCTTCTAGTCAGTATCATAAAAAGAAGTCATATAAACTCAATTATTTTATGGATAGGGGTACTAAAATTGCAAAAAAAAAGTTTTAAGAGAAAAAATGAATATGTTAGGAATAGAGAGAGCACAATGGGGGGGTGGGCTAAGGGGACAGAGGGAGAGGGAGAAGCAGGCTCCCTGCTGAGCAGAGAGCCAATGCTGGGCTCCATCCATCTGAGGACCCTGGGATCATGACCTGAGCAGAAGGCAAATGCATACCGACTGAGCCAGCCAGGTGCCCCTCAATATGTTTTAAGTTAAGGTTCTTTCGTTCTTTTCCCTCCTCCTCCCATGTTTCCAGGTTTCACTGGACTGCAGTTTGAGAATACATTCCTCATTTACCTTTATGTTTTCCTTCATGGTTAGAGAGCATCAGGTAGCAGGTGCCTCATGAGTATACCTGGCATTGATACCAGAAGAAATAGAAGGTGAATAATCTTCACACAGTGGCTGATTTCCTAAAAAGTGGTGTCAATATAAAATATTGGTGAATTCCCTGATTTTGAAATGGAATTACCTTAAATTTAGTAACCTTTTTACAACTCTGTGTTTTCAAACATCTAAAATTAAAACAGATGAACTGAACATTGTGGAAATTTAGGGTCAACCAAAACTTTCTGTGTTTCAAACCTACGAGTGAAAATGTTTCTCAAACACTAGTCGGCTTCCCTACCCCAGTGACGTTGACTCACCTAGCGCAGTAGGCGCAGGTTTGCTCCGCTGATGAGGCGGCTGCCAGCCCCGTTATCCAGGGCTACCAGTCAAGACGGTGCTGAACAAGGGCCTGAAACATCTCTGAACCCAGCCCCACGTGCTCACAAAAATCTTGGCACTAAGATTTGCTTGAAATGAAAAAATTCTGTGGATATACATAAGCAGTTAAGCATTGCCTGTCTCTGGGAAAATATTTTTATTTTAATCCTTATTTTTTAGAGAAACACCGTAATTTGTCAACTTGGATTTGTATGTTTTACTAAGGAACCAGAATTGGAAGTGGTTTGTCTGTCTGCAATCACTTAGCTAAAATTGAATCTAATATAAGGGGCGCCAGGGTGGTGCAGTTGGTTGAGCGGTGACTGTTGATTTTGGCTCAGGTCTTGATCTCAGGGTGGTGAGATTTAGCCGCTGTGTTGGGCTCTGCGCTCAGCATGGAGTCTGCTTAAGTTTCTCTCTCCCTCTTCCTCTGCCCCTTCCCCCAAGTGCTCTCTCTCTCTCTAAAATAAATAAATAAATCTTTTAAATTTAATGTTAAAAATTTCTGAAGATAAATAGCCAATCAAAATTAAGTATACTTTAAAATAACATGGCCCCTTTACATATATAAATAATCTAGATAATATTCTTTTTTTTTAAGATTTTATTTATTCACTTTGACAGAGAGAGACACAGCGAGAAAGGGAACACAAGCAGGGGGAGTGGGAGAGGGAGAAGCAGGCTTCCCCCCGAACAGGGAGCCCAATGCGGGGCTCGATCCCAGGACCCTGGGATCATGACCTGAGCCGAAGGCAGATGCTTAACCAACTGAGCCACCCAGGCACCCCAATAATATTCTTTTTTTTTTTTTTAGGATTTATTTATTTATTTTAGAGAACGTGAGAGAGCAGTGTTGGGGGCAGGGGAAGCAGAGGGAGAGGTAGAGAAAGAATCTGACTGACCACCCAGGCACTCCGATAATATTCTTTCTTAATAGTAAGGATTACCTCTAGCAAAAAAATACTCCTTTCCATGCTGGCATATGTGGTAATTTAAGAACAGATTTTAAAATTTAAAAATTAATAAGAAAATAAGAAGTAAGGCAATATCTTTCATATAAATAAAAACATATAGAAAAGAATTGTAAGTTAAGAGAAGAAATTAGATTTACTTCTATAGACACAAAGACCTAAAAGAGCGAAACTAATTTAGTATTTTTAGCACAAGGAAAATACAACTCATGTGTAGTTAGTGGGCACTTGGGTTATTTTCTTCCTATCCTTAAGATATTCGTGTTTCTTTGCCCCGCAGTAAAGGGAGAATCTGAATCATTTTCATAATTTAGTGTAATGTGTGAATTACAAAGAGCTATTCAATTTTTTGTTAAGATCATTCTGTAGGCACTTACAGTCTTTTTTGTCCAGAGCCTTTATTTAAGGATTAAAATCCTTGTAATGATGATGAAGTGGTCCCATGATTTAAATTATGTAAATTATTATATGCACATCTTCATGCAACCCAGCAATTGATGTATATGTATTCATACATACATATACCCACATATATTATATGTATGTGGTAGATGAAAAATTAGAATTACATTTCATTCAAAAGTGATTAATAAAGTTTAAACATTTGCTATGAATACTATGATTGCTGTTGCCTGCAGCAACTTCTTTTGTATTTTCTTAATAATACCAAAATTTAAATAAAAAAAAAAACAATTGGAGTGCCTGAGTGGCTCAGTCATTTGAACGTCCTGCTCTTGATTTTGGCTCAGGTCATGATCTCAGGGTCATGGGATCCAGCAGCAGCCCTGCATCAGGCTCCGCTCTGCAGGGAGTCTGCTTCTCTCCCTCTCTCTCCCTTTGTGCCTTCCACTGCTTGTGCATGAGTGCTCTCTCTCTTTCTCTAAAAATAAAAAAAAATTTAAAAATAATAAGAAGAAAAAATTAAAAAATAAAGTAATAGGAGACCACATAGGAACATCTTATTATGGTCTAAGTAGGGCAGGCTCTTCCAAGTAGCACATAAACATAGGAGTCATAAAGATGATCTGTAACTTGAACTACATATGAAAGCAAGTTTTGATGCTAAGAGAAAAAATAAAACAAAGTAAAAAGACAAATAGCAAAATTAGAGAAATATTTGCAACACAGGAGACTGCTGTTGAATGTTTCTTTATCCAAACCTTTTCACAGTGATACAAATTTATAAATGTATTTGACAGTATTTCATTGACTTGTCAAAAACATCAATGCACAGTGGAGGTGTCAGGAACAGTTTGAGTGCTATTTTCTTGCTATTGCTTAAAAATCTAAATTCTGCAGTAAGTGTTTCATGTTATGATTCAACATCATCTCTGAGCTCAAACTGTAGTCTCAAACTTCAGCGACAAGAAGCAGCAGGGTTAGCAGGAATTGAAGTTATTTAAACACCAAATTAGTCTTTAAATAATTCTAACTTTTCAGTGTTTTCCAATGGAGAAATTGAAATGATCCCCCTTCACTACTCTGCCTTCCTCCCTCCAGACAGTTTGAGATACTGAATTGTTCTTTCCCCATGTGTTAAACCAGGAAATTTCTAAGATTCCTTCCAGCTCTAAAATTCCCTGGTTCTCTGAATATCCCCATTATTATCATGACATCTCATTTTGCTGAAAGAAGGTTAAATCGGTAGTCTCTTATCTTACATCCATCTTTGTGAGAAAGAGTAAAGAAAACCGAATTCAGTTTCTTCATGATTAATGCATTTGTCAAATTCTTTCCAAGTAGCAAATTAATTTATTGTGTTTTTTCATGAATGCAAATTAAAGCTGTTCAAACTATTGTAAAACTTAGCAGTCCTTTTTCATAAATTAAAGCTAACTGATTTAATGTTAATGAAAGGAACTATATTCAAATACAAATTTTAATAACTTGGGTGGAAAGAAAATCTTAGACTTCATAAGCCTTTCCTTACATAAAATTCATGTAACTTGAACAGAAAGTCATTAAAAAGTAATTTTCTGTATTGAAGTCTGTATTAATTACCTTGAATGAAACTCTGAAAAGTTCCTTAATAAATGTCTGGTCCTATGTGTCCCTGAGAAGGAGAATTGTCTATTGATTAGTTAATTATCCCAAATGAAGGGCCCCAAATTCAGTTTCTCATGATCACTGTCTTACCTTTTTCCTTGTTTGAAATTCTCAACAAAACCAGAAGTAAAATAGTTGTTTTTTTTTTGTTTGTTTTTTGTTTTTTTTTTTAGTAAGGGAGTATTTTGCTTCTTCTGTTCATATGGATAACACAAAGAGTACCAGTATAAATGTAATAGAGTATTTTGCAATTTGTTGGCTCTTAGTACTTAATCTAATACTCCATACGTGTGTATGTGTGTGTGTGTGTGTGTGTATGTAAAGCATCTTTATTGGAAGGATCAGATTTTAAGAATGACTTTAGAAATATGTCCTGTAAGCTTGATTCTTTCATACTTGTAACAATGTCTAAATTCGCTTCAAAAGGATTATGAGAAACAAAGGTCATTACCAAACTCACTGAATCCTTGTGTTCTTCAACATAACTATCCAGAGAACCCCATTTTGTAGAAAACTTCTCTGAAGAACATGAGAAAATCAAAATCAGTATTTTCTTTGCATTTCTCTTGTAACTGCGTTTGTGCTTGATTTTCACTCAGTTCAGCAAGGAGAAATTTCAACTTCTGTATTGACTAATAAACCCTTATAGGGGTTAATTTATGCTCACATTTTTAAAAAGGAAAATTTTGTTAATGCCAAGTGTGATTACATATATTTCATACTAAGATTTAGGAATTTTTTGTATAATAATAAAAGTACCTTTTTTTAATATTAAAGTTTGCAACATTTACTGAATTCAAAAGGCAGTGCCAGATTAGATTCAATGTTCACTAATTCTAGGGTTAATCATTTAAATTGAGAAAGAAAAATCTAAAATGTAAATCTTTGACACATTCTATCTGATTTTTACATTACACTAAAGTTATTATAATCGATAAAACAATGAGATTAAAGCTGAAATACATCCAAAATCCTTTTGGCTCATCATCTAGGAACCAGAGAAGTACCAAGTATGAAGGAGTCCGCACTTGAGTAGGTCAGACCATCAATTATTCTACCCTGCTTGCAATAGTCGTCCCTGTTGTGTTTTACTTTAAGAGAAAATGAACTCACAGAGAAGCATCATAGGCTTCCTGTGATGAACACATGTAATATTTTCACCCACCTTTTAAGTGTATCTTGGCTGCCTTACCATCTTTCAAAATGTCAGCAGTGATTAGACTACATTATGGGATAATTAATATGAACTTTTATCTCAAAGCTAATTTTGAGTTAATACTAGAACAAAACACATGTCAATATATTAAAGATGGAAAGTGGAACAGACTGCTTTTGTATATAAAAATATATTTTTTTCTCTTTTCAAATGTCAGTCTAACATAAATGTTTGAGAAAGGTTAAATAATCTGTGAAAGAGCATCTTGTGAAGTTTGTGGTATAGTTCCTAAAGTCCTTTCACAGAATATGGTATAGATCCTTTTGTATTAAAATATTGGTCATTTTAAGAAGTTACAGAAGTATCTCCCCATGTACCTGGATTCAGGAGATGTAGCTGTGGTTGATTAACTATGTCCAATTTACACTTTAATACCAGTGCTCCTTATTTTAAAATTATCTTCAGGAGGCATCCTGCACCCTGTTTCCTTCTTCTAAACCCGTCTTTTCCCAAATTAGCTAAAATGACTGAATAATTTATTTCATCCCACAGTAGTTCTAGAGATATATTAGACTTTTCCCCTAAGGTGCTTCTGCATGTTTAATTGCACATCTAAATATAGGTCATGTTCAGGATTGGAGTGTATCAACTCTGCATGTTTGATCATAAAGTTCAAGACATGATCTAGATATGCCATGGAGGCCACCATAGCTGAATACCAATCTGAACAGCTCAACGCAACAACCAGGCAATTCCACTACCTACAATTTAATTGTTGCTTTTATTTGAATTAAAATTAAATTTTGGGTATAATTGGTTTAGCTCCTGATTCAGCTGGGTCAGTTCTGGCCATACAAGTAGTTTCTGTAAAAAAAAAAAAAAAAGCCATATTTTATCTCAGGCAGCTCACCCAATATTTTTTACAGATAGCACTGTTTATAATCCCCTTCAAAGAAGGCTCTATGTATGCAGCTGGGAGTAATGCTGATGAACTTTGGACATCTAGTCCCTGAGCTTTGGGATCTGCTATTTTGTACACTGACTTTCCATCCTTTGCAGATTCTCCTAGCTTTCTGCAAATAGTGGGTAGCCCTTTGGCATTGTGGCTTATTGACTCAAGGTCAGTACTTTTAGCTCTACCTTCTCTTCTCTCAATTAGTACTTGACCAAAGAAATAAAAACAGCTGGTTGGCCATTTGCACCTCTGGAAAGTGAAAGGGGAATGAAATGTAATTCATTAAAATCTGCACTTATTCATAGGGCACATGTGTTTGTTCTGATTATTGCAATCCTTGTTTGTCAAAATGTGTTTAAAAGGTAGACTTTTACAAAAATAAAAAATAAAAATTGTAAAAGCAAGGGAGACTCATTGTACTTAATTATAAATAAGTCACTTATATTTTGCCTTTCAATATCTCCTTTACATCATTTAAGGGCAAGTCTTAAGTACCTTTGTAAATAAAAATTTTAATCTGCATTCTCCAGCTTTAATAAGTGAGGGTTTGGAGTAAGGAATATAAAACCAAATCTGATTTTGTATATATACTTGTGTGTGTGTGTGAACATTTTTAAATTTTTTATTATTGAAGTGTAGTTGACATGCAAAATTATGTTAGTTTCATGTGTACAAAATAGTGATTTGATGATTCTGTACATTACTCAGTGCTCACCACAGAGGGTGCAGCTACCATCTGTCACTATACATCACTGCAGTATTATTTACTATATTCTCTATGCTGTCTTGTTCATCCTCGTGTCCTATTTATTTTATAACTGGAAGATTGTACCTCTTAATCCCCTTCATCTATTTTACACCTCCCCTGGCAACCACCAGTTTGTTCTCTGTCTTTATGAGTCCATTTCTGGTATTTGTTTATTTTGTTTTTTAGATTCCACATGTAAGTGAAATCATACGGTATTTGTCTTTGCCTGACTTATTTCAACTTCATGTATCACCGCTGAGGTCCATCCGTGTTGTCACAAGTGGCAAGATCTCATTCTTTTTTTATGGCTGAGTAACATTCCATTATATTCCAATATTTCAGCATATAGTTTCATATCATCTTTATCCATTCACTTATCAATGGATACTTAGGTTGTTTCCATATCTTAGGTATTGTAAATAATACTGCAATAAACATAGGGGTGCTTATATCTTTTGGGGTTAGTGTTTTCTTCTCCTCTGGATAAACACCTCAGAATTGGGATTGCTGGATCATATGGCATTTCTATTTTTAATTTTTTAAGGAATCTTCATACTGTTTTCCATAGTAGCTGCACCAATTTACATTCCTACCGACAGTGCACAAGGGTTCCCTTTTCTCCACATCCTGGCCAACATCTGTTGTTTTTTGTCTTTTTGATACTAACATTCTGACTGGTGTGAGGTGCTATCTCACTGTGGTTTTTGGTTTGCGTTTGTCTGATAATGAGTGATTTGAGTGTCTTCTCATGTGTCTGCTGGCTATCTGTATGTCTTCCTTGGAAAAATGTCTATTCATATACTTTGCCCATTTTTTAATCAGATTATGTTTCTGTTGTTGTTGGTTTTGGTGTTGAACTGTGTAAGTTCTTTATGTATTTTGGATATTAGCCCTGTATCAGATATATCATTTGCAAACATCTTCTCCCATTCAGTAGGTTACCTTTTTGTTTTGTTGGTAGTTTCCTTTGCTGTGCAAAACCTTTTCATTTTGGTGTAGTCCCAATAGTTGATTTTTGTTTTTGTTCCCCTTGCCTGAGAAGACATATCCATAGGTATGTTACAAAGGCCAATGTCCAAGCGATTACTGCCTATGTTTTCTTTTAGGAGTTTTGTGGTTTCAGGTCTCAACGTTTAGATCTTTAATCCATTTTGAGTTTATTTTTGTGTATGGTATAAGAAAGTGCTCCACTTTCATTTTTTGCATGTAGCTGTTGAGTTTTCCCAACACCATTTATTAAAGAGACTGTCTCTTCCCATTGTATATTCTCCTGCCCTTTGTCATAGATTAATTGACCATATACGCATGGGTTTATTTCTGGGCTCTCTATCCTGTTCCATTGATCTATGTGTCTTGAAACATATATTTTTAAAAACCTGATAGTACCATACTTCTGCTGTACTTCTATACTTTCTTAGATTTAATTCCTCTAAAATATGAGTTTCTTTTCTTTATTAAAAAAAATATTTTCCTCTAATTATGGGAACTCATCAACTATTGGGCTGAAAGTCAGCGGTAGCTGGGTGGTGAACTGGCCCCTTGCCCAGACCTCAGAGTAAGACTAATTTGAAAACCCTTTACAGAATGCAGCCCAGAGCCTGCTGCTCAGAAGAGCCTGCTCTAATCAACCATTGATCATAAGAGATTTCCTTTATTGACCTGAAAGCAAGTTTTTTCATCTTCCTGCCAGCTAAGGCACTTACTGAAAGTAGGTAGATAAAATCCAAAGTGAATATGCCTAATAAAGAAGGCAAAGTCTTCCATCTCTCCCACAAATGACATTCTGATTCTCTCTCCAGTGGGCCCTCTATAATGACATGTATGAATAAGAATTTCTGTCTCCATCCATCTCTTAACCCCTTTCATTGCCACCCTGTGAAGAAGCTATGATTAGCAAGATACCCCTTCTATAAATACATTTGGAAATTTAGGAAACTATGGTCATTTAGGAAACTATAGTCAGGGATTGTAGAACAATGTATGGGAATTTTTGTGTCTGCAGATACCTTGGAATGAATGCAGGGCCATATTTATCCCCGTGGATATAACATCAGAAAGTTCCAGATCATTCTGAAGTCTGCTCCCTCTATGATTTTCCTGCTTGTAGAGTTTGAAAGGTTCCCACTAGTGCTGACTCTCTGTGACACTTCTTAATTTACAGTAGCTCATAGGACACTTTGATTGTTTCCAAAGGCAAAGTGGGGCAAAATGATCCTTTTTTCACTCAGAAGGGTCAGCATTTATGGGACATGCTCCGTCAGATTCTCAAAATTGCTTTAGCGAATGAAGGTTTCTTTTATACTATTTTCTGTTAGATTAAAGGAGGTCATTTAAACAAACTAGTTCCCCAAAGCCCCTGTTTTGAATTACTAGAGAGAATGTGTACTATCTGGGGTCTTGGATCACTTAGCAAACATCAGAGGAATGGTTTGGAGTCTGTTTTGGGAAATACACTGTCCAACTATACTGCCTTTTCCTTCAACAAAGGAGATTTATCAAGGATCAATTTGGTTACAGACACATCTGTTTTTGTTAAAATGCCTTTGGCCATTAAGTTATCTGTAATAACTTTTGGTAAGGTCTAAGCAATTTATAATAATATTAATGGAAAAATCATGATTCTGTATAGCATTTTTCTCTTCCATTTTATCTAAATGGCTAGTAGTGAGGATTTGCATAATTTTATCTTGCTTTTTTTCCCTCCCATTTTTGCTATGATCTAAGAGTTTTAAGTGGAAGGCATAAATTGACTGCTATGAACTTAGGGGAGCAGAAACATCACCTTGGACAATACTAAACTTCATTTTTTTTTATTCTTATGTTAATCCCCATACACTACATCATTAGTTTTAGATGAAGTGTTCCATGATTCATTGTTTGTGCATAACACCCAGTGCTCCATGCAGAATGTGCCCTCCTCAATACCCACCACCAGGCTAACCCATCCTCCCACCCCCCTCCCCTCTAGAACCCTGTTTGTTTTTCAGAGTCCATCGTCTCTCATGGTTCGTCTACCCCTCCGATTTCCCCCGCTTCATTCTTCCCCTCCCGCTACCTTCTTCTTCTTCTTCTTTTTTTTCTTAACATATATTGCATTACTTGCTAAACTTCATTTTTTTAAGTTGATAGCTTGTCTTTTAATAGTCAACATGGTCTATATGCACTACGTGGTATTTTAAGCTTGAGTCTGTCTACTGTACTCTCATGTATTCTTATATAAATGCTGTGGAAAACAGTGATTCACAACACACCAACACTGTTTAACCTTGACTGAAAATTATAATCTAGTTTCTTATAAATAGGTATCAGAGCTCAAAAAAATTATTTGTGTTTTTGTGTTGGCTCTAACTTTGCACAAATCTCCAGAGAGAGATCAGAACTTGAAAGGTGAACTGATTTTTCCTTTTGGGAAGTGGTTCTTTCGGCAACTGAAAGAAGCTTATGATGGGACTTACAGAGTTGATTTAAAATACTCAGTCTCTCCAAAGACATTTAGGGAGAGCTGAATTGCTAATGCTTTGCTGCCAAGCGAGTGTTGCAGCTGTTTCAATTTTTCATCAATATTGTACACGCAGCCGCAGATATTAAAACCTGTTTATAGACCATGTTGACCAAGATACGGAGCCAGATGCTCACTAGTGTTGCTCTCACTCTCTGGGCATAAGCATGTTCAGGCCTTAAGCGGAGCACAATGGCCCCAGGCAGGAGATTCTCCCCTAGGTCACCTTCTTGGACAAGAGACTATTTATAGGTACCCTGGTGCTGTGGTGGTCCCTCCCTGCCCTGCACTATTCCCATGCTCCACTCGCTGTCTTCTTTGCATGTAAGTACAGGAATAGAGAAAATAAGGAGACCAGCCTCTATTTCTGAATATCTTTAAGATAAAATAACACTGAGACCTCTAATCAGAATTCACTTCCTTAGCAGCACACAGAATCATGATACCACATTTAATCCTCATTCAAGTAGTATTTATTGACTACCTATTTTAGACTAAGCATTGGGATAGAAAGGTGAATAAAAACACAGCTCTTACATTTAAAGTGCTCCCGGTCTTGTGGGTAGGCAGAGTTAAAATACAAAATTCTATTGTAACATAAAGAGTTAGAAAATTAATTTTTTTAAGGAAAAAACTTTTCGGTTGTCCAGACATTGCTAGACATAAGGTTAATCCCAGACTGATCTTGGACACCGTCCATCCTCCTTACTTCTCGGATATGAAACTTGGAGTCAGTTCTTGATTAGTGTTATCGGCATCATGGAAACCACATCCACCAGTAAGTACAAACCATATCTACTGTTACCGGTGTGGTTCTCACTCTGGTAGAAGTATGTCCAGGCTTTCATAAGTCCTTAAGCAGCAAGAACAAATGCACGTCTCTAGCAAGGAAGTCCTTGGACCCAGCCAGTCCCCTGACTTCGCAGTCATGCTTGTCGTGGCCTGCTCTGCGGCCCCTTGAGAGCGTGTACAAGAGAGGAGGCCCACAGTGGTATCTGGGTCCTTGCTGCAGGCCTGCTGAAGAAAGGCATCTGTAGTCATAAATCTGTAGAGCCAGAGAGACCTTAGGAACCACCTACTCCAACTTCCTTCCAAGAGACATCTCTCAAGGGACATTCTGAATTTCAGATCAGGAAAAGCTTGGAAGCCACACACTCAGCTGGCTTATAGTTGTCATGGAATTTGGTGGCTATTTGTTACAAACAGAAACAGGATCCACAGGTTAGAACCAGCCCCTGACTAGTCTTCTTACAGAGTCTGTGGACAGTCTTGCTTTTGCCTTTCTCCTACCTCTCTGGGTGGTCTGTCTTCTCACGGGCTCCCCTCCACCATTGCCAGCCCTCTCCTTATCTCCTTCTTATCTCCTTCTTACTCTGTTCTTTCTACCAAGGGCAGCCGCATCCACCCCGCTGGCAGAGATTGCCGGCTCTCCACCCAACATTTGCACATCCCTCCTTTAGTGGAGAGCTGTTTCTGCAGAGTAGTACTTGCTAATGGCATGGGGCAGAGTGTCATGAGCTTTTCTACCCTCTCATCTCTACCTGCCACCTAGATGTCAATGCTCAAGGCACCCGTGGAAACCCAGCTGAAGATGGCAGAACCACCATCAGCCAGGTCCCTGAGTAACTACATAGGACGGGCACTGCACTCACTCTCTCCTCTTTCCCCCACACATGTCCTGACACCAGTCAGCACACTCATCTTGGACTCTACATGGTGAGAAATAAACTAACATGTTGAGCTACTGAGATGTCAGGCTTTAACTATTATAACAGCTAGTGTTACTTAACTTATACTTACAAAGCCTTCAGATTCCATCCATGCAAAACACCCTGGGTATCTCTGGGCTAGACTTTATTCCTGAGTTTCCCACCCACATATCCAGCTAGACAGCTCCATTAAGATGTCCGACAGGTCATTGAACTCGGTACGTCTAGAACTGAACAAATGATCCACCACCTTCCTTGGCTGTTCTGTTCCTCCTTCATATACCAGTGAATAGCATTTGTATGCACTTGGCCACTCAAGCCAGCAAGCTGGGAGTCGTTCTAGATTTCTCCGTTTTTCATTTCCCACATTAATCTCTCCTAAAATATCTGTCCTGTTCATCATTTTTCTCTCTCTTTATCACCATGTTCTTATCTGGTTATAATTATCTTAGCCTTACCCCGAACTCCCATCCGTCTGAGCTACCACTAGGAGTGTCTCTTTGAAATAAAGATCTGGCGATGCCTCCCTGCTCCTTAAAATCATCCCGTGGCTCTTTCTGGCTTGCAGATGAAACATCTATTTCCAGGTTTGGCACCTGGGGTTGTCTCATGGACTCCCTTCTGTTTCCCTCTCTCCCTTCTTTCTCACTCTTCTCCTGTTCCCACCTATGCTCCACCCAGAGCAAATGTCCAGAAGTCTCAAATGCCCTTACCCTCCATGCTGGTGAAGTGTTAGTTCCTTTCCACCCAGAACACGCTGCGCTGCTCAGCCCAGGCCTCGTCTGAGTAGTCCTTTCTCATCTTTCAAACCTCAGCTCAGAAATCACCTCCCCTGGGAATCTTTGACCTCCACACCCACCCCAGAGGTCTCCCCTCTACATTTTTTCCCCTTATGCCTTGGGCCTACTTCATAGAATTTGTCCCCGTGTGGTTATTAGCAAATCTAGGAGCGCTTGTATTGTTGCCCTAGCTTCATGCTATTTGATAATGACTTTTTTTTTTTTAAGATTTTATTTATTTATTTATTTGACAGAGAGAGAGCAAGAGAGCACAAACAGGGGGAGTTGCAGAGGGAGAAGCAGACTCCCCACTGAGCAGGGAGCCTGATGTGGGGCTCGATCCCAGGACCCTGGGACCATGACCTGAGCCGAAGGCAGACACTTAACCGACTGAGCCTCCCAGGCGCCCCGATAACGACTCTTTGACAACAACCCACCTCAACCATGCCAGCTGTATATGCCCTCAACACATTTTTTTGATTGAACCTGTGCTGTCTCCTACTCCTATCTGCACAAATGGGTAGAATAATGCACATCAAGTGCTGAGGGCAATGTCTGGCATATAGGAAGCTTCCAGTCAATGTTAACAGAATAGAGCTTTTTAAAAAAATATTACTGTTATTGTTTTTATTACCATCAGTATTAATTAATGCCTTTGGCCTTAACTGATTTCACACCTCTACCAATTTTTTAATTTGGCTTTTTTCCCCCCATTTGGCTCAAAATCATGTGCTACTCATTTGTACAAAAGTAGCAATTTCCTTCTAATGGTATAAAGTGAGCAGAGTTCAAGTCAAAGGATCTGAAGGCTTGGGCTCAGATCCCACCCCTAGCACCAACTGTGTGAGCCTGAACTACGCACTTCATTACTCTGTGCCTCATTTGGGCCATTAGTGAAGCGGGGATAGAAAGAACTTCCTGACCCACTCCAGCACAATTGTCTTGAGAGACAACCTAGATTATCAATGGGAAAGCATTTTTTTAACTCTAAAAAGTGGAAAAAAGTTACTTATTAGTAGTATTTCCAATAATACAAGCACTATTAATATAAACAGTGCTTCCTCTGTTGAATGTTGCCTTTCCTCTATTTGCCATTACCACTTTCAATTATTTTCCTATTCTGTAATGAGTGGCAACACACATAAGTCATCTGTATCTCTATGAGCAAGTTCTCAATTTGGTTATCCAAGGCATCAAAATATTTCTGGTTTGAGGACTGAACACTGTACCACCTCACTGACAATGTTGTTCTAAACTGATGCTGTCCTCGAGTCTTTGAATTCACCTTTCTAGCCAATTTTGTTCCTTATTTGGCATTCCACACAGTAGGCACACCAGCTGTTGGATAAATGAATGAATGCTATTAAAGGATAGAAGCAAAGTTTTGAGTGCCCTGTGTTTTGTCAACTGCTCCCTACTTGACTTCAAACTTCTCACTTGGTAATGATGATGATGGTGATGATGATTGACGTTTTTGAGCACTTAGGTGCCAGGTGCTTTCCTAAGCCCTTCACATTTAAGCTTCACAATAGCTTGGTCAAATGAATGCAAGAACCTGGCCCACTATAAAGGAAGCTCCATGGAATATAGACTCTCTTATCTTGTCTGTCTTACACTGCTACATTCTTAGGGACTCAGGGCAGTGCCTGGCATATATGGTAGGCACTCAGGAAATAATAGTTGAGTGAAGTGATCTGCTCTTCAGACACTTTCTTGATACTTAGGACTTTGGAGTTTTCTGTACATTTGTAATTTGATTGTGATTTCTTACTAGTAGTGGTAGTAACTGATTGTTTTATTATTAAAATTATTAATTAGCTTTATAAAATACTTATAGTTTATAAATACTTTCATTTAATTTAAAGCAACCAATGACATTTTACTACTAGAAATGCTAAAATACAATGTCTCTACCTAATGGAAAATAAAATATTGCCATTATTACAATATTGCCATAGTTTGATTTTTCCAGTGAATGATCAGCAAGCACTTTAATTAATTTAAAGATGATTGGGGCTTAAAATAATTATCATATATCAGATTCCTTTAATTGAAGGAAGACAATACCAGGAAATATTTCCCCAGGTGGCTTAGGATGAGGGAATTCTCAATTGGAAATTTACTTAACAATGTGGAAGGGTAGCTGCAAGGCTGCTTCTGGTAATGTTGGTGGCTCTAAAAAAATATATCAAAATATTTTAAATGAATTAGTAAAATCTTTTGCTATGTAATTAAAATCAGAACTGGTAAGATCCAGAGTGCCTGGGTGGCTAGGTTAAGCGTCTGTCTTCCGCTGAGGTCACGCTCCCAGCGTCCTGGGATCGAGCCCCACATCAGGCTCCCTGCTCAGCAGGGAGTCTGCTTCTCCCTCTTCTTCTGTGTGCTCTCACTCTCTCTCTCTCTCTCTCTCAAATAAATAAATCTAAAAAAAAATTAAAAAAAAAAAAGAACTGCTAAGATCCAAAAGAAGCTTTACATGTTAAAAAAGCATGAGGATTTGCATGATACAATGACTTGAGACAGTAATGACCATTACTTACTCAGCATATCCTAACCAATCAGAGAATAGTCCATATACAATTTAGGGAACACGTGGGAATGCTATAGAAGTTGGCATCTGTGGTGCTAGAGTAGGATTAAATTTCATGAAACTTCAATGAAATTTTAAAATATTATGATGTGTTAAAGACCGAACCAAATTGTATAAGCAGAATACAGTTATAATTTGTACTTAAACACTGACATCTGCAGTTGTCATTGGTTCTTAGTAGGTGAAGGGAAACGTTTCTTTAAACTCTCAGACAAATATGACTAGTCCATTTGTCATTCCAGTGTTTTCAGTACTTGAAGTATTTCAATTTTGGTTCATCAGTGTAACCTTTGGAGTTTTGCCTAATAATGACTTCAGTTGCACTGGCCTTCCAACGGATAAATTAAAATGGAAATGCATATTTTCTAATTATGTATCCAGCCCTAGTTGCATATTGGCAAGGGCGGCCACACTGAATGTTAAATTAAGTCTGCACAATAGCTAGAGTCTAGGTAACATCAGTTTCCCAAAGTCACTTTCTTAATCACGTGAAGGATAGCCAGGACTCTGATCAGTAGTATGTGGCTATATACAATCAGAAGGAAAACATTTAAACATCCCAGCATGGTATTTCCATTTAAATCTGATTACAGTGAAATAAAACTGTAGCCATTAAAGGTTTAGAAGAACTACAAATACAAGCTGTAAAAGAAGACAGATAGTAAATGAGGTAGTAAAACATTTCAGCAGGGCAAACAGTTTACAGCACTCATTCAAGTCGTCCTAAAGCAGACTGTGTAATTCATCGCAGACCCTGCACTGTTCCCTGAGCTCCACTTAAACCTGCAATTAACCTTTCACGCCTAATGAAGCTGTTTTCCTAGAAAATTAAAATATATAGTGGTGCCTGCTTTTACACAGACTTGGGAGGAGAGCATTTCAAAATGAATGACTTTTCTGAGGCTTTGTTCAAATGTAAAACGGAAGTGCTATGTTTGTATATAAAGTGAGGATGTTCTTTCCAAGGCAATTTCACTTAATGTGCAGTATTTTATTACTGTACTTATTAATTGTTCTGCATAATTGTAAAAAAACACACATCAGTAATTTTATGATTACATTGTGACCACTGGAGTCTACTAACACCACTTCGCTTTAGTAAAACTAGAGTTTTCCTGAAGATAACTCAGTTCCTAATGTTTCTCCTTGGTGGTTTTCATTGCAAATTTAATGGTTTAAAAAGATATATTTACCATGTAAATATGTAGCCCTTAGTCATTTCTATTGCTTTCTTTTTAGGGCATGTCTGCACGTGTTTATTGAGAAACAAAGTTCTTAATTTTAGGAAGAAATGCTGGGGGGTTTTTTCCCCAAGAATCTGGGTAAAGGTCTGATTTTGGTGTATCTTCTACTTATTTCCTAAATATCTGTGGTAGCTCTTGGCGTCCAAACCAGTAACTACTAAATTGTGCCCGTGTTCTGAAGGAAATCTGCATGGTCCCAAAGTAGTCCGCTTCCTTCCCAGCTTGCCCAGCCCTGAGTGGTCCAGAACAGCCACGGGTGACGTTCCACATTAGCGAGGGCTAGTTTGCAACACCACAAGGCCACGGCAAATGGAATAGGGAACAGAAGAGGGTACTTTCTTTCTTACGAGGTTTAGAATCCATATTTAAATAATCTAAATGTCATAGTGTCTGGTATTTAAAAACTAAAAGTGCAAGAAGGTAAAGCTTATAATAAATATTTAAACCCCAGCATTTTTATTGAATGTACCGGCATATTTTGATGTAAATTCTGCTAGCCTGCAGCATCTGTGCATCATCTTGACATGGTAAATGAAATTCCTTTAGACCACCAGTCTAAAATAATGAATTGTTCCCCTGGTTAATTGTATTGCTTTGATAACAAGGAACTATGCTAGGCCTAGAGAACACAATAAGTGGATTTCATCAGATGATTTGTGTGATGTTTTGAAAAATGATCTTCTAGAGTGATGGAACTCAAACCACAAGCTGCGTGTACCACTGCATGGCGTCCTATTGGCAGGAAGCGCTTCCTCTATGGCCCGGGGAGTGTGGGGTCAGCACCAGAAAACCTCTACCCAGGGGACAAATTTCCCAGGGAAATCTAAACAAGGAGGAAGTGTTTGCCTCAAAGGGCAACATGGATAAATTATTTTTAAGTTGTTTTTATTTAATTGATGCATTTTAAAAAAACAACCCAGGAAAGATCTCAAGCTACCTTTATCTCTTCATCACCAGTGTGAAAGTAAACCAAGAACAATGAAATAACAAGCAAGGCTATTCAGAACTTGCTTCAGCAAGGGAGCCACCTGCCATTGCTGGCTTACGTTTCAGCAGACACTTAAAAATAGTCAAATATGTGGGATATAGTGGAAAAAAGAGAAGGCTTTAAGTATGGACCAACTGGAAGCTATTGGCACAGGAAAGCTAGAGTCAGGTTAACTAGAAATGGGGCATCCTATATGATTGGTTAGGGGTGCATATTTGCCTTTCCCTGGTTGGTCCTAAGTTGGAAGCTGGGACAAAAATTAGGGAAGTTGTCAGTTATTAATCAAGTTGGGTAGGTGGGACCCATTGTTACGGAGGTAATTGTTTGACTTCCTGGTTTGTTACTAGAGATAGCAGTCTGACTTCCCACAAACCGGACATGGCAGACTGGCTTCCTAGTCTGGTTATTGCAGATATAGGGGCTGGTTTCCTGAGCAGGTGGCTGCATCTGTGGGATGGAGTTATGTTGTCATCTGGCTATTGCCTATTTATATAGTCAGTCTCTCCCGTCAACATACACATGTTACATGCAGGGAAAGGGGAGTAATATTGGTTTTCTTAAAGAGCTACTGTCCACTTTCCTTTTTTATCAATTAAGATTCCCTACAATAAAGTATACTGAAGGGCAAGGATAGAAACTACTTTGATTTCTCAATCTTGCTCTCTTTTTTTTTTTTTTAAGATTTTATTTATTTATTTGACAGAATGAGAGAGAGAGCGCATGAGAGGGGGGAGGGTCAGAGGGAGAAGCAGACCCCCCACCGAGCAGGGAGCCTGATGCGGGACTCGATCCCGGGACTCCAGGATCATGACCTGAGCCGAAGGCAGTCGCTTAACCGACTGAGCCACCCAGGCGCCCCAATCTTGCTCTCTTTTTTAAAGAGTCTTCCACACACTAGACACTTTGGGAAGTCTGGGACCTGCTTCCTCTTATTTATTCTTCTGTCCAGGACTTCTTGTAGGTTGAATGAGGACCTAGCAATTTCTGGGTTGTTGTGTTAGAATTCTCCATATAGCACAATATAAAGAAATGCAATAATAGTAATAAAAACTTATACCCAGCAATTTGACATATACACACATGCAGTTATGATCATTATGCTGTTCATAATTAAATTACAGGATTATAAAAAAAAGTAACTCATGGGGTGCCACAAGCTGTCTAGTAGTATAAAGGACCCAAGCTCAAATCTAAGCGAAAACGTCATTTGGCCCCTCCAGAGAATGAGAGTGGGCACGTGGCCCTTGGAGTGTCCTCTGGGAGGACACGTGGGGGACACTAAACATCACTGCCTGCAGGAATCCAAGGTTCCCACATACGTGTGGCCATTTATGCAGAATCTGTAAATGTAGTTGGTAGCTCCATTTCCATCGGAAAGAACAAAAATTTGTCAAATTAAAAATAAGCATGATAATGCGATTTTATTTGTAAATTAAGGACTGAAGTCTGGCTTATAGATTTACTATTTTCAACGGAATGTGTTTCCAAGCTAACAAATCATTAGCAAACCCAGGATATTTGTGAGACACTACTTTAATTAGGCCTCGGAATTCCAATACCCTGAAATACAAAGGTACGTTGGCAGTTTCAGATTAGATGCAATTGCTTGTTTGGGCAACTCAAATGGTTTGCTCCTCTCCTGACATTATAGCTTCTGTAAGGGAAACAACATTTGTAGCCAATGTAAATGCAAAAGTATTGCTTTTCAGAGCTCCTTTGGACTGGGTCATGCAGTAGTTTAATGAATAACATGATTTCATATTTAGAAGCTGTGACCATTGCAATTAGTGGAAGTGGTCTCTGTCTACATTAAAGGAGACGTATATTCTTTGTCATATTTGGCTGTCTCTGGATAAGAGGGTGCCAGGAATGAAATAACAGAAGGTTGTGAATTATGACAGAAGGATGCCAAGAGATCTGGGGAAACTTTAGGTCTGCCTGTACTGAATTTTTTGTTAGCACAACAGGGGCCTGTTAGTCTTTTTTTAAAAAAACATGTGCTTCAGCTCCCTCCCTTGAAGAAATAACAAAGTAACAATTTCCTACAGCAGAATAATGGTTGAAACATCTATGTGGGACACTTCAGAAGTTCATATGTGCTCTTCAGAGGTCAAGAAAGCAATATTTATTTAAACTTTGAACCTTTGAACTTGTGTTATCTCTAAGCAATTCAGAATAATTATTCAACATCCTAAAAGAGCAGGTTATTTAACAGCAACCCTTAAAAGGTAAATATCTAAGATTATCAGCCTAGCCAGTGATTACTGTAACTTTTTAATCCTTTCCCTCCCTAGCATCGTTAATTTCTCCTTCTCCACAAATACCTTCTCTTCTGTTCTCACATGTACATAAAACTCCTTTTTCCTTTAAAAATTATATGTACTCAGATGATCCTATGTATTCACATATATCTCATCTGACCTGTTGCTTCCCCTGTGTACCAGCTCACTTACCTCTTTCCAGTGCCAAATAGCTTGAACATGGGATTTATTTGTGTTGTCACATTTCCTCTCACCCCATTCCCTACTTAACTTTCTGACTTCCTTCCTCAGTTAGGTATAGAAATGACTCAAAGATCATCCAGATCTCCTTTGAGGAACTCTAATGGGCTCTGCACCCAGCCTCACTGCTGGCCCATTTGGTACTCTCCGCAGACTCCTTGAACCCTGACGTCCCTTGACTTCTACAATACTGCACCAGGCTTGTTGACCCTCTTCTTAACACTGTTTCCCTCCGTTGACATTTCTTTCTGTTCATAAACCTCTGGAGTTCTGTTCTTGCCAGGTCATATTTGAGGCTTACCTAGAAAAAATTGACCTACAGAAGTAAAATAACTCAATGGCATCTTGCATAGCTTAAGATCCAAAAGTGAGCCCTTCTTCTAAGAGCAGCATATTGAGGAGATGTCTGTAGGGCTCAGGGCTTGGTTCAGCTCAACCCAGGGTCAAGTCTCCGAGACCCGGGAGATGGGAAAGTGAACCAAAAGTCCTTTAGTCACCTCCTTAAAGCAAGCAGGCTGGTCTCTTGGTTTAGTATGGTGACTTGGCACATTTTGTTTTACTCAAGAATTATATGAGACTCAGGGTGCCGGGGTGGCTCCATCGTTAAATGTCTGCCTTCGGCTCAGGGCATGATCCCGGGGTCCTGGGATCGAGCCCCGCATCAGGCTCCCTGCTCAGCAGGAGGCCTGCTTCTCCCTCTACCACTCCCCCCTGCTTGTGTTCCCTCTCTTGCTGTGTCTCTCTCTGTCAAATAAATAAATAAAATCTTAAAAAAAAAAAAAAGAATTATATGAGACTCGACAGAAACTAAAATGCTTCATGTATAACTACGATAAACCAGAGTATCTGGCTGGACCATTGCTTCTACAAATTTAGGAACGTCTTTACCATCCATGAACATTTTACCAAATGTTCTTGTCAATCAATAGACAAAATGATATAACAAAACAGTATTCTTTAAATTACCTATGATAGCTAGAGATCCACTTTTGTGCTAATAGTCTGCTGATAATACTCAAGGTTTTTTTCTTATGTTTAAGAAATATCAAGCTGTCTTTTTTCCATGTCTGCTTGTGCATAACACAACTCTGCACCTGGGTGTTTTCTTACTTCTTAAAAACACTTGAAAAAAAAGAAAATGAAAAGACAGGCCACAGATTTGGAGAAGATACTTGCAAAACACATATCTGATAAAGGACTGGTATATAAAATGTAAATGAAATCTCTTAAAACTCAACAATAAGAAAACAAACAGTTCAATTAAAAGTGGGCAAAAGATCTGAACAGATACCTTACCAAAAAAAATATACATCTGACAAATAAGCATATGAAAAAGATGCTTTTATTATGGAATTGCAGATGAAAACAACCATGAGATTTAGTTACATACCTATTAGAATGGCTAAAATCCCACACACCAACACCACCAAATGCTGACAAAGATGCAGTACAATGAATGAGGAACTCTCATTCATTGCTGGTGGGAATGCAAAATAGCACAGCTTCCACGGAAGATAGTTGGGTAGTTTCTTTCAAAAAGCTAAAACCAGGTTTACCATGTGGTCCAATGATCATGTTCCCAGGTATTTGTGAATTGGAAACTTACATCTACATAAAAACTTGCACATAGATATTTATAGCTGCCTTATTTATAATTGCCAAAAATTGGAAGTAGTCAAGCTACCTTCAATAGGGGAATGGATAAACAAACTGTGGTACATCCATACAATGGAATATTATTCCAAAAAGAATTGAGCCATTGAACCAAAAAAGATATGATGGAACTTAAAGGCATATTGTTAAGTGAAATAAGACCATCTGAAAAGGCTAGGTACAATGATTCCAACTATATGACTCCAACTATATGCCGTTCTGGAAAAGGCAAAACTATCGAGACTTTTAATAAAGATCAGTGATTACTGGAGGCTCAGGGGAAGGGGAGGGATAAATTGGTAAAGCACAGGGGATTTTTAAGGCAGTGAGACTTCTCTGTGTGATACTCTAATGTTGAATATATGACATTATACATTTGTCCAAACCCTTAGAATGTACAATACAAAGAGAGAATCCTAATGTAAACTATGGACTTTGGTTGGTAATCGTGTATCGATGTTGGCTCAATTTTTCTTTAAACCTAAAACTGCTCAAAATTTCTAGAAAAATCTTAATACAACGGCTTTTTGTTCTACACACACAAAAATAATGCTAACGCTGAAAATTCTGTGTACAGCTAGAACAAACTTGTGTTCAGACATGGGAACTAAGGTGTGGGGTCATAACCACAGCTGGTTGTGATGTTTTTGTCACACACTGAATTTGATCATCCAAAGTCAGAGTCAGTTAACTGCTAGGTCCTTGTTCTTCTTCATGTGTGTCATTCATATGTCTCAGTTGTAGAAACATTTTAAGTAAAGGGCAAACTACATGATAACTTCCAATAAACAGCTAAATGTTTGATGACTAAATATAAAACAATAAAAAGTAGGGTGCCAAGACACCACTGTCACTGTCCTGGAGATGTCTCACCAAATATTTGAATGATTTTCTCCTCTTCTTGCAGGCCTTGCAATTGCCAGTGCCCTAATAGATATTTCACAACAGAAGCCTTCAGATAGTAAAGACAAGACTTCAGGAGTCCGAAATCGAAAACACCACCTCTCAACACGTCAAGGAACTTGTGTCTGAGAAACAGAAACTGCTCCTGCATATTCTGAAGTGTTTTGATTTTGTAAATGGCTTCCATTAAGGCTGGTCTATGGCCTCAGTTTTTATGGAGGCAAATCTCTGTGTGGTCCCAGGGCTCAAGTACGGTTCCCTCCAAAAGGGCAATGACCCGAGTGGCCAGAGAATGTTCGTGACTTTTATGAAAGTAACAGTATTGATGGTCACGGGCAATAAAGTCAGTTTTTACGACTCTCTTAGGCTTATCATAGATAACATTAAATTACGCTGGAAAAGATGTATATTGTTTCTTAATGCAGATGAAAATATGTAATTCATATAAACCAAACTGTTTATATCCCAAGACTTTAAAGAAAGACATTTTATAATGCCTGGATGATGAGAATTGTACAGTTTTTGCCTCATAAGCAAACTTAAATCACTTGTATATGAACAGGAAATGAACAAATTGCAATGGCTTTAAATGTTGTTTTATCTCACTGTAAATGTAAAAGCAAGATTTGGGTTTAGTGGGATGTAGGGTAGTATATTTAAATATTCCACATGACCATATCATGTCCACACTCAGTTTGGGAATGTGACTATTTTCCACCTAACTGGAATGCAGACCGAAATGAGTCCATTTGGATGGATGGTATGTGCAACTTCACAGGAGGTTTATTAGAATTCTGAGTGAAAAGGACATTCCTGTCATCCTTGCCAACTGCCTAACTCATTATCAGAGCTGATAGAGCATGGAAAAACCTGTCCAGCAATCAGTTTTTCCCCTCCTTCCAAAAACCCTCCAATACCAAACCTGAAGAGAGCTGAAATGGTCATTTTACTGTGTGTAAGGTTCAGCTCTACTGTGGTAGTTTTTTTAATTGCCTCGGAATCATTGGATCAGACCTAAATGATCCATCTGCATTTCTGTAAAAACAGATCATCTTCTGTTGGCCTTCCTCTCCTAGCTGCTAGATTTTTATCTACCTTTTACAAATATCATGAAAAGTATTTTAGAGGTGACACCTCCCAAGTTTTAATATGATCCAGGTTCCTTCTTGCCAACTATCCACTTAGAATACAAGTAGAGAAGAGCTGGCAAGGGTCTATAGTATTCTTATTTCTAAGCTGAACACGTTGATGTCACAAGAGTAAGTCTTCAGTTTAAAAAATAAGTTGATCGTCGCCTACACTGAGCATATTCTTAACAATTCACAAATCCGAATCATGGCAGAAAGGAGAAATGATCTAAAAGAGCTTTCACATTGGGACATAGAATCCTATGTGGCCTCATTTTGACAACAGTTCCCTAGAACTCAGTAGCATTAACAGATCTTGTTTGAAACTCTTTTCTTCCCTTCAGGGTGACTACAGGATATATGTAGAAAGCAGTGACAGAGACATCCAGAGCTGCCTCATACAATACAGCTTCGTTCACTATGAAAGTCATTTAAATATAATTGATGTTTAGTACTATCTATGTACTTTTCATGTTCTTTGGATTTCTGGAAGGTAATGACACTTTACTGTTTACAGCTAATGCATAGTTCCTTGCATGCTGTGATCGTGCCATAGCGGAATATGACCCTATTGTGATATTCAATGTTATTTCATGATGCCATTTATACATAGTCAGCTTCATTTGATGAGGATTGAATGTAATATATAACAGGAATGATCATACAATAGGTAGTTGCATCATATATAAGATTGCTAGGTTGCATTGAGCCATGACTATCATTGTTTTGATAATTAGGCACTTGTTAACTATAGTATACATTCCTTATGTTGGCATGATCATTTTGCTATTTTCTATGCATTAAAAATAAGACTAATTCTTAGAATAATTTTATCTATAGCCTGTGGGTTTTTTGGGAGAGGGGGCGGGAGTGGAGCTGGTTGTTTTTGCCTCCCTGTGATATTTTACCTCTCAAAAAAAAAAAAAAAAGTGAGCAAAGGTTGTAAATGTCTCCTAAAAACAATCAAGTAATTTTATTAGCTTCTTTTTGGACACTTTAAATGTTGATTTTTCTCCTGGAGAAATAAATTGACAAAACCAGTGACTACAAAAATATAATCATTTAAAAATAAAATGATTGCCCTATTTGTTTTAATTGTCTAACATTTGTCATGAGAGAAGCCTTATATAACAAAAACACAAAAGCGTACAGAGTTATAGGAAGTCCATTTCAGCCATCCTTTTGGAGAGGCCAAGCAAACAGTATTACTCTGAAAAAATTGCCAAGCTTCATCCACCTCAAATCCCGCTGGGTTCCTAACACTTGAAAATTTGAATTTTAGAGAATTGCAGGACGTCATGCAATGTGAAGTTAAAGTCATACTACATCTTTCTGAGCCAAATATTGCTAACTCGGTGACTGATTATGCTTGGTAACTATTATCTTCTCAACTTATCAAAGCTTTTTACTGGCAATAAAATTCTTCACCCTCGGGTGAAGTGGATTGAAAAGACCTTAGGGATTATCACTTTGAATCTGTGTCACATTCTTTTTGTCCCCATATCCCAAACACTTTAAATTTAGATGCTCCTTTTTTTAATTAACTTTTTAAAATCAATCCACAAATATATGCAGATACTCTTCCAGAAGTATACAGTTAAATGACTGATTCTCTTGAAAACTTTATCTTAATGGAATTGTGTACCTTTCAGTTTAGGATAACTTTGAAAAGTCCTTTAGATTTTAGGATTTCTTATTCTTCCAAGAATGAAAAGTTTTTGTTAAATAGAATGGAGTTTTAAAAATGTACCTGAGGGGGGCTCCTGGGTGGCTCAGTTGGTTAGGCGTCTGACCCTTGGTTTCAGCTCAGGTCATGATCTCAGGGTCGTGAGATTGAGCCCTTGTCCAGCTCCATGCTCAGTGCGGATTCTGCTTGAGGTTCTCTCTCCCTCTGCCCCTCTCGTTCGTGCTTTCTCTGAAATAAATAAATAAATTTAAAAATTTACCTACGGACAATATTTGGGCAACTAGAGAATTCTTGTTGAAAGAGATACACATACTTACAGATCAATTTAATAAATTTTAAGAGGATTGGGATTTTCATAATTGCTTTTAAGTGGAAATTTATTTTAGTGATATACATAGAAGGAGAGAGTATGCCACATACTATTGTGTTATGCTCAGCAGGAAAACTTCAACTAGGACATATTTCAGTGTGGAATCAATTCTTGCTGTACTCCCCAAGATCTCATTTTGGAGGGGTTCTGTCGGACAGAAGTCACTGTATGGCTATTGTCCTGCTGCAGAGTCATTTGGAGTGTAGACCAGCGGACAGGCCTGAGAACAGATGCTGGAACCAGCTTCGAGCTTTGTGGTGCTAGGCAAGTTTTGACCTCTAGACGCGTCCAGACTTTGCATCTGTGAGGGGAGGGTGGCGCCCACCTTGCAGAGCTGCTGTGAGCCCAGAAGGTAATAAACATAAAGCAGGTCCTCCATGCAGTGTAGCTGGTCTTGACTATCCTGGGGCTACCGGGCCACTCTTTTTCTACCAACAGTTTTATGAATCCATCTATTAATTTTTCATCCATAGCTGAAGGTCAAGTAGGTTTTTGCAGGTAAAAGTTTCATGACAATCTTTAGTTCCTATATTTCTAGGATATAGAGATTTCTAAAAATCTACTTTGATGGTCGAGTCATTAGAAGCTTTGACTCTTCCAAATATATACAGCTTTAGTAGACTATTTTTTAAATGACTGCTTGATGACCTTTAGACAAGAACATTAATTGTCACTTTCACATTCAAATTAGTCCAGAAGAAACCAGTCCTTACATTTGGTCGGCATTCACTGTACATCTTTTTGTCATTAAACATAAAACTATGACTTGAGGAGTGTTTTATATAAAAGGTTTTAAAAAATTAAAATTGATCAAATGAATGAATTCTCCCACATACACTTAAGAACAAGTCAAATTCCAAAACCCATTTGCCATTTTACTAGAGTGAGTTTGGAACATACTTGATCATAAGAACTCCCCGGGTTTGTACAGATTCCTACTCTTGCCTCTAGAGATTAAGATTCAGAAGGACTGGATTAGACCCTGAAGATGAATATGTTCAAATAAGCACCTCAGTGATTCTTACCATTAGGCAAATGAGGGAGACACTGTGCTGGGCCAAAGAGCTGCCTTTATCTACAGTTAGAAGAATTTCTTTAAATAACAAAGTTATCGCTCTAATTCAAAATGCTTTAAATGATTTTCCAGTGAATATAAGCCATTGGGTTAGTGTTATAGCAATCTTTTCACCATAGTATACCTTTAACAGAGTAGTTTTATCAAATTTCTAAAATTAAGACTTATAACCATATCCATATATACGTACACAGGTGTGAATGCCAATGTTAGGACAGATCGTGTAAAGGTTCCAACCTGCTTTAAAAAGTCCACATTTTCTGCTACAGTGTGCTATGAATTAGGAGTTTACTGAAATAAAAACACTTTATCTTCCAGCCCCCACTGCTAAATATAGTTTTGTTTTGTTTTGTTTCTACCCTTCCAAAATCACACGGGAAAAGCACTCAACACCTGAAAAAGCCCCTCTGCCATCGAAGACTTGTTTGTAACATTTGTGTTATTGAATTCCACATGCAAAACACATTTTTCTCTCTTTCTCTCTTCACCTGATTTTCACTGGCCTTTTCTACACGTTTTCTCTGAATGGCATGCTGAACACTTGGAATGTTCCTGAGGATGGAAGCAAAACCCCCAAGAGCCTGAGTGGCCAGGATTCCAGCTCGAACTGAGGGTCTCGGCCCCAGCCCTGTGTGCTGTGTTTACAAACATTGTTCTTGCGGTAGCAGTCCTCCTTCTGAGACTGGTACAGCCAGGGCCTAGCTGAGCAGTTTTCTAAGAAGTCTGCTTGTTCTTTGGCAGGCTTTGGGTTTCGTCGCCCTGTGGCCATCTGGGTCCCCGCTTTACATTAGTGCCACTGCTCTGCTGGGTCTCAGAACGGAATTACTGAAAAGGAGCTACCAAGGAGGATCCAAACATCTCTCCTCTCTGCAGCCCCCACACGAGGACCAAGCACCCATGACCGTTCTTGGGCTCGGGGTCTTGGGCTTAACCCTGATTTAGGCCCCCACCTGCGCCCTACGGGATGGAATGGTGCTCTCCTTCCTGGTAGCCTTCCACCACACCTCCCAGAGCTCAGGCCAGGGAAGAGGCTGAGATCAGGAGGCCCACTCCACCCTGATAA
Organism: Mirounga leonina; assembly: GCF_011800145.1. Taxonomy (NCBI): domain Eukaryota; kingdom Metazoa; phylum Chordata; class Mammalia; order Carnivora; family Phocidae; genus Mirounga; species Mirounga leonina. Next base: position 39,479,667 of record NW_023270265.1, read on the forward strand.
ACATGCCCAGCCTGGCTGGCATCTCCCAGAAGCTTTAGAAGAGAGGGAGGAGATTTGATATGGACCCTGCTGAAGATGTCCCCAAAGTGGGTAGAGCACCAAGTGGATCCTGGAGCCCCTTTCTTTTACAACAAAAAGCAGCAGGTTCTCTGAGCATCTGAGCCTCGCACATGCTCTTCTTCAGCTTTTTGATGGTGAGTCAGTGGCTATCAGGAGATTTGAAGATTTCAGCTCGAAACTGATCCTTCTCTGTCCTGACGAAGTTTCCTTGCAGGAGTCACCTGTGAGCGGCTGAAGAGAGGGGTGGACACTCCTTCAGTGCTAACCCACAGCCCTTTCTCCCTCTCCAAGATTGAACGGGTTTCTCTGCTTGTTTAGCAATATGGTGGCTACCATAGCTAGAGCAGCCAAGATTTTGTTGAGCTTTACTTTCTCCAGCCCTACAAATGAAAAGAGCAACTATTATTATTTTTCTTTCCAACTAGGATGAGCTTTTGTAAACTGCACCACCCCCCACCCGCCTGCCCCCTGAGTCTGACCTGCCTGCTTCCCACCCTTACTCCAGAAAATAGTTCTGCCCCATACAAGGATTAGTTTAGGAGCAGTCCTAATTGAGCACAAAACCAAACCCCTCCAAGAGTGCTGCAGAAACGCTGTCTTCTGCTAACCATCAAAAGGTTTCACTGCTTTTATTTTTGGCAGAAGTGAAATTTTCACTCAGGCAAGATAGCTGTTTAAGCATAAGCTTCTTTAAACGGGTCTGTGTATGGTCAGATAGGAGATCCCGCTCCCGAAAATCCACCTAGGACAATAGCATTAGTGAGCAAATTTTTGTTAACAGTTCTTTGTGCGTCTATAGCCCCAGCTGCCGAAAGATATCTCAAATGTTGTGCTTTCCAGTTTTGAGTTATCTTAGAGAGTCCTGTGTGGGGACACCCTTGAGTTTTAATGTAAACTCAAACCACAACTTATTTTATTTATTTATTTATTTATTTATTTATTTATTTATTTATTTATTTATTTATTTTTACTGCCTTGGGCCAGTTGTCTTAACCATTTCTAAGTAACCTGGGATAAAAATGCTTGCCTACCTCATCTAGGTTTTGTGATGGGTTTTTGTTGTTGAAGTGGATCAGAGTTAAATGTGTTCAACTTTTACTGTGAAAAGGCTCAGGTTAAATTCAGTACATCACAAGCAACGATTTTCCCTTGAGGTTTTTCTGGTAACACTAAAGCACACATATGTGCCAAAGTTCCCAAATAATCAAATTGCAGTGGAAACCAATGATATATGTTACCTGGTGATTCAGATTTGTGCTTTTCAGGATTTTTTTTTACAAGGTCTATCATATATTTCAAATATTATCTTCCTCAACTTTAAGTGGTAATTTTGCAGCAAATACTAACAGATTGTGTTAGATTTTCTTTCCCATTATCACACATCCTTCCTGACCCTTCATTGACTAGTCAGCTCCTTTCCTCCCAGCAGTAAAAGAACATCTCAGACCTCTCAATGCTTAAAAAATAAAGAAATAACCTAAAATAGGTCTTGCACATCTTTGTTCCCTCGTGATGATCCACACAGGCAGCAGTGGTCTTTTCCTTCAGATCAGCTTGTTTGAAATACGATGGCACTTAAAAGGAAGGCCGGCTGGAAGGACACCAATAAAATACCAGCTCAGCTTAAAACAATTTGATTTCAACCCAAAATGGGATTACCTTGCAACACAAATAGATAATGGCAAGCAGGATATTCTACTTATCAAGACTCTTCCCTGATCCAGTCAGAACTCCGGGTTTATCAGAAGCTTGTTGCCTCATGGGGGTGGAAGAATATGGTCTCCCAGACATTTATGTGCAGATGGACCCATTGGAAGAAGGAACCAAATCTAGGTATGCAGTGTCCACTCCTTGCTGATTTCCCAAGTAACAGCTCCAATTTGACCTTCGAATGCAAAAATGCAATGAGTGTTGGCTGTTAAGGGAAACGGCCTTTCAGTGAGGGAAAACTATCCAATAGCATCACCTTATTTCTCAGTCCTTACATTTGGTCGGCATTTCTTATTTCTACGATGAGCTCTACGAACTAGAAATTTGTAAAGACATATAAGGATGTGTTGTTCGTGCTTTTACCCATAACATGCAATGTTTTAGTGACAAGATTTTCCTTTTCTAAACCATATCCAGAGGATGGTTGTGAGGTAGACCTTTTATGAGTAATTCTTATTTTGGCAGTATATATAAACCACTTACATTTTGCACATCAGTGGATGGTGAATTATTTTGTCCTGAAGTGGAATGTCCAAAGAAAGAATATACTTTCATCAAAACCCCTTGGGAAAAACAACAACAACAACAATTTTCCTCCTCTATCAAAATGTTATAACCATGTTTATATCCTTCCATACTCCATGAATACAATTAATGATAGCCTTCTCCCTCTCCTTCTTCCCATTCTCCTTCTTCTGTTCCCTGCCCCTCCTCCTCCTGCTGCTGAGGCATCTTCTTCTTTCTGGTCTTTCTCCTCTTCTTCTTGTGCAAATTAATTTGTATAGATATTCTCTTTTGTTCTGATTTTTTTTGTATAGATATTCTTAATGTAGTCTTGATAATTGCCCTTATAATTTACTCTCTAAGGGGTTATTTACAATATTTGCAAAAATTATGGCAATATCAGGTTTATGATCTTGATGGAGTATAGGACAAAGAATAATGATTAATAACTCCCACAGAGTTTGAGACCTATTACGACTGTTGGTATAAAGTCTAATTCCACTCATAATACAAGTCACTTCGTGTCACTAAAAGTGAAGCGCAAATTTCCAAAATTGGGTCTTAACCGCATTAATATCAAGCCCAAATGGCAGCCCCGTTTGGGTGTTTTGTGCTTTACGTTATATGAACCTGTCTAAATTATACATGAACCAAAAATATCCAAGGGAACGGAGGTAGATGAGTCAATTTTGTCAACTTTTTCTTTCAAAGTCTGTTGAGGACATGTGATCTGGGGTTAAAGTGGAGGCCTGGAAAACTAGAATAAAACCAAGATCCTATCCTTAGCTGAATGACCAAGCCTCACCATGCTTTATTTATCCCATGTAGGGAAATGAGGACTCTGCTTCCTTCCTTCCAGGGTGCTTGTGAGAACTACACTGAGAGTTTTCAGAACCTCAGATCCAGTCCCATACATACCACTGTCATTATCAGAAGGCCGTGCACATGGCATTGTGTATAAGCCTTGGGTAATACTCTACACTGTGATAGCACTTGATTTCCTAGCACTGTTGCCATGGGCTATTATGCTGTGTTTTCTAGATTTTAAAGGTGGAGGGATACATCATATTTCATTGGCCTGCCGAAGCTATTGTAACTGTTGTATCAGTATACAAAGGAATGAATGAACAGGGTACCATCTCATGGTTTGAATTCCCATTTGTAGCTGCATTTTCTGAAGTTCAATACTTTGGTGCTTTCTGTTCCAGCGTTAAATGATAAAGTTACTCATCCGTATAGAAGTATCTGAAGTTTTATCAGGTAATTACATAAATGAAATATTTTACACAAAGCATTAAAATTTGTATCAGAAAGAACAGCTCACATTATTCCTCAATCAATATTGGCATATGTAAAACACTTTTAACGCTCTCAACAAAATAATAAAATAAAACATGCTCCTCTCTTCCTGTCATTATCTATATATTTTTCTTTTAGATAAACAATCTACAGTGTGTTTACTGAAGCATGAATTGATATTCCCCAATAGTGTTTGCAAATGGAGTTTTATTCCAGCAGCTACACGAAATGAGTCCACAGTGCAGAGCAGGCAGGCCCCTCTGGAACCTGAGATTATTTGTTCTCTCACTGTTCTAAAGGTAATTAAGGAGCATTGCATGTTTCTCAATTAATGATTTCTCATTCAACAGGGGATCTTTGATGCTAATTTGTTTTAATCAGGGCAGAGGCTGCTCAAAAACTCTCAACAATTCAGTGAAGAGGAACTAGGAATTTTTAATCAAGTGGAAGAGATTTAAATGCTATGAGGGACACATCCATCATGCACTTTCAATTCTTGTTCATTTAACTATGTTCTTTTACGTTTTATAAACCAATGTGAGAATTATTAAATAGAGTTTATTGTATTACATATCACTATTTTCCTTATGTATTTGTGCGCATGTATAATGGATGTCTCCCATTGAAAGCCTACTTATATACAACTTTCATTTCTCTCCCTGTCTAGAATGTATTTATACATCTATTTTACACTCTTATTTATTATATGTACGTGTAAATGTAGAATATGGATATGTAAGGGTATATTCACATATCTGTACCCAAAGAATAATGGAAGATATGTTATGAATGAGCATTAGGTTTAAGACATTCTTTCACCTCTTGGACAACTGTCCCGAGTGGCCATTCATAACCTGAGCTGCTAATCAAATTGCATCATGCACATGAAACATTTAAAATCTTTGTGGCCGTTGCACCTAAAAGAGGCAAGACAGTATGATTAGACCTCAGTTTGTGGAAAAGATGACTTCACCAGGTGACTATCTCCTATGAAAGTAAATGCTCAAAGTAGTGAAGTCAGAATCCTGCTTTTTTCCAATGATCAGTTTCTGATCATCTCATTCTGATGACTTTAAATCAAGTCTACTTTGCAGGAATGTCAATCATGTGAAAATGAGGTTTGCTTGGTTTTTCTCCTTCCTCTAACTGACTATAGAAAAAAAAAAAAGAATCTCAAGAAATGCTCGAGAGGCCTAACTAGTTAAATACTTATTGGTTCACTGTATTGAAATAGGTGGGAAAATGAACTTTTATTTTTATTTTTTTGAAACTAGTGGTTCTCAAACTTTAGAATAAATCAGAATCACCTGGAGGGCTTATTAAACTGGATTCCTGGGGCCCACTCCTAGAACTTCTGATTCAGTAGGTCTGGAATGGGGCTTGAGAATTTTCGTTTCTAAGAAGTTTTCAGGTAATGTTGAGGCGGGGGCTGTTGTCCCCACTTGGAGAACTCTGGAGAACAAATCAGAATGAGGTGGCCATGGTTTGAATGCAACACTGAGCGATGACTCTGCATATTTCATAAATTCCGGTGTATTTTTCACATGTTCTCTGCCAGGAAGCAAGCAGGCCTTGTGTGTCTCTGAAGTGGCCTCTGGGTGAATTTTTGGACCAGTTGGGCAGGCGCTAAGCACTGCACTTTGATGACATTCATGCCTACATTTTAATTCACGGAGATACCCTGGAGGTTTGCTGGAGTTACAAACATCTGAAAACAAACTTTTGAATGGAAATAACTATCTAGTACACCTGTGCTAATGGGAGATGCCAGATGCCAAACCAGCTTGTGCAAAGATCGACCAGGAGGCCATGCGTTCCAACCCTGCCGATAATAAGAATGATCTGGGGCTCTGTCGGGCACCTGGGTTTTTTTTTTTTTTTTTTTTTAAGATTTTATTTATTTATTTGAGAGGGAGAGGATGAGAGACAGAGAGCATGAGATGGGGGAGGGTCAGAGGGAGAAGCAGACTCCCCGCCGAGCAGGGAGCCCGATGCGGGACTCGATCCCGGGACTCCGGGATCATGACCTGAGCCGAAGGCAGTCGCTTAACCAACTGAGCCACCTAGGCGCCCAGGGCACCTGGGTTTTTAATAAGGGCTCCAATTAACCCAACAGACAAGTTTGGGGAACTCTACTTAAAGACCCAGTTCCTTTCCCTTACAACTATTCTTCATAAAATTGCCTAGATAGAGCTTTGGAGAGCAGCCCATTCACAAAGCCTCTGTCTAGGGCACCCCATGCACAGGCTGATCTCGTTGGCTTAGCTTTCCCTGACACGGGGCATGACTGTGTTGGTAGGCAGTGAATTAGCCCACGTGTCTCTCAGTTGTATAATTACCACCCATAGTATGATCAGTTCAATTGTGTTTTTTTTCATTCTGTCAATGCCTTTTCTTTCTTTCTTTCTTTCTTTCTTTTTTTTTTTTTTTTTGACTCCTGTATCATAAGGCAGTTTGGGGGTAAGGGGACTAGGTTCTCATGTTTAAGTATGAATGGTTATTTAATTTCATTTACACCTGCGCTTATCATTAAGTAATGGGCACAGAATTAAATGCCTGAAGATGATCCTGTTTTGAAATCTATCTTCTGCAAGTTCAAATAGTTAATATCACCTACTATGTACCAGACACTATGCACGTTATTTAATCCTTCTACAGCCGATAAGGAATATTAGAATCCCTGTTTTACAGATGAGAAAACAGGCTTACAGATGAACCTGACTGAGCTCAAGTGGCAGATGTGGGAGAGAACATGGCACAGCGCGCTGCTCCCCCGAACCTGCCCATGACTAATGCACAACCTTCAGACAATGGCAGGAAGAATGATGTCAGAAATTCCCATGATCTTTCCCTTACCATACTACCTGATGACAGAAACATTTCTAACTGAAGGGACATAGCCCCTATTCTTTGTGTGTGTGTGTGTGTGTGTGTGTGATATATTCTATTTTTTTTTATTCTTATGTTAATCCCCATACACTACATCATTAGTTTTAGATGAAGTGTTCCATGATTCATTGTTTGTGCATAACACCCAGTGCTCCATGCAGAATGTGCCCTCCTCAATACCCACCACCAGGCTAACCCATCCTCCCAAACCCCCTCCCCTCTAGAACCCTGTTTGTTTTTCAGAGTCCATCATCTCTCATGGTTCGTCTACCCCTCCTATTTCCCCTGCTTCATTCTTCCCCTCCTGCTACCTTCTTCTTCTTCTTCTTTTTTTTTTTTCTTAACATATATTGCATTATTTGTTTCAGAGGTACAGATCTGAGATTCAACAGTCTTGCACAATTCACAGTGCTTACCAGAGCACATACCCTCCCCAGTGTCTATCACCCAGACACCCCATCCCTCCCACCCCACCCCCCACTCCAACAACACTCAGTTTGTTTCCTGCGATTAAGAATTCCTCATATCAGTGAGATCATATGATACATGTCTTTCTCTGTTTGACTTATTTCACTCAACATAATACCCTCCAGTTCCATCCACGTCGTTGCAAATGGCAAGATCTCATTCCTTTTGATGGCTGCATAATATTCCATTGTATATATATACCACATCTTCTTTATCCATTCATCTGTCGATGGACATCTTGGCTCTTTCCACAGTTTGGCTATTGTGGATATTGCTGCTATAAACATCGGGGTGCACGTACCCCTTCGGATCCCTACTTTTGTATCTTTGGGGTAAATACCCAGTAGTGCAATTGCTGGATCATATGGTAGCTCTATTTTCAACTTTTTGAGGAACCTCCATACAGTTTTCCAGAGTGACATAGCCCCTATTCTAATGAGCAATTGAATCTTTTGGAGTTATCATGGTGCTCCCATGTAAAGGAAAGGAGCTCTGCTCCCCCCCTGCTCCAAGCGATCTCAGACTTTCCGATGCCCACGACCCGCTGTGCCCGTGAGTCAGCCCAGTTAATCACACAATCGTCCTGCATGTTCATGGGCTGGCTTCAGACCTAATCATGTCATATCACTGGGTCACAGAAGTGCTCGTGATCTAATCGAAAGTGACTTTGCAATTACAAGTTACATCTTGATGTGATCATATTATCAGTATTCCACTTTGCTGGGACTTAAAAATCTCCAGACTGAAGTTGGAATGCTTGTCTAAGCTCAGTGCAAAAAGTCATGAAAGAGGTGGTCAGGGCCCTCGCGGTGACTGGCTTGCTTACATTACTACTTAGTTTGGAGAGTGTTATGCACACCACCCTCCCCTACTCACTCTGTGCCCGTTACAGAGCCATCCTCCTGTGCTGGATTCTGCCTTGCACCCTTGCTTACCAAGATCGGTCCGGGATTCTAAGTTCTCGAAGAATAAAGCACAGGTTATCATGGGTGCTCCAGATTTGCATTGGCTCAAATCACATTACAGGTTGCAATGAAGGGCCCTCAAATCTTTTCCTGGCCCTATAGTGCTGCTTCCATAAGTACATTCTAAGTTGGGAAGTCTTTTTTTTACCCGGGTCCCACAGTAACAGAAAGCGACACACTGAAGCATGTCCGTGGGACTAGTCAGGTTCCTTCTGTTTTTCTGTCTCAGTTTTCTCATCTGTCTGGTGAAGGCCCATCTTGGGACGTGCTGGCTGGTTCTCTCTGAATTCCTACCGGTAACAATGCTACTGTGCTTACCTGGATTGCCGTGCCTTAGATTTTCATGAAATCAGCCCTAAGAAGGCTGTGTTAGAACCCATCAGGTGACCTCAACTTCACAAGAAACATGTCCTTAAAATGGCACACAAATCTTCATAGGCATTTACAAGGTCAAAGTTTTCATTTGGTGATTTTGGATTGCTTTGATTACACTTTGGATTGGCAAGACAGCATATTGAGAGAAATGGGTATGTAGCCTTCTTGCCCATTTCCTTAGTCTTTTCTTTTTTTTTTAAAGATTTTTATTTATTTGACAGAGAGAGACACAGCGAGAGAGGGAGCACAAGCAGGGGGAGTGGGAGAGGGAGAAGCAGGCTTCCCCGCAGAGCAAGGAGCCCGATGCGGGGCTCGATCCCAGGACCCTGGGACCACGACCTGAGCCGAAGGCAGACGCTTAACGACTGAGCCACCCAGGCGCCCCTCCTTAGTCTTTTCTAACAGAGATCCTTTGAACTATACATTCTTCAGATATTCTTTATTCCCCACCACCAAAACACTAAATTCTTTTTTTTTTAAGATTTATTTATTTATTTATTTGAGAGAGAGAATGAGATAGAGAGCATGAGAGGGGGGAGGGTCAGAGAGAGAGGCAGACTCCCTGCTGAGCAGGGAGCCCGACATGGGACTCAATCCCGGGACTCCAGGATCATGACCTGAGCCGAAGGCAGTCGCTTAACCAACTGAGCCACCCAGGCGCCCCAAAACACTAAATTCTTGTTTTATTCCTTGATGAAGCTTAATTTCTACCCAAAGGACAGTGTATTGTGACTCCATTGTTCCGGCTGTGTGTAGAAACTTCACTGCCTCTAAAGGGACCTTATGAAATACATTCTTTCTACTCAGGAGAGAAAATGAGATGTAGAGAATTAATAAATTATTCGGGCATCGAAAGATTCTATATAAAGAACTGCTAGTTAACAGAAACAGGAAAGTTCATGTTTTTTAGTCTCCTAAAAAGATCTTTGGAAATGTTTTTGCGGCAGCCAGCTTTCAGAAAGAACATCACAATTATTTTATGGTTGTATCAAAGGGGAACGATCATTCTTCATTCAGGGCCAAAACAAATGGAAATTCTCCATCCAGAGTGGCCCTAAGAGTTTAGAAAGAAACCAACACGAGGTAACTAGCTGGAGTGTTTATATGCAACATGCAGATCTATGACCTAGATACATCTCTAAAAATTAATTTAACGGCGCTGCACTGGGCCCAGCTAATACTCTAACAAGTTTTTTTTTCTTTGCTTTTCTTTAATGATGAGCATAAACCCTGAGGGCATTGTGTTTGATAGAAGTGACAGCTCTGCAAGATGCAGCGTCCTCTAAGAGTGAGTGTGCTGACTCAGAAAATAGAGGGACAGGGCTGGGTGGGAGGGAAGTTGTCAGACAAATCAGTAACCTTCTAGATTAAAAGTTATGTAGCTAATCAGTGCTACAGGCATACTTTATCCATATCCCAAAGGAGGGGGTGATTTCCTTAGGATTTATTTCTTAAAAGAAAAATCAGTATAGAATTTAAAAACTGCATTATGAAATGTCCCAGGTCCTTCTCCTTCGGTTGTTGGACATATTTTGAATTCCATTATCATCTGAATAAAGGAGTTTATTTTTCCCTTCTTTCTTTCTCCCTTCCCACCCGCCAGACTCAAGGAGATCCATCGTGTTCCTGAAACCACACAGGACATTGAAATCTTTGTCTTTCAAATATGCTTAGAAATAAAATCGCAGATGTTTGTGTTACTTCTAAGATATTGCATAATTAAGTCTGATATCAATGAGGGAGTTGAAACAATTCAGCAAGAAAAACAGGTATTTATATCTATTTGCCTGGGATTTTTCTTTAAAGTAGCTTAAGTCACATGCAGGATTAATTAATCTGGTAGCTGATCGCTGTGATGTACGGAGCCCAGGGAGCCCTGGCTGATTTGGAAAGTGTGTGCCTGAGACGTGCTCGCGCCCAGATGGAATAGCATACTGAGAAGGACATGCATGGAGAAGCGAGAGCAGCACTTTTAGATATTTCAGATAAAAGGGGAAGTGAGACTCAAATGATTAGCAGCTCAGGGTTGGCATCAGAATCCCAATTATTACAGGGAGGATTTACCCCACTTAGGTATCATTATGCTTCAAGAGAATTTTGAGTTTGTGGCTTATAAAGATGATTAAGTGTTCTTGCGACTCTGTTACAAACTCAGGAATGAGAACAGTGGGCTCCCTTACCATATAGTCGACTCTGCATGGAGATGCCCAGCTGTGCTAAGGTGCCACGTGGTGGCTTCAGACCACCATTTAAAGTTGCTCCTTGCTATGAGGAATTGGGGGGCCTGAGTCTCCTTCTGGTGGTTGCCTCTGGACTCCAGTTCTCTGGGCTTTGTCCGTGTTGTGTTGGTTTCTGTTTGTTTTCCATCCGTTGGATGTATTCAACTACAAATAATGGACAACCTGAAACCAGTGGATTAAACCATAAGGAGTTCATATTTCATTTAACAAGAAAATCTGTCAGTACGAGTCTTAGGGTTTTGATGGCTCAAAGATGGTCCTCTCCTCCCCATCCTCAATGGATAAGCTTTTATCCTCAAGTGTGTCCCTTGGTCATAAGATAGCTGCCACAGCTCAGGATCTCACCTCCTCATGGGGCATTGAATAAAGCAGGAACAATTCCTTATGATTCTCTTATCTTTCATCAGGAAGGAAATCTTCCTCAGAAGCATACCCTCCCTCTTAGCTTTCTCTGGCTAAGACTGGGTCACATGATTACTCTGAACGAATCCCTGGCAAGGGGCAATGGAATTGCTGTCATTGGTTTAGACCCTCTCCACTCCAGGTGTGATCCAAGGGGAAGCACATCCATACCTTTTGGGACCTTGTTAGGATTGCAGGGTCTCAGACCCACCCAGACCTACTGAGTCTGAATCTTCATTGAACAAGAGACCCACTAGTGATCAGAGGACCTGAAATTGTGAGAAGCCCCAAAGTGAGACTAATGACAATTCATCCACTGGGGCTGGGCATGTTGCAGTTTAGGAAAATTAGGATTATGCTAGCAAGAAAGGTGGGAATGGCTTTTGGGTAGGCAACCATCAGTGTCTACCACAATCTTGTATTCCCTCATTGCTTAGACAGGGATTGTCACTTATTTTGGTGACTATTATGTTCTCTCCAAAAAGCTCTGCAAATTTCTGCCTGCTAACTTTACATGCTACCCCCAGGGAATGGTTTTGGCCCACTTGAGTTGGCCCTACCTCTCTACTTTGTCTTCTGGTCCTTGGATCATGTCAATATTCTCCTTGAGTGCTGAGGCAAGGGGTATACGTGTCATCCCACTTCCCTTCGGCAAGATCACTTCCTGAGTAGGGTCCAAGCTCAAAGTGGTCCTCTGTTATGGTAGGCTGAATGGCTCCCAAAGGTATCCAGGTCCTAATCCCTGAAACCTGTACATATTATCTTATATGATAAAAGAGACTTGGTGGATTTGATTAAGGTAAGGATCTTGAGATGGGAAGATGATCTGGATTATCCAGTTGGACCCTAACTGTGATTGTAAATGTCCTGATAAGAGTAAGGCAGGGCGAGCATTGACTTCAGAGAAAGGAGACATGGCAGCAGAAGCAAGGAGAGGAGGGATGCATCTACACACTATGGAATGGCACCAGCCACAGAGCTGAGAGAGGCAAGGAACAGGTCCTCCCCCGGGGCTTCCAGAAGGAATCAGCATTGCCAGTGACTTCATTTTAGCCCTAGAAGACTCATTTTGGACTTCTGGCCTCTGGAGCTATAAAAAAATTCATGTCTGCTGTCTTAGGCCACTAGGTTTTTGGTAGTTTTTTCTAGCAGCCACAGGAAGTGAATACACCCATCTCACAGCCCCTGGCATTCCGTGAGTCACAACTTTAAATCCAGACATGTTATCTTTTCATTGTTTTAATATAGCTTACAGATGGAATTACAGATTAATTTATAAAACACACTCAAATACTGTTGAACTAAGACCCTAGTTGGGTTAGGATAAGAAATTAGACCCTTAGAAGCCTAGAGAGGTAATTTCCTGCCCATGATAGTTTCAGGTCCTTGGTCACCATCATCATCTTGTCCCCAGCAACAGGGTGACAGGAGGGAGGGAGGGAGGGAGGGAGGGCCTGAGATTCACCCTGCCCCTCTCCCCCACACCCCCAACACATGCACAGCTTGGCAGCTCATAGAGCAGGAAAAAAAGCACCATTAGAAAACTAACTTCACATAGCTTTTGCAGATTCCATTCTATAGTGAGCCCAGTCGATTGCCCTTCTCTCCACCAAAACCATTTGACAGAACAATAAAGACAGAGAAAGGTCAAAATCTAAGGCTGTGAGGAGACTAAACATGCCACTGAAATGACTAAAAGGTGGTCACTCATAGCCGTGAAGATGCATGAGATGGATCTGGAAAAGACTTAGAGGGGACAGGGAGGTCTCCTGCAAAGCAGGCACCCGATGGGCAAAGGCCACAGCTCAGGCCTGTGGGGGTGGCTGCAATCCTGCAGATGGTGGGGCCTGACCTCCAGCAGGGAGAAAGAGCCGCTCCTGGCGTTGGTACGTCTGTGCTGAGGGAGGCTTTTAAATATGCTCTTTGGCCAGTGTTCATCTCAAGCCATTGGGATGGAGATGGATGAGGGTCTGAAGCGAGGCAGACTAATGTGAAGAATCATTGTTTTCACTGCGGGAAGGAGGGGGAAGAGGCTGTCACAATCCTGCAAGCACAGCTTTTTCTCAGAAATGAGCTCTCAGCCCCAAAGTCCGTCTGCTCCTAAACTCCGTGTACTGCTAAATGGTGCTAATAATGCATGGTCCACCCTGGCCACCGTTCCACCGCCTGTGAGTCATGAGGCTCTGCAGCCATCTTGCCCACCACCGGTTCTGCCAGGCACAGAGCCTCACCGACCCCCCACCCCACCCCTCCCTAGTCCTGACTCCTCTGTTTGGAAAGAGACAGCTTACTTTTTAGTGCTGCCTCCCTTGCAGCCATGGCTGAGCCTTATGGTATAAATTTTCGTCAGTAGAAAGGGTTCATATGTGAAGTTTATTGGGTAGGTTTCTGTGTTTGTTGTTTTTTGGACTTTGTCCTTGAAATTCCTCTGTGAATATCATCTTACTGGGGCATCTCCCTAAATAAAACAGTTCATCAAGAAAAGCAGACCTTGGCTCTTGGCTTCCAAAGAAAGAAGAATTGAGTGAAATACAAAAAGAAATAAAATACATTAGCATTCACTACTGGATTTTGAGATTCCTATGGCTCAAGGCCTAGCACTCAATAGGTTTGACAAAATATTTCTGTCCTCAGCCATCCCAAGCCACAGAGAGGGGCCATGATCAATGCCTATGTGGAAGACAGGGAGAACCTGTAGAAGAAGAGAGTTAGATACGGAGTTGAAGCCTTTGCCCTTCTAGATTAAAGCCAATGGTGTGCAGGAGCGCATGTTCACACATGTGGAAGGTCTTGGCTTCTGGCAGCTGCCTGTGGGTCATGCAAGTCCAAGGCCAATGGAAGACCAGCTGCTGCCTCAGCAGATACCAGTGAGGATAGATGCTGATGGTCAGAGCAAAACAGGGTAGTGGCCACCACCAGAGAGGCCAGCATGGACAGAAGGTGGCAGGGGAAATCTTACCCATTGACAAGGAGGTACATCCACCCATCATTCTACCCCACAAAAGTGTAGCCATGGCATGAGGGACTAAAATGACTGGACGCCCTAAGAGAAAATTCGAGTAGCTGCATTTCCTTAACTTGCCTAAAATTTGACCATAGTTGGAATGGAAGCTTGAGGAAAAAAAATAGGTTGAATTAGAAGGGAATAGTTACCCATTTTATACATGTGTGGATATGGCTTATGAAGTAATATACCCGATATGCTAAATTTATTACACTTACAATGAATTTAAAAGTTACCTTAAGCTCCAGATTTCCACTCCCTATTGGAAGAGAATTTGGTTGGAGGCATTTCATCGGCCTTTGCTTCCTTCTCTGTCTTTCCCAGGAGAGCTGATCTGCACAGATGACAGCTTCCTCTGAGTGGTTTCATTCACCCTGTGAATTCACTGAATGCAGTTTATGCATTCCTAAAAATATTCATGATACAAGCAAATAGCCATCCAAATGGGACTAACATTTATTAAGTACTTGTTATGATGCCATTGTTCCTGAAACATGATGAATAGTACCTTATTCCATTCAGTCCCACCAATTACCTGTGATGTGGCTGCCATTATTCTCCAGTTACAGAGGAGGAAGAAGAGCTCTGGTGACCTACCCAAGGATGTGTGACTTATACAAATACACTCGGAAGCACACTGAATTAAGATCCACAGAAGGTGAAAGTGTTAGAAGGCAAGAAATGCCAGCTGAGAACAAATTTAAGGCTTGAGCATCATTTTCCCTCTGCCTCAGTTTCCTTCTGAAAATACAGCCCTAAAAGTGCTTTGGCAAAGGTGGACAGCTTGTGAAGAAAAGGCACGTGGGTCACAACCCTGGAGGGAGCAGGGGACACGACAATCGGTCGCAGACCACCATTCTCTCTGGGACAGAGAAGAGGGTCCAGGTGCCTTTTTCCCTGGCATTGGCAGCATCCTTGTGCAGATCCTGGTGATGAGCCCGACCTGGCTCACCTGACTGGTGCCCTTGACGCATGGACAGGTAGTGTAGCACAGAGACCAATCATGTAGCCTCTGGAGCTCCAGCAGCTTGGGTCCATATCCTGGATGGGTCCTGGGCAAGTCATTTGACCTCTCTGTGCCTCAGCTTCTTCATCTGCAAAGCAGAGATAACAGCACCATCTACTTCAAGGCAGCGTGCAGATGAGTGAGTGCATAACCTGCGTTAAGATAGTTAGGACAGCACCTGGCACGTGGTTAGTGCTGTGAAGACATTGGCGGTTATTATTAAGTGGTCTTGGGATCAGCTGACAGGATTCACTAGCTCAGGAGCTGGGAAAGTCTCCCCAAGGAGCTGGTTCAGAATCTAACTCACAAACTGGTATCCTTGTTCCTCTGCAATGTCTAGTTGTGTAAGAAGGCTTCTTGCATTAAGTGGGACCTCTAATGCATCCTTGTTTTACATCTTTGGAAATTGGCAATGGCAAGACTCGTTTGCTCTGACATAGCCTGTAAGATAATTACCCAACAGGCTGCAGAGAACTGAGGCATTTTCTGGGCAATCAATCTGACTTCCAGCCTAATAGAATCAAGCATGGAAAATAATACCATCTACTTGAAGGAAGAAAGGGGGCAGCCAAGGCGGTGGAGATCCAACTATGGCCAGCCCCTGATCGCCCACTCATTCTCCTGACATGTCTGTGTGAGGTATCTCTGTCCTCTTTGTATAAGCAAGAAAAGAAACCCCGGAGGAGCTAAGTTACTCCCAAAGGCCAGGGGCTAATGGGTGGAGCAGGATTCACACTCAGGATGGCCTGATGGCAAATCCTTGGGCCTTTCCCCCACCCCACCGGCTTTATCCTTTGTTTTAAAAAAAAAAAAATTTTTTTTTAAGTCTTTCTTGGTGCTGCCTTTCAGGGAGATACTGTCCTCAGCCACTCTATATACTTCACTGCTGGTTCTTACCTTCTTCCACTCAGGACAGCAACTCCTTCTGTTTGGTGGTACTCGAGCCCCTCCCATTAGCCAGGCTCTCTCCTCAGCTCCCTCCCCGGTGAGCTGCTTCAGCAAAAGCTAAGAAAGTCACTCCCAACAGTGAATGTGAGGGGGTGAAATCTTAGACCCCCGGGGACATTAGCTACACTTCAACCCAGCGGACTGCCTCTCCAGAGACTGGGATTCAGTCTGGTAGATGATGGTTGAAAAAATAAATTCAAAATGAGGCATCATCAGTAAATACTGGGTTCTAGACCACTGAACAGTCTGATTAAATGGAGGTCACATGGAAAATCCTAAGCCCACGAGTCGCCGATAGTAAGATCTCATATAACCACGACTTCCAACACAGAACCTAGAAATCCATGAAGTGTCCTTTGCAAGCGAAAGAGCCAGGCATGTCCCAAGGGACTCTGGCTGCCTTCTACCCTACCCACATCAGTAATGAGGTGGGGAGGTGTTGGCTCTAGAGAAATCTTTTGGTGCGGGACTGTTTTTCATCATCTCCTCAAATGACTCTGCCCTCACCCCAGTGGACATCATTTGCACACACAGGTGTTCTCCTCAAGGTGCCAGCAGCTAGCTCTGTGACTGTGGATCAGTTACTTTTGCTGAGCAAGTAGCTGTGTGATTAGGGATCAGTTACCTCTCCTCCTATGTTCTCTGCAAGATGAGAGTACTGGGGCCAGCTGGGGCTGGTCCCAGTTCCTGCACACTGTTCTCTAATTACAGTAAAGTGGGTTTAGCCCCAATGTCTTCTTCCATTCTGGTTGCTATAACAGAATGCCATAAACTGGGTGTCTTAGAAACAATAGAAATTTATTTCTTATAGTTCTGGAAGCTGGTAAGTCCAAGATCATGGCACCAGTGGATTCAGTATTTGGTGAGGGTCTGCTTCCTAGATTGTCATCTTTTTACTGTGTCTTCACATGGCAGAAGGGACTAGCTAGCTATCTGGAGTCTCTTTGATAAGGATACTAATGCCAATCACAAGGGCTTCACCCTCATGACCTAACCGTCTCCCAAAGGCCCCACCTCCTAACACCATCACCTTTTGGGTTAGGATTTCAACATAAGAATTTGGGGGGGATGCAAACATTCAGACCATAGCACCCGACAAGGAGAAATTGTGGCTATAGCCCCAAATAAATGCAATCTGTCCAAAGTATTCATTAGAGCCAGGGCTGCTTAGGAGAAAGCTCACAGTCCATTTCTGTGTCTTTTCTGTGATCTCCCCTCCCTGGGGCATCCTAAGAAGGAAAGCTGAAATTTATTGAATAGCTTCTATGCTCCAGACCCTTTTTACGCCCATGTCAGTCTCTGGAAAGTCTTATTATTGCACTCATGCTGCGAGGTGAGTATCAGGGAAGCTCCTTGGGTTGCTTTCACCCAGGATTGCCCCGTGTGGGTCCCATGTGCTCAGGCTCTTTCTTCATTGATTCTATACCCACTCCTCCTCACTTCCCTTCCCTGTCTGCTGA
Organism: Mirounga leonina; assembly: GCF_011800145.1. Classification (NCBI taxonomy): domain Eukaryota; kingdom Metazoa; phylum Chordata; class Mammalia; order Carnivora; family Phocidae; genus Mirounga; species Mirounga leonina. The sequence continues at coordinate 39,496,997 of NW_023270265.1, forward strand.
AATGTTGTTGGTCTTTGAGGTCCCCTGAAAAACCTCCACAAATGCATTTCTTGACCACCTCCCCATGACCAGTGCTTTGGTTTTTGGGTCTGTGTGCCTCTGTGATTGGATCTGACCTTGTACTACAACACCTAGCTGTGTCCACATTCATCTCCCCCAAAGATCTTGGAGGGGTTCCCAGAACTCAGCTGAAGCCACCTTTCTCCACAGAGAGCAGGAGTCACAGTTAAGGACCGGTCAGAGCCAAGCTGGCTGATTCAAACTCCAGCACCGCCATTTCCTAGCCATGGGACAGGGGGCAGGCCCCTTAACCTTCTGTAACTCTTTGTCATATTAGGATACAAAATCAGTAGGTAATGGTCTCTCCAATGGTGTGTGTGATGATGTTATGAGATAATGTCAGTAATATATAAGCTTCAGTAACGATTATCATCATCTGTCAGCAAGCAGCTTTCATCCAGCTGCTCAGTTAGCTGGGATCAGGTGCCCAGCACAGTGCCTGGCACATAGTGGGCACGCCAATATCGTTTTGCATGAATGATGGAGTGACCTGGGGTACCCAAAATAAGAACTCTAAGAGACTAGGATCAGGGTGTATGCAAGGATATACACATTTCCCCCTTTCTTTAGTTCCAATCTGATTCTAACTTGGCTTGAGGAATTCCTACAACGCAGTTCTGTTGACCAGGATGCCATGTAAATTACTACTTTGCTCCATGCCGTATTGGATTCAAAGGCGTTCTGAACATCTACTAATCCCTTCACCCATTCGTGCATGGCATGTTCACTGAGTTTCTACTATGTGCCAAGTCCAAGGCACTGAGGATATAGTAGTGAACACAATAGACAAAAATCACTTCACTTACAAAGCTTACATTCTAGTAGGAGGAGACGGACAATAAATATAAGTAACTAAATAATGTAGTGTAATAGTAGGTGCTAGGAGCTATAGAGAAAAACAAAGGGAGGTGTGGAGAGGGCTGTTGACTGAGAGGATGGCATTTAAGCAAAGATCCCCCCAAAAAGTAAGGAAGCAAGGCTTGCCTAAATCTGAAAGAAGAATGTTCCAGGAAGAGGAGCACCCAGCCCAAAGGCCCTACAGTAACAGTGTGCCTGGCTTGCTGGAGGAGGACAGTTCATATGGAATCCAGTGAATAAGGCAAGAGAGTAAGAGAGGCCACATCAGGAAAAGCTGAGTGGGTCCGTGGTACTTTAACTCTGACTCTGAGTGACATGGAACTGTTGGAAGGTCTTGAACCTAACAGTGATTCAATATGACTTGCTTTTCACTGTATCTGTGATATTTATCAACTCTTGTAAAACAGTTGGCCTCAAAAACTACCATTAAAAGTATCAGGTAGAGGGACGCCTGGGTGGCTCAGTCAGTTGAGTGTCTGCCTTCAGCTCAGGTCATGATCTCAGGGTCCTGGGATCAAGCCCCGCATTGGGATCCCTGCTCAGTGGGGAGCCTGCTTCTCCCTCTGCCTGCCATCCCCCTGCCTGTACTCTCTCTCTGACAAATAAATTTAAAATATCTTTTTAAAAGTTTTTTTTAAAAAGTATCAGGTAGAGTAAAAATACCAAACATATACAGAAAAGAATTGTGTAGAAATAATATTATTGTAACCTAACTCAAGGGGTTTGCTGCTTGGGGTGCATCAAATTGAACACGACCCAAAAAACAAGTAAGGAGACAAGGAGATAGCTCCCAAAGTGCTCTCTCCCATGGGGTTAGTAGAGGAAGCTCTTATTCAGTGTACTAGGGGGCGGGGGTAGGGAGCTGGCATAGACACTTTGGGTTCAATTGCGCGTGCCCAGTGTGTCAACATGCTAGAGCATATGTACATTCAAAAAATGGTGGAAAAGTCCTCCCATAGGAAGAAATCTTAGTATAATAATGAGCTATAGGTAACTTCAGGACAACCCAGGGGGTTTCTGCACAGGTCCTCAGCTTTAATCCAACTCAAACTGGTTCACATAAGGGTTATCAGGTGAGACACACCTAGCAAGGGGCCACCAGGGAAACACCTAATTGGGCATCTCCTTGGCTGGAACTATTGGTTCTGCAAAACAAAACACATTTCTTCCCTGCTTCTATCTCTTCCCTCTTATTTGAGGGAATAGCTTTCAGCCCTCTTATTTGAGTAACTTTCCCATTGCATCCTAGCTAACTAACACTATTAGTACCAATTTTCTTTTACAACCCTGCACTCCTTTAATTTAAAAATACTTGTTTCATATACACAGATCCAGAGAACTCAAAATTTGCAGCAAATATTATATCACCATTGCCTATTATCTCAAAGGTTTGATACTTTATTGAAGTGTAGCATACATATATAAAAGCACAGAAATCATAAGGATACAGCTTGATGAAATTTCTCAGAGCGAGTATCCTCTTTAACCAGAACTAGATGGAGAACCACATTCCAGCATCCCCCAAGCTTGCCTTGTGGCTTCTTCCTGTTGCTACTCTGCCCCCTACCCAAGGGTAGTTTCTTTCTTGACTTCCACCACCATAGACTACCTTGGTCTCACTTCAAACTTTGTCTAGGCGGAGGACGAGGTATGTTCTCTCTTGTGTCTTCTTCTGCTCAGAGATGTTGGTGAGATTCATCCGTGTGTAGGAGTGGTTGTAGTTGCTTAGTTCTTCCTGCTGTGTCATTGTGTGGATGGACCATGATGCATTTCTCTATTCTGTTGCTCATGGCTCATTCAGACTCTTCCAAATAGTCCTGCTATGACCATTCTCACAGATGCTCTCTGGGGAACATATGTCCATATTTTGAAGTGACATCATAAGGTACACTGTCCGCTTCGGTAGTGAAGTATGTTTTAAGGGAATTACTCTGGCCTGTTGGGTCAAGAACAGACTCAAAGATGTCAAAAATGGACACAAAGAAACCAGTGAGAAGGCTTAGAGGATGGCCTGGGAGGTATGAGTGTTGCTTGGACCGGGACAGAAGCAGTCTGGATGGTGAAAGCTGGTTGAGGTCTGCATGTATTTTGAAGATCCCTCCTTAGAGAGCTGTGATCTTGCTGATGTTTGGTAGCCCAACATTGTCTAGTGACCTCAGCAGAGGTGCCATCTCAGGAGGGCACAGAAAATCATTTCATGGTGTCACCTTGTTGGCCCTCTGGGGTTTAATGCCTTGTGCAAGCCCCGCTCCTTGACATGGTAGCCACAGTAACTACTACTACCATCATTGGGGCCAAACAGGAAATCTCAGCAAGCTCTAGATGGCCAGTGATAGAAGATAAAGCAATAGTAGAGGGTAGCTTTTTAAGTGGTTTTCTTCTGAGAGAGCTTGCTGCCCTTGGTCACGTGACTGCCATTAAAAGTTACCCAGATTTGCTTATAAGATTCTTCCTTCATGTCTCAAAGGAACCAACTTACAACTTGGTCCATGGATAGCTTGTTTTCCAAAAGCTTTTTAAGCAACCGGAAATTCACTGTTGTCTAAGATGCCTGGCCCTTTACAAGACTCCAGTGAGTGTCCTCCAGCACACTTCCTCCTTCACACAGACGAACATTTCACTTTGCTGTCTCTACGGTTGAGCCTCCAATGCTATTTGTGCTCCCCACAGGAATTCAAGTCTGTAGGCATCCAGGATGAAACATGGGGAACAATCTCTCTTGAGCTCCCCCATCTGCACCTTGCTTCCTTGGTTCCTTTGGTTCATTTCCACCCCTTCTGAGTTTTATGAGAAAGATTCCCCCCTCTTTGCAGATCATTATTTTCACATAACTTTCTGGGTTCTCCTGAATTGTTTGAGAGCTTAGACTGTGTTTGATTTTGTTCAACTTTCTCTCTTTTTTTATATTGACAGAACTCTGGGAGCTTCTCTTTCACATAGTAGAAGACCTCTTTTTCTTCCAAGGAAACAGGTTTACACACACCTGCTTAACTCAATCAATAAGCAAATAGATTATCAAGTATCCTTCAAATAAACAGCCTATACTGCTTGACTGCCAGTGTGAGTGACATCTTTGAGCTAAATCTGATAAAGACTGGAATAACTGATTCCTATGTGGGTTTTGTTGTTGTTGTTGTTGTTGTTTCTTGAGATAAGATGAAACTTGAGTCTTCAGACAACCCTGTCATTGATTTTTAGTCTTTTATCCTCTACAAAAGAAGCTCCCTTGTTCCAGCTTCAGCAAAATAGCAAACAGCTTTTGCTTCTTTTTAGAGTGTCCTGCCTTCTCTCCCTTTCTCACCTCCCTTGGATTAGCAGGTCCTACAGTCCGTGGTGACACAGGATGGGTAAGGAAAGGCCTCTGGATGGGCCTCATCCACCGAGCCCCTTGTCACCTGTTAGAACACAGTTGGGGGGTGGGGGCTAGGCAGCAGGTGGGTGAGAAAGCACATGGTTTCTGCCAAGAACAAGCTTACTGGGAAAGGCTGCTGAAAAGCAACGAAGAGTGGCATTTGGTGAGATTTAAACATGTATATAAGATGCACCAAAAGATGGGGGAAATAGTCAATTATTAAAGACCAATGACATGAGCTCACAGCACACCCAATGCAACTGTTGGAAGAAGAGCCTGAGGGGTTACCCTGCAAATGTCTGCTTCTGATAAGCCACCCTTTTTCCCGGACCTTCCTGGGCTTCTGGCTGACCCCCTTGAGAAAGAGGAGCTAATTATTCTACTGGACTCTCCAGTGCCTCCAAACCAGCCAGCCAGGAAGCCTGCTGTCACCGTCCCCTTCCACCAGCGTCATCCATTGTTCAGATGACTGCTGGGAACTCACTAAGGAGTCAGGATTGTACCAAGAGTTGTAGAGAGGAGGAAACCAAGGCTTTAAGTTTTTTATGATGTAATGTCTGCAGCGCAGTGTGATAAAGCACTGTGAGGAAGTAATCAGGGCCAACACGTGAGTTCTTCTGCTCACCAGACACAGGTTTATGTGCATTACGTCATCTGGTGCCTTCGACAGCCTGGATGCGGAAGGCAGTGTTACACTCATATCATAGATGTGAAAACTGAGGTGTCGAATCTTAAGGAACTGCTCAAGGTTGCAGCCTTATTTGCAGGAGTCCAGAGCCGAAGCTCTCATCAAGGCAAAGCCAGAGGGAACAGGACGGGTTTTGGAGGGCACCCCGGTAGCTTTCCAGCCTACTTTCCCAGAGCGAAGATCCAGGTCTGAAGGAGAAGCAGGGTTAAGTTTATCTGGGGAGGAGGAAAGTCCTTTCAAACCAAAGGAACAGCATTGCCCATGGGCCCAAGACTGGTCTGGGGTTTGGCTGGTCTGATGCCAGTGCCCCCCACCTTGGGGGTCATGACTGAGGTGCAGGGCAGAGAGGGCCAGAATCAGATGCCTGTGAATCCCATTGTTTGCTGTTGTCCAAGCCTGGCTTCCAACAGCACCCCCTCTGCTCAGAAATGTCCCAATTTGGATGATAAATCTCATGGTCAGCCCGGGGACAGGAAGAAGGACTGTGAGGAGCTTCTTACTAAAGAACAAGCCCTTCCTTCTCAAATTGCTCATATCAGTGAGATCATATGATACTTGTCTTTCTCTGATTGACTTACTTCGCTTAGCATAATACCCTCTAGTTCCATCCACGTCACTGCAAATGGCAAGATTTCATTTCTTTCAATGGCTGCATAATATTCCATTGTATATATAGACCACATCTTCTTTATCCATTCATCTGTTGATGGACATCTAGGCTCTTTCCATAGTTTGACTATTGTGGACATTGCTGCTATAAACATTGGGTGCATGTGTCCCTTCGGATCACTACATTTGTATATTTGGGGTAAATACCCAGTAGTGCAATTGCTGGGTCATAGGATAGCTCTATTTTCAACTTTTTGAGGAACCTCCATACTGTTTTCCAGAGTGGCTGCACCAGCTTGCATTCCCACCAACAGTGTAGGAGGGTTCCCCTTTCTCTGCATCCTTGCCAACATTTGTCTTTTCCTGACTTGTTAATTTTAGCCATTCTGACTAGTGTGAGGTGGTATCTCACTGAGGTTTTGATTTGCATTTCCCTGATGCCAAGTGACGTTGAGCACTTTTTCATGTGTCTGTTGGCCATTTGGAAGACAGAGGATCATATGGGAAGGGAGGGAAAAATGAAACAAGATGAAACCAGAGAGGAAGACAAACCATAAGAGACTCTTAATCTCAGGAAACAAATTGAGAGTTGCTGGAGTGGAGGGGGCGTGGGAGGGATGGGGTGGCTGGGTGATGGACACTGGGGAGGGTATGTGCTATGGTGAGCGTTGTGAATTGTGTAAGATTGATGAATCACAGACCTGTACCCCTGAAACAAATAATACATTATATGTTAATAAAACAAATAAAATAAAATAAAATAATAAAAGATATATAGAAAAGAAAGAAAAAGAAATACATTAAGTTTGGAAATATGTTGGGGGGTGCTAGGGAAAAAAAAAAAAAGAACAAGCCCTTCCTCCTGCAAGTGCTGGGGCCTGCAGGGTTTATAAGGAAGGCTCTGACTCTAGCTGAAAGTGTGGCCAAGGTTATCCTGATGGCATGGGGGAGGGGTCGGAGAAGGAAAGAATGGAGGACCCAACAGATCAGGAGCCCAGTCCCGGGGTCGGGGATATGAGCCTGAGCACAGGCAATGGTGCAACAATGACAGGAAGGGGCAGACTACCCACCAGCGGTGCCCAGGAGCTTAAACTCTGGAGCTTTTCAGCGGAAGAGGAAGGTGGGTGGGCCACCCTTAAGGCACAGAGAGAGCACGAGGACGGGGAAGTCTGGATTTCCAAACTCTTGAACTTGGGTGCCGCCGAGGGGCTTCCTACAGGGGCAAGGAAATGTGGGACAGTCAAAGGGAACAGTGCAAGACTTGGAAGGTAGATTCGGGAGCGGGCTAAGGAGAGACTGACATTCAAAATGGAAGGAACACTTGCACCAAGGACGTGGGATGTGGGGGCAGGAACGGAGGCCAGGGCAGGGCCCGAGGGGACAGGAGCAGCCGTGAGCACAGGGAGATGCTGAGCTAGCAGAGAGAGGTCTGTGGGCCAAGGGCTGGGCGCCCCTGGAAGAGAGTGGTGGGCGGCAGGTGCAGGGAGGGACCTGGAAGCAGTGGATGGAAGCTTTTTTTGCGGCCCTAAAAGGACTGAGGCTGGAGAAGTTGGAGCCTGGGATCCACAGGCTGGGTCCCTGAAGCCTGAGGGCTCACCAGGCCTCTTCACCCCCCTGTGCCCCGGGGTACTGATGACCTCACCCCAACTCCTTCTCTCACAATTTCTCACAACCCACAGAGAACCAAACAGCAAATCCTGTTCTGCCACCCCAGATGCCCCCAATCCGGCCATCCTCAGGCCCTCCACTGTCACCCGCCACCACCTCGTTGGCCCTGCTGCTCTCCTGGGGCGGCCCTCCGGTCTCCACTCCATGCCCAGGCTGGACCTTTGCACGTGTAAGTGACACCATGTCACTCTGGCCCAAAGCCATCTGATGCTCCCCAGACACCTTAACATCTAACGTGCCTGCTGAGCTCTAAGGCCGCAGCTCTGATGTCCTCCCTGCCACCCCCCCCCCCGCCCCACTCTCTAGCCAACTGTTCCCTGAAACCCTCCCTGCCACTGGGGTCTCAGGCCTCTCTCTGTGTCCCTCCGCCTGGAGCCATCTGCCCCAGAGATGCACCTGCCCCACTTGCCCCATTCAGTGTCTGCTCACATGTCACCTCCCCTGCCTTCCCTGACCACCCACCTAAAGTGAACCCCCCACATCTCCCTCTTTCTCTGCCCTTATCCTGCTTTTTCTCCTTAGCAGTGATAACTTCCCATTATATTTTTTTTCTATTTTTCTGATGTAATTTATACACAGTGAGACCCACTCCCTTTAATGTACAGTTCTCTGAGTGTTGACAAACATAGGCAGGCCTATGGTCACAATCAAGATACAGAAGAGTTCCATCACACCCCAAAATTCGCTCACGCCCCCTTGGAGTCAACCCCTCCCCACCTCTTCCCTAGCACCCACCGATCTGTTTTCTGTCCTCATAGATTTGCCTTTTCCAGACCGTCACATAAATGGAATCATCTAGCATGTGGCTTCTTTCACTTAGCATAATGTGTGTGGGATCCATTCATGGTGTTGAATATCATAGTTCAATCCTTTTGACTGATGCCTAACATTCTATTGTGTGGATAGACCATGGTTTGTTTATCCATTCCTGCTTGAGACCATTTGGATTGTTTTTAGTTTGGGGTGAATGTGACTGATTACAGCTGCTATAATCACTTGTGATCAAGTTTTTGTGTACAAGTAAGTTCTCATTTAGAGGGTAAAAACTAGGAGCGGGGTGGTTGAGTCATATGATATGTGTATGTTCAACTTTGTAAGAATCTGGCAAGCCCTTTTCCAGAGAGGTCGTTCCATTTTACATTCCTACCAACAATGCACAAGGGACGTGGTGGTCTATGAGACGGAATATGCAAACAGCGGCCAGACGGAGATGACAAAGAGCTCCCACCCACCACCTCTGCCCCAAATGGTCCGGACCTGGTCAGTGGGAGTACAGTTCCCTCTAATTTCTGCCCCCCTTCTAACTCAGGACCCCCTAAGAAAGCCAAATATGCTCTGCTACCAATCCCAAGGGATGCCCCACTTCCGGTTAGGTGTCCCCAGCTTCTCCGGGCCAGTAGCCTCCAGGCAGGGCCCACGGGAAGCCTTCTGCCTCGTCCACTATAAAGCTGTCCCCCTCTGCCTGCCTTTGAGTCTCTGCCAAACCAGTGACATGGCTGACTCCTTGCTGCTACAAGCTCTGAATCAACAGCCTCCATTGGTGGTCTTCATGTTCGTTTCCAGGTTTGTATATTCACTGTGTTCTTCCAACAGAATAGGGTCTCTACGCCCCTCGGGAGCCCCCATACCTGCGATGATGCTAATAGATGCTCCAGAAATGTTTATCGGCCAACTACAGGAAACTGCAGCCCTCAGTGTGAGCCCTTGGCCCATTTCCTTCTAGTCAGGCAAAATCTACAGCCCAGGCAGTTGCCGGGCGGTGGGGCCTGGGGATCTGGCATGTCCCCTGGCCTCTGCTGGGGGAGGAGGACCAACCCGTCCTCCTCTCCCCACCCACCCGCCTCCTGGTTCCCTGCTCCCCTGCCCCATGTGAGCAACTTCCCTCTCCTACGGGGAGAGGGTCAGGGGATTGGGGCCAGCTCAGGGGGCTGCAGGGTGAAAGCTTTGCGGTTCTTCTCAAGATCTTGTTTGTTGTGGAAGAACATGGAGCACAGGAAAAAAAAAGCCAACAGGAGTAGACTCTTTCAGAAGCAGCCAGAATCTTCTCTACTTTTAGAAACTGCCTCATAAGTAGGGAGACCTGTTAGACTAAATATCATGCTGTCCCAAATGGTGCCAATTTTGGAAGCTCCTCAGGCTATGCCTTCTCCCAGGGAAAAGGGATTTAGAAACCTTTGGTCTGAGGTGGCTCTGAGTGCATGTCAGCTCAAGGGCTTTCAAAAGGCCCTTCTGAAAGTCAAGCTTCAGAGATTGGACCTGTAATAGCAAAAAAGCCGATGCCTTAGACCTGGATGAAGTGGGGGTTCAGCTGTGGTCTCCCCAGAGCTTGAGCCCAGGAATCCTGATGGGGGACCCCCGGGCCCTAGAGGTGCCCACTCTAAATCAAACAGTAAAAACAAACAACAGAATACAACTTTCAACGTCTGCGTCTCCCTTTGTGAGGGGGCTTTATTTTGTCACTGCGATGTCAGATTTATTTTCTTAAAAAAATGTCTGATTGGGGCTTCATCAGCAGTTGTTAAGAATACCTCCTTTTCACCCCAGACTGAATACTTAATGATCTGCAAACAAAGATTTGAAGATGCAACTTAACAGGGCTCTGATCCTTTTGTAATATGATCCATTTAACCCTCTCTGTTCAAAACCCAGCGAATGAGTTAAGCAGGTGCCATAGGGAAAGAGCGAGAGTCCACCCCCACCCTGAGGTTTGTCCCATGAGATAGCTCGAAGAGATCTGAGTGGCAAGCAGACGCAGGATGTCTATGGAATAGGCTTTGGATTTGGGCTCTCCCATGCCCAGCAGTGGGTGATGCAGCAAATCTTCACATTTCCCCCATCACAACCATAGGGCGACTCACAGTTTGGGCTCCATTGGGCAGCACTGGACGGTTATTACAGACACACAAAAACAGGTTGAAATTGCAAAAGAATTGGACAGAATCACAATGTCTGAAGCAACTACACCTGTTGCCTAAGACTTCTGGTTGTGTTTTGGTGGAAAGAGTTTTTTATACGGCTTGTTTCCTTCCTATTTGGTTAATTTACTATTTCATTAACTTTGTTATCTGGCAACTCTATATGTAGGATATACTCCATCCAAGTTTATTTCCGGAGGAGAAATAAAGACAGTTAAGTTATTGACAATGAATGAATGAATGAATGAACGAATGAATGAATTGACAGACACTGAGTTCCTGGCATGCGCCGTGTTAGGCTAGGGGCCCGCATTTTCTCTTTTTATCTGCCCAGCAAAGACTTCCTGTGAAGCATCTTCACAGACCGGGAAACGGGCTCACTCAGGATCACCAAGGGGCCAGGATGGAGTCCGACCCCAGCTGAGAGGGCACCCGGGGCCAGTGAGCTCCTGGACATGGTAGGACTAGAGAGCTCATCACGACAGGCAGTGCGGGCTGTTCTCCCCTCGTCCGGCCCTCGGGGGAAGGAGCTCTTGCTCAGCTGGCCACCTGCCGAGCCACAGACAAAACCCTGCAGACCTGAGGGGAGAGGCGCTTGCCGAGGAAGGGATCCTGTACCATCTTTCCCTCCATCTGAGGTTTTCCCCTGGAGCTTCGCGGATGATATTCTGAGCCCTGACATCTTCCATCTCTTGCATCGGTAATGACCAGCCTCCCAGTCCTCTGCTGTTTCTGCACCGCGTTTCCCTGACCCAGCACTTTTTCCTCGGTGCATTATTTACCCCTGGATTTTCAAATTCCCCGTGGATGACAATCAGACAGCGAGCTCCCCACACTTGGCAAGTTTTTTGAGTTTTAATAAAAAATCATGTTTATTCCTGTAAAGACTTTTTTTTTTCTTTCCCCACGAATTCTCCTAACAAATGCAGTTTTTACTCGACTCAGTCTTTTTCTTGAGTTGGGTTTCTTAAAGCTGACTCTGTCCCCAGGTTCTTTCGGCTCTCATGAGCCTGGAGGCTGCTCTGTGGCTCTGGTTTTGACAGTCCCTGAGCTGGCGGAAGACTTGCATTAACCCCCTTCTGGTTTTCAGTCTTCGTGTGTCCAGAGGGATTTAAAACATCTGCGGTAAATGGGAAGAGAAAGAAGAAATGGTCCCCCTGCCTGCATGATCGCTGCCCGGGGCCCAGGCATTCTCGTTTCAAGGCATTTGAACCTCAGGTGTGGTTTATACGACAAAGCCAGGGCACCCTGTGTTGCATTCAGCAGCTGTGGACACCCAGGCCAGCTGCAGTGTCTAGAGCCCCCAGTTCTGTCCCAGGGCTCCCTGGGCAAGGGGCCACCCCCACAGCTGCTACCACATGCAGGGAAGATGAAGTTCAAAGAGAAGCCGTGGCCCCTGCCACCAGCCCTTCCCCTGCCCAAGCCACGGTGAATAGCTGGAGGCGGTGTCTTCCTTCTCTCCCTTGCTGTCAGGGAGGTGGCGGGGGGGAAGGGACAATTAAGAGGCAGCAAGCAGGGGCAAGGATCCTGGAATGCCCACCGGTGGCTGAAGATTCACCAGGTCCGGGGACTGTGACGCAGGCGGGAGCTGTGGAGGCCACTTCCAGAACAGCCCATAATCCCGTTGTCATAATAGTGAGCTGGAGTAAGAAATAAGCATCAGAAACCCTGGAATGGGAGGTACTGGGTCAGACTGGGTCAGGCATTGCTGGAGTCATCCCCCAGCTGAAGTTCCAGTTCCGCTCGCACTAACCTGTGACCATAGGGATGTTTCTTAACCTCTCTGAGCCTCAGTTTCCCCCTTTGTACAAAGGAGACAGTGCCTACTGCTCGGGTCTGTCCCAAGGAACATATGAAATAATGCGTATTGCTGGTTAGCGCGGAGACTGGTAAATGGCAGCTCCCTGCATGTCTGCTTATTACTTTTTATCACTATTACTCATTTCCAGGCATGCTGGTCAAAAGTTACTGGGTGAGAGCTGAGATGGCAATCGAGAGCCCTGACTCCGGGCTGAGCTGGCTCTGTATCCTTAGGCAAATTACTGATCTCTCTAGGCCTCGGTTGGCTCTTCTAAAATGGGGTGTGCCCATAATGCTTACATCACAGGACTGCAGCAAAGATAATATCACGGGATGCCGTGCGTGTTCCCTGTTGGCTCGCAGGGTGGCTCTTTAATGACCATGATGAGGTGTGAGTCCCCAAGCAGGCTAGGAATTATAAGTGGATGTGAACCCTGATGTTTCCCTGTGCACATATAGCGCGCCTTCTTCCCTTGAGCTGGGGAGAGTGAAGACTTTCAAAAGGGACCAAAACGACTACCCCAACCTCTGCCCCCAAGGTTTCGAAAGCCAATTTTACGCAGTGACTGGGCCCAGAGTTGGGGCTGGTATGGAAATCACAGGGCACAGGTGTACATTTGGATTGAACGTGAGAAAGAACTTTCTAAAATGAAATTTCATCTTTTAGAGAAGAAAATATATTCACATCATTCAAAAATCAAAAGGAAACCTTAAGTTCACACAGAAACCTGCACACAGACAGTTATAGCAGGTTTATTCATAATTGCCAAAACTTAGAAGCAGTAAAGATGTCCGTTAGTAGGTGAATGGACAAATACACTGTGGTCCATCCAGACGATGGATTATTTGTCAGCACTAAAAAGAAATGAGCTATCAAGCCATGAAAAGACACAAAGGAACCTTAAATGCATATTACTAGGTGAAAGAAGCCAATCTGAAAAGGCTAAATAGTATGTGATTATAACTCTAAGACATTCTGGAAAAGGCTAAATCATAAAGACCGTAAAAAGATCAATGGTTGCTAGCGGGTGGGGTGGAGAGGGATGAATGGGCAGAGCACAGAAGTTTTTTTGGGCAGTGAAACTGTATGTTACTTTAATGGTGGACACATGTCATTATAACATTTGTCCAAACCCATAGGATGCACAAAACCTCTAGAATGAACCCTAAGGTAAACTACAGACTCTGAGTGATGATGATGTGTCCATGTAGGTTCATGAATTGTAACACATGTTCCACTCTGGTAGGGGATGTTGGTGGTGGGGAAGCCAAGTGTGTGTGGGGCCAGAGGGTATATGGAAAATCTCAATATCTTCTTCTCAGTTCCTGTGAACCTAAAACAACTCTAACAAAGTCTTTTTTTTAATCAAAAACATTCAAGGAGGGATATACAGACAAATTTTGCTCACACCCATTCTTCTCTATCACATCCCACCTGCCACATTCACTTTTATTAATTTTAATTTAATTTTATTAATTTATTGAGAATTCATGCACTCTTTCTTCATACAAATCCGATCAAATACAAATATGTTCTTTTCCTCCTTTTTTACACAAAATGTATCATACCTTATACACAGTTGCATACAATGTATGGTTTGCTTTTTCTTCTTAAAATATGTCCTGGAGATGTCTCCATGTCAGGGCAGGTTCTTGATTTTATGTGAGTGTGTGGTAGATCCACTGTGCAAATGGACCATTGCCTATTTATATCCTACTGATGTACTCTTTTGCCATTTCCAGCCTTTTATGACTACAAACAATGCTTCCTTGACCAACCTTGGCTGTATTTATGTGAGTTTGGATATGTTTGGGGGTAAAGGAAGGATATAGACCCAGAAGTGGGATTGTTGAGTCATACATTAAATTTGCAATTTTGGTAGATGATGCCAGATTGTCCTGCACAGGAATGGTACCATTTTGCACTCCCAATGAGAATGCTCATTTTGCTACAGGTTTCCCAACTGTTATCAAGGTTTTGGGGTTTTGCTGATCTCTCAGGGAATCGATGGTATCTCTAGCAAGATTTTAATTTCTCTTTCTTTTATGCATGAGGTTGAGCATCTTCTCATTGATATAAAGGTATTTGTATTTCTTTTTCAGTGAACAAAATGTTATGCATTTTGCCCATTTTCCAGTTGAGTGGTTGTTTTTTTACTTCCAGAAGTTGCTGTTATATTAAAAAAGATACGCCCTCTCTCACCAGAGCAGGAGGGAGGAGAGCTGCCCATCAGCGGAAGTGTTGGCAAGGATGCAGTAGGGCCAAGGGCTGGAGGGGCAGATGTTGCTAGTAAGAACAGCCTTGTTAATACCACTGCCCATGTGTCAAAGCTAAGCTCAGATCTGACCTTCGCCAAGAAGCTTTCCCGGGTCTGCCCTGTTAGAATTCTCCCCGCCTATCACCAGGGCCCAGCTCCGTGGGCATCAGAGTCTGCCTTATGTTGTTGAGTGGTCATAAGGTGGAAGAGAAAGAGTGTTGGTGGGAGGAGGGGAGCTATGTAATCTACACCCCACCTTAGTCATGTCCCTCCCCAGTCTGGGCTTCTGTGTGCACATCTGGATGATGGAAGAATTAGACCAGATTATTGGCTGGCAGAACACCTGGGAGCCTTTTAACACTACACCTGCCTGGTCCCCACCTCAGACTCGACAGGCTCAGAAGGAGGAGCAGCCTGTGTATTTTGAAGATTTTATTTATTTATTTGACAGAGAGAGAGAGAACCCAGCAGGAGGAGCAGAAGACAGAGACAGAGGGAGAAGCAGACTCCCTGCTGAGCGGGGTGCCCGCCGAGGGTCTCGATCCCAGGACCCTGGGATCATGACCTGAGCCAAAGGCAAACGCTTAACTGACTGAGTCACCAAGGTGCCCCAGCCTGTGTATTTTGATGTGTGTCCTTTGGTTGAGACCAACTGGCGAAAATGATGACCGTCAGGGTCCCTCTGCATCCAGATGCTTGGCCAGGGCATGTCTCCGGTTTGAGCCCAAAACTCCCTGGAGCTTGCTTCTTCTTCCCAGAGGTGGGCATATTCCTCATCAACACGTAGTAGGCACTCAGGAAATGTCGGTGGAATGCAACAAATGAAGTTATCTTCTTAAGTCTCATTTTCTTATTCCTGCTGCCTCTGAAAATACATTGGTAGGAGAGAACAATACTGTAACCTCTAAACTGTGTGGATTTGATCCATTTATAAAACAAAGTTAATCTAACCCGAGTTAATCACCCTGAAACTATTAGCCATTTGGAATCTCTCTCCAATGGGATGAGAGGTCATGTATTTGCAACCTGTGGGTTTTATGAATAATTGTTTCCTCTCCCATGCTGAGTTTGTGTTTTCTTGATGAAAAATCCATGAAATTTTTTTTTCCCCACCTGATCCGAGGCTACTCCACATCTGGGGACATCTCAGGGCCGGCTTTAATAACTCTGGCTTCTCTGACCTTTACATCTCTGCTTTCATACTTGTGCCCCTACTAGAAAAATCCAGTAGAAAAATCCAGAGTGTGTGTCCAGCCAATGGCCTCTGGGGGAGCCTGGCCTGTGGGCTCACTGCATTTTCTCATGCTTTCACATTTTAAATGCTCCTAAACAAACAGCCGGCACCACTGGTCATTAGAGGGCCGAGGACACAGAGCAAGTACGCCAGCCCAATTACTGAGGCGTGTCCAGCAGGCTTTCCTCTGCAGGTCAGGGCCCATGGCACTTCAAGTGTAATTGGTGCTCTGGCAGCCTGAGAATTTGTTTCAGGCTTAATTGGCCTGAGGCTGGTACATGGACCCCAGCTTCGTCCCCTAAAGCGATGCACGTGGCACTGTATTCAGGGAGGCGGTGAAGAGCTTCAGCAAGGCCCTTCGCGTGCGGAATAAAGCCTCCGTGCTTGCCACACCGGCGGCAGGTGGCAGAGACAGCCTGCTCCCCACGCAGCTCACCCCAGGCTTGCTGGGGACCATGGCGGGCGGTGTAAATGAGATGACAAAGAGCACATTTCTTTTCAATTCTCAATTCCAGCCAAATGCTTTCCTGTGTGATGTTTTCCTCCCATAAATCAGCCTGGAGAATAAAGAATGTGTACAAACAAACCTCTCTTACCAGTCAGCCTTTATTTGTGCTGCTTTATCGTACAATAAAGAGCTGCGTTTTTCCCACCCCATGGCCCATGAGTGGGTGTAAGGAGCGCCGGATGGGAAAACAGATGACAGGCTGGAACCCTGGCTCTGCCCTGGTGTACCATGTGACTTCTAGCCTTAGTTTACCCACGGGTAAAATGGGAATAATACTACCTATCCTGTCTATGTCACTGGTAATTATATAAATGGAGTGGGAGCAATCTTTGCAAAGTACCAAGTCATCCAAATGCATAGTGTTATTAATTTTGCTATTTGAACTGGGTGTTTTCTTTCCTTTAGATCTCCTGTGGTGGGCTATTTTTCATCTGTCACAGAAAGTTTCATCAGAGCCTATGTCTCTGGAAGCAGAAGTGAAGCCCACCTTGCTCATCTGTCACCATTTGTCGCATCTCCTAAAGAAGATCTCTCTGCAGATCATGTGCCAATTTGTTGGGGGCAACTATCCATCAAGGTGGAACCTCGATTATCCATCTTCAGACTGGCAGGTGCTGCCGACAGAAGGCAGACACTTCCCGGAGGGGTAAGAAATGACAAAAACAGCCCCTCTGAGAGGTAGCCACAGCATGCTGTGGTTCGTGATGCATGCATTCGGGGAAGAAATTCCAAAGAGCCGAGGTGTGTCTCAGACTATTGCCCCCCAACACCCCAACCTTGTTCCGTGTATCTCTTGCCCAAATCTTAACACCCAAGAAGGAAGCCATGACCTCAGGAGACTCTGGTCCTCCCTCCAGATATCTTAAATGTCGACATTATAATTGCTATTCAGTTCACAGAATTGATGGAGAGCTCAGGTGAGGCTTTTGTGACCACTCAGACTTCAAGGAATAAGATGTTCCTTGTGTAGTGAATATTTGAGTGTGCACTCTGCTCTGGAAGGACAATGGTGAACAAGCCAGACAGAGCCTTTCTTCCAGGGATCCAGTAGTCCAGAGGGAGGACAAGATGACAGGTAACAGGCAATCACTGCATAATGTGACATGGAGATGAACAGGGAGTCTTAGGAACATTGGAGGAAGCAACTAATCCAGACGGGGACATTCAGGGAAGCTGATGAAATGTTAACCAGGGCTGGGTGGCAAGGCTGTGGAGGTAGGTGAGGGTTCAAGGCAAAGGACGAGCAGGTGTAAGGCCCAAAGTGAAGGCAAAGTGTGCTGCATTAAGCAGTGCTTCCCAAACTGTGGTCTGGACCAGCACCATGAGCATCACCTAGGAACTTGTTAGAAATACAAATTGGGGGGGCCTTGTGGCAAGCCTACAGAATCTAAAACCCTGTGGGCAGGGCCCAGGAGTCTGTGTAAATAAGCCCTTGGATGATTCTGATGCACATCGTACTCTGAGAACCAATGTGTTAGAAGAATAGGAAAGCATTTAGCCTGGAGGTCAGCCCAACTGAGCATCCTTCTTTCTAGAAGAAACATTACCACTATCTTTGCCACTGTGATGGGGCTCCTCCTTGCACCCCACACTCCCATAGAGTCTCAAGCTGCTGCCCTTCCCTGCCATGGTTAACCTATGGCCTTTTATTCTCCGCTCTTGATGGGGTGGTACTCAACCTTCTCACCTCCACATTCCTCGTACCCCAAAGAACTGCAGAGGGAAATAGACACATCCACAATTATATTCAGAGATTTCATCAGCCCTCTCTCAATAACTGAAAGGAAAAGAGAAAAAGAAAGTCAATATGGATATAAAAGACTCAACCTAACTGGCATTTGTAGAACATTCTACCTCAAAATAGAAAAATACACACTCTTTTCAAGTATGCATGGAAAATTACCAAGATAGATTATATTTTGGTTATGAATAGTCTCAATAAATGTAAAAGGATTCAAGACACACAAAGTATTTCTATGACCACAGTGGAATTAAGTTAGAAATCAATTACAGAAAGATATCTGGAAAATGCCCAAATTATGAAAACTAAATAATACACATCTACATATCATATGGTCAAAGAAAAGATCAAAAGGGTAATTAGAAAATATTTTGAACTGAATGAGAAAGAAAACACAATGTATCAAAATTTGTGGAATGCAGCTAACACAGTATAAATAGGGATATTTTTAGCACTAAACACCATATACAAAAAGAAGAAAGCCTAAATTAAATGAGCTCTGTTTCCAACTTAAGAAAAGGAAAGCAACCAACCAAAAATAAGCAAAAGGAATAAAATAATAAAGATCAGAATGGGAATAAATGAAGTAGGAAACAAATAATAAAGACAATGAAACCAAAATGTAGTTCTTTAAGAACATCAGTAAAATCAATAAACCTTTAGTTAGACTAATCAGGAAGAGAGAGAAAGACACACACACACGCACACACACACACACACCCCCAATATCAGGAATGAGAGAGAGGACTTTATCACATACCTGTGATTCTATAGATATCACAACAAAAATTATGGTACACCATGAAAAATTTATGCCAACAAATGTAACATCTTGGACGAAAAAACAAATTCCATGCAAGATGAAAGCTATTAAAGCTCACTCAAGAAGAAATAGGTGAATGGATAAAGAAGATGTGGTGTATATATACAATGGAATATTACTCAGCCATCAAAAAAATGAAATCTTACCATTTGCAACAACATGGATGGAACTAGAGGGTAGTATGCTAAGCAAAATAAGTCAATCAGAGAAAGACAATTATATGATCTCAATCATATGTGGGATTTAAGAAATAAAACAGAGGATCATAGGAGAAGGGAGGGAAAAATAAAAAAAGGTGAAATCAGAGGGGGAGAAAAACCATAAGAGACTCCTAACTATTGGAAACAAACAGGGTTGCTGGAGGGGAGGTGGGTGGGGGGGTGGAGTAACTGGGTGATGGGCATTAAGGAGGGCACATGATGTAATGAGTACTGGGTGTTATATGCAACTGGTGAATCCCTAAATTCTACCTCTGAAATTAAAAATACACCATATATATTAATTGAATAATTAATAAAATAATAAAACTGATATAATACACTATATATTAATTAATTGAATTTCAATAAAATAAAAATAAATAAAATAAAATTTCTTAAAAAAGGAGAAATAAGTAGCCTGAATAACCCTATAGCTTTAAATTGAGTTTATTTAAATTTTAAATTAACCTAAAACCTTCCCTTAAAAAACAAGCAAACAAACAAACAAATAATAAAACTCTAGACCCAGATGGCTTCATAGGTGAATTATACCCAAACATTTAAGGAACAAATGATATCAATTCTACCCAAACTCTTTCAGACAATAGAAGAGGAAGGAATATTTCCCATATCGTTCTAGACTGGGATTATTTCGATACTGAATCTAGACAAAGACATTGCAGTGAAACTACAGACCAATACCCCTCATGAACACATATGTAAAAATTCTTAACAAAATTTTAGCATATAGAATTAAACAATGTATCAAAAGAACCATGCATCATAACAAGTGGGGCTTATACTAGGAGTACAAGATTGGTTTACCATTTGAAAATCAATCAGTTTAATTCATATAAACAAACTAAAAAAAAAAAAAAAAGCACAGGTATATAATCTTCTCAATAGATGAAAAAAAATTTGACAAAGTCCAGTATTTATTCTTCATAAAAGATATAAGCAAACTCGGAAGAGAAAGGCATCTATAGAAAACATAAAGTTAACATCATACTAAATGGTGGCTGACTGATTGGTTTGTGCTTAACATCTGGACAAGGCAAAGATGTCTCCTTTCATCACAACTATTCAATACTGGGAGATCCTAGCCAGTGCAATAATGCAAGAAAAAGCTATCCAGATTAGACATAAAGAAGTTGAACTCTATTTACAGCCAGCATGATTGTCTGCAAAAGACATCTACCCAAACAAAAACCTACAAGAATAAGTGAGTATAGTAAGGTTGCAGGAGGCAACATCAATATAAAAAGTCAATTATATTTTTAATTACTAGAAGCAAACAATTGAGAATTAAAACAAAAATACCATTTATGATGACATCAAAAATATGAAACTTAGGGATTAATCTAACAAAGAGATGTGCAAGACATGTGAAATCCTAAAGAAATCCTAAATAAATGGAAAGAGATATTTTGTTAAAAGATAAGAAAATTCAATATTGTTAAAATGTCAATTATCCCCAAATTAAAATATGGATTCAATATGATGTGGAATACACATACAATAGATTATTATGCAGCCTTAGAAAGGAAGGGAATTCTGACACCTCTTACAATGTGGATGAGCCTCAAGGACATTATGCCAAATGGAATAAGCCAGTCATTAAAGGACAAATGCTGTGTGATTCCATTTACATGAGGTCCCTAGAATGGGAACAGATTAAAGTGGAACGGTGGTTGCCAGGATCTGGGGGAGGTGGAAAATGGGAAGTTACTATTGAATAGATACAGCAATTCAGTTTTATAAGATGAAAAAGTTCTGGATATGCATCGAGGTGATATTTGCACAACACTGTGAATGTACATAATCCCACTAAACAGTAAACATAAAAATGGTTAAAATAGTAAACTTAATGTGAGATCAGAATTTTTAAAAATGGCACAAGAAAACTTTTGGAGGTGATACGTATGTTCATTATCTTGATTATGGTGATGGTTTCACGGGTGTATACAAATGTCATAACATCAGATTTTACACTTTAAACATGGACAATTTGTTTTATGTCAATTATACCTTGATAAAGCTGTTTAGAACATTTAACCAAGGGAATTGAATGGTATAAAGACTGGGATTCTTGTGAAGTCTGCCTGGATGCTTTTTAAGTGTTTGAATATGTTATCTTTTTTAAAAAATTAATTCATTAACTTTTTTTGGGGAGAGAGAGAATGTATTGGGGGGTAGAGGCAGAGAGAGAGGGAAAGAGAATCTCAAGCAGACTCCCTTCTGAGCACAGAGCCTGATTCAAGGCTTGATCTTAAGACCCTGAGATCATGACCTGAGCTGAAATCAAGAATCGGATGCTTAATCTACTGAGCAACCCAGGCGCCCCGGAAACATTATCTTAAAGTTCACCTAGAAGAGTAAAGAGATAGGCATAACCCTTCCTACCTTGTTTCTACTGCCTTGTATTCCTGTCTTCCCCTTTCCTACAAAAATAAGCCCAACACCTTTATCAAGGAGCATATTAGACATTCATTTGTTTGTCTTTCTCCTACATTTGAGATCCTGCCACAGGCCATGCACCAATCATGTCAGGTGGTGGAAGAGCACCCAGTCTGGGGCATCTGGTTCCCAGTCTATGGGAGGACAATTGGTAAGCCGTCATGCAAGGGATATACAAGGAAACGGGGAGAACTTTCAGGCCATGTACGACTGTTTGTGGTGATATTTTAGTTGAAGCTTGAGACATGTATACACGTTAAAGGGTAAGAGGTGAGGGAAGGGCTTTCCAGAGACATGGACGTAAGCATGAAGGTGGGACAACACAAAGGGGTTTGTGGAGAGGCTCTCTGTTGCTTTTCTCGGGTTGCATGACAAAGTGCCACACGTGGATTGGCTTAAACCAGAAATTTAAACTAGAACACAAGCCTCACAGTTCTGGGAGCTAGAAGGCTGAAATCAAGGTATCAGCAAGGTTGTACGCCCTTTGAAGTCTCCAGGGAATGTTCCTTCCTTGCCCAGTCGAGCTTCTGGTGGTTGCCAGAAATCCTTGGTGTTCCTTGGCTTGGGACAGCACAGCTCTGGTTTCTGGCCCCATCTTCACATGACTGTCTTTCCTTGGTATGTATCTTGTGTCTCACCATGGCCTTCTTATAAGGACACCAGTCACTGGATTGGGACCCACTCTAATCCAGTATGACTTCATCTTAACTAATTATATCTACAAAGACCCTATTTCCAAATAAGGTCACATTCTGAGGTTCTGGTAGAAACAGACTTTGGAGGAACATTATTCCACCGAGTCCAGGCTCTGTGAAGGATGCATCAGAAAAATGGGAGTATAGTCAACATAGCTGGAATTTTAATTTAGTGTTAGATCATGCAGATCCATGAACAAAGTTTGGAATATTCTGAAGGCAATGGGTTACCTTTTCATGTTTCTGAACAGGGGACAGAAGGGGTCAGATCATTGCCTTTAGAAAGTATGTGGTATCCACATAGTAGATAATTTCAGAGGAAAGAGACTGCACAAAGCACCCCTAATCTGGGGCTTTATAATTGTCCTCCTTACATGCAAGGAGGCAGAGCCCACAGGTAGGGGCTGGAGCATGACAGGATTATGAGGAAGGGTGCTGGTGGGATACCTGGCTAGATGTGGGAGAGTAAAGGAAAAAAGAATTGAAGGTGAACCCCGGGTTTCCAGCGTGAAAGAAGGAAACTTTTACTGAAGGAATTACAGAACCCTACGAAGGAGTAGTGATGACATTAATCAACAGAGATGGCAGACAGAAGGAGCAGCTAGCTATTTTAGGGCTGTAGCCTCAGGGTGGCAGTCCAATTTGGTTGCAAAAATTGAATCCAACCATGAGTCTTGTGGAACAAATTTAGATAAATAGTTTTGGAAATGTTGGGGACAATGGTACTCCTGAATGCCAGTCATGGCTTTTCTGTGGCACCAAGCCGGGATTCCCTCAAGCAGCTGGAAAGAGGGGGCTGGAGCTCAGGAGAGACACTAAAACTGCAAATGAGTATTTGGGAATCAGTTCTGTAACAGGGATAACTTGGTTCACCTGGGTGGGGACTTGGATGCTTCTGCTCAATGGAGGAAGGAAGCTGTCTCTTCCTATGGTTTCTCTTTCCCTCAAATTTTGTTGGCTGGGGTTAGGCTGCAAACCTATTCCAGAAGCAGTCAGTAGCAAGGGGGGATGGGATTAGCATGACTGTTTTGGACCAGTCATCTGGGGCTGGGGGGATGGGGGCACGGAATAAATATCTGGAAGTCACCCAATCCTCTCAGAGTGTGTAAGTGTTAATGGGGCTTATGGGTCTCCAGGACAAGGGACAGCCTTCTCCACTCTGATCTCAATACACAACCATTTTTAGTATATCTGGTTTGAGGAAGGCTGTCCTACAGATGCCATAAAAGAAGAGTCTTCAGATAAAGGCTGAGCAGGAACCGCCAGAGAGATAGGAGGAGAGCAGGTGCCCAAGGCAGCAGGCCAAGAGGAGTTTTAAGGAGGTGAACATGTTCTCTAAACACTGTTTTAACCTTCCTCCAAAAGGGAGTTTGCTGTTGGCCTCAGGGAATAAACACCCACCTTTTGAAAAGCCCTCTTCTCTTTCCCACGGCCACGCCCTGCCTATGCCCCGTCTGTTCCTCTTCCACAGATCCCACACACCATGAGCTCCCACTCCATGCATCGTCAAGACACGCCTGGTCCATTGCTCACGGACCCCGGTGGCCCAGTTGCAATGCGCAGGCTCATTTGTTTGCTCACCAAGGTGTCTTGTTTGAGAAACCCAGAGGGGGTTCACGTGGGGACAGTGGATCGGTGCATGCGCTTCTAAGAGGTGTGGTGTCTGCTGCCTACAGATACACACACTGCATTGTTGCTAGCTAGAGTTTTCTCCCAGTGAGATGGAGATTAATTACAGGAAGTAAGCAAAGAATCCCATTCATGAGTTTGGGGCCATGCAGTGGTGAAGACAGAGACAAATAAGGAGTGTCTACCCCCGCGGTGCCTGTCAGAGGAGGATTCCAGCAGATGGGCTTTAAATGCATGTACTTCAGAGAATTGATTCTTCCTCCATGGCAGGAAAAGATTTCTAAGGAGGATATCTGGGTACAGAACAAAAATATCCACCATCTGCATTTCAAAATCAAATGGACAATGGCTCAGGGATTGAAAGAGGAGTTTGAATCACTATCTCAGGTTTGGAGGTGGGCTCATCAGTCAAAGCAACAACTGTTACTGATGTGCAGCTTTTATACACTTGGTACTGAAGTATAGTCAAGAGACCTCAACTCCTTTGAATTCTCTGCAGCCCATTAAGCTACTCCCGGTGAGTGGGAACTGGTGACCTTGAAAAGGGAAAACGATGTGGATAATAAAAACCTGCGCTGACCTTGTCAAAGGTGGGATGCTGGGACATTGATGTGAAACTGTCTTTCTGAGAGAGCTTTGTCTCCGACTGTGGATGTGTATCGACAGAGCCTCCTCCTTTCCAAGGCCTGTGTCTCTGAAAATTGTTGGGAATCTGGCATGTGCGGCTCCTGTTCTCTCTGGCTCCTACAGCAAGATGATGGCAGGGCCAAGGGGCTGAGCGCATCTCCTGCTCCCACCCCTGGCCTGGGGCGGAGCTCCAATGAGCCACACAGGCCAAGTCCAGGCCTCTGGTCCTTGGAAAGGCAGATCCAGCAGTCATCTGGGGAGATAGGCTCCTGTAGTAAGAGTCGGTGGGGTCAGGGATAGAATAAGGGTGGGTGTGGAGTGGGTGGGAAAGGGGAACCCACATAGGTTTTAACATAGCTTCTCCCTATTAAATCTTAAATTTTGCATCTGGTTTGTTTGTCACTGTTTCCTCAGACTCAGAATAATAGCTTATTGCATGAACATTCTTGCATCTCTCCCCAGAGTCTTTCTTTCTTTCTTTCTCTTTCTTTCTTTTTTCTTTCTTCTTTCTTTCTTTCTTTCTTCTTTCTTTCTTTCTTTCTTTCTTTCTTTCTTTCTTTCTTTCTTTCTTTCTTTCTTTCTTTCTTTCTCTTTCTTTTTCTTTCTTTCTTTCAAGATTTATTTATTTGAGAGAGAGAGCATGAGTGGGAGGGGCAAGCGGAGAGGGAGAGAAAGAATCTCAAGCAGACTCCATGCTGAGTGCAGAGCCCAACTCAAGGCTTAATCCCACAACCCTGAGATGAAGACCTGAGCCAAAACCAAGAGTTGGACACTCAACCGACTATGCCCCCCCAGGCACCCCTAAAGCCTTTCTGTAGAGTAGTTTTTCTTAAACTTTAGTGCTCATTCATGGGCCTCATTGCTGATCTATTGGATTGGAATCTGCGAGTGGGGTTGGGATGGACTAAAACCTGAACTTCTATAAGCTCCATGCTCTACAAGCTGTTCTGCACTGTATAGGATCTTAAAAGGGCCTTTGCTTCTGGAATTCAAACATAATGAGACACCTGGGAGCCAAGACCTTCACAGAGTCCTGCAAAGCACAGCATCTTGTTCTTGGTTTTGATCTGTCTCATCTGTAAACTAGTCTGTCATTATTTACTCATCAAAACAGACAGGAAGAAGTGAGGCATTAGACAATCTCTCTGTCTTGTACTGTGAATTAGCTCTTGCATATTCTATTTTTGACTACATTTGAAATTAATCAAAGACAGAATGTCCTGTCTGATTATAGAAGCCTTCTTGAATGCAAGCCCTAACATGCAACGTTGACTCCAAACAGGGCTGCGCTTGGGCCAGCTCACACAGACTAATGGACATCATCTACCAGAACATCACTGACTCCAGACTGGCCAGCCACATCTGTTGGGAAGGTACAAAATCTTACTTTTGAATTCAAGGAAATGTGAGAGAATAAAAGGTACCAGAACAAGGCTACACCATCATTGGAGCCAGGGCTCAAAGCTCAACCAGGTGTGTCCGTACAAGATGCCACACTGGGAGGGCCAATGTGACCTTCTGTTCTATACCGTAGAGTCTTCTGGGCACCCCCTCCCCAAGCCTTCTGCCTACAATGGTCTCCTCCTCTGCTCCTACCCACAATTATCTTTTTGTTTATCCTGTTGATCAGCAACATCAGCCAACAAGTATTTCCTGAACATTTATGGGCCTACCCTTGTGCCTGTTACTGAGAAGCCTGCAAAGGCGTTTGAAGGTCTGTCCCCGAAGAAATTAGGGGGGGAAGGGGAGGAGGCTAAAACAAAGCAAAAACTTGTGAATAAATTCATGAACAGCAAAGTGAAAAATTGGCAGCAACCAGAAGTTTCCATTCTCCCGGATCTCCAGGATCTAGGGGTGCTGGAGGCCTCTGAATTAGGTCCTTGCTGCTCTGTGACCCTCCAGGTAGCTGAACCTTCCTCCCGACACTGCAGCCTCTCTGCGTTGCAATGCCTGATCTTGCCCTTCTCCCCTGCTCATGCTTCTGCGGATGCCATAGGGAGGACACCATTGTGGGCTGCTCATCTTTACTGTGCTCGGCAGTTTGCAGCAGATGCCTGACCGCAACAAGCGATGGTGGATAGAAGGTGAGCAGATGGACTTGAACTTGAAGAACGGGCAGGACTCTAGTCAGGGGAGAGCTGAGATTCCATCAGGGGTGCAGCATACACAGAACACCTGAAAAACACTTAACTAAGGGCCCTGGGAAGTCAGCCTCCTGAAGCTGGAAGTGCCAGGAGGGGGAGCAAAGGGGAATGAGGTTGGAGGGGAAAGGGAAATGCAGGTGAGCTTGGACCTGGCTGAGTAGGTCAGAGACTTTGTAATTATGTTCTTCCAAAGAGCCCCTCAGCACTACAGAAGAGTTCCAGGAGCTCTGTAAATAATTTAAATTTAATTTTCCAAATTACATATTTTAAGCAGTAATACAATTACATCGGCACACACAAATTTGGTTTACGCTAAATTTTAACACGTTGTCGACCTTCAGTGGGTTAACTTGTGCTAACCCGATCAATTCTCCAAATAAAACTCTGACCATAGCTGTTTAATTGAAGACTATTCTGAGATTGCAGCATGTGCTATGAAGCTGCAAATGGTGTCAGTTTTACTGATATGAATCAAGATTGTCTCCATTTTATGCAACTTAAATCAAATACAGTAGTAAATTACACGCTGGGGCTGATAGAAGATTGCCGTTTTCTTCCATAAACCCAGATTTCAAATTTTTATGTTCGTCAAAGCAGCCTCATTATTCTCATTGACTGACTTCATTGTATTCACAAATGTTTAATCATTTGGACTTATGAAATAAATTTATATTAATGTCACAGTGTACCTAAGCAGAAAGGAAGACCCTAACATTTTTGAAATCTTATTGGGCTGAAGCTAAGAAGCAATGGGAAACACCCAACCTGCCTTCCAAAACCCAAACTGAGTATCTGGAAAGAAGTGGTGATGTCAAAATTCCTTTGGGGTAAACGATTTCTTTGCTTTGGGAAAGACACCCAACTGAAGCCTTTAATTATGGAAATATAAAGACAAGACCCTTTTCTGAAATAGAGACATTTGAGCTTCCAGCTGAGCTGTAAGAAGCTCCAAACTACAGAGGGAGTGGGGAGGGGAGTTTAGCTGGGGTTGGGGGACACAGGCAAAGACACTTCTGATTGAATTGTGTCTCCCAAAAACGATATGCAGGATTCATAAGCTACAGTAATTCAGAACTGACCTAATTTGGAGATAGAAGGTAATTAAGGTAAGATGAGGTTATTAGGGTGGGCCCTAATCCAGTATGACTCGTGTCCTTATAATAAAGGGAAATATGGACCCAGAGACCGACATGCACATAAGGACAAGGCCACGTGAAGATATTATGTCACCAAAAGCCAAGGAACTCCCAGAAGCTAGGAGGGAGGCCTGGAGCAGATCCTTCTTTAGAGCCTTCTGAGAAAGCATGACCCTGTGACACCTTGACCTGAGACTTCTAGCCTCAGAAATGAGAGAGTAAATTTATGTTTGGCTTGTGGTACTTACTGCCCTGGCCCTGGGACACTAATATAGTAGACTAGGGCTGCTTTCAGGGAAAATGATGGAGGTGTCATGGCGTCTGCTGTTCACCCAATCCTGTACTCCCCCTCCCTCCCAGTAACAGTTGAGCCCCGGTGGCTAAAAACATGGAGCCAGTCAGACCTGAGGGAGAGTTCTGACTAACTTAGCCCAAGGCTCACGCTTCGGGGACCAATTCTGTCACAGACTGGGATTCTACAGGAAGCTCTTCAGAAAAGGAATTCTGATATTATACAGAATTCTTGCGGTAGACCATAGGAAAATTTTGAGCTTCAGGGAGGCCAAACAAACGATGTAATTAAAATTAGGAATTAATTTTACCTGTTTCCTTTTTACTCTTTGCAAGTTGCTGCTGGAAAATTTCGAATTACATACGGGCTTGCAGCGCAGCTGTCAGCGTGTTTCTGTCGGAAATCACTGCCTCAGCGTCGCGATCACAGGTGCTAACACTTTCATTTTATAGGTTAGGACAGCCGGGCTCTGAGAGGTTAATAAATGACTCAAGGTCATGTGGGCAGTAATTGAAGGAGCTGGGATTTGACCCCAGGTCTTTCTGGCTCTACACACTGTACACGTGACTATTTCGTTTTGCTGGCTCCCAAATTTATGGCTCACTGAGTGTATTTTGATTCTCACAAGAGATTAAAGCCCACCCCTGGGCTAATGGAGGAGGAGGGGGTGTTTGAGCATTTCACACAGCAGCATGGCATATCTTTGGTGTCATCATTCCTCGGACCCCTGAGGCTGGGAACCCTTGCTTTTGGGTTCAACCATTGAGCCCCAGCCTCGGAGGTTTCCGTAGCCCTGCCCAACTCAGGAATGGGCTGGCTTCTTCAGTGTCTTTGTCTAGAAGCAGGGCATACAGTCTCCCTCTACACAGGTTTGTTGATTGATAAAGGAGGAAGCCAAGGAATTTCGCTTTGATATATTCTCGGAAGTACGGCAGAGGTCAGAATGACAACTGTCCTATGCAGACCAAACGACCGGGGCCAGGGACACACTCAGACTTGTGAATCCCATCAACACCTTCCAACCTGTCACTCGGATCTTTCAGTCTTTAATATAAGGCATTTTCCTCTCCCTGATGGCTAGAAGAGCAATATTACAGATAGGGGGCAGGGGGGGCGGGGGTTAGGGTCTGACAGGAAATTAGCAATTTACCTTGGGAGGCTGGGCAGGGGGAGGGGAGAGAGAACCTAAGTGTCACGTGGAATTCATGAGCATTTTCTAGACATGTTTTCGAGAGTACCTTCATTTCGAGAAAAGGCAAGAACAAAGCAGCCTTTGAAGACAGAGCTTTTATTGCTCGTCTCAGAAAACTATCCAAACGCAGTGGGATTGTACAAGTGTCACAAAAGAAATTAGGTTTCTCTTTCTCCCTGCAAGAACAAATGTTTATAAGTGTGTCATTTGCTAGGTCTCATGGTAAGGAACATAAATAAACGATTTTGCTTTGCTTTCCACCGAGGGCAAAAATGAGTGACAACCGTGAGCATGTGGGTTTTGGGGGTTGGGGCCTGGGGGCTGGAAGTAACTTATAGGAGAAGATGAGAAAAAAAGAAAAAGAAAAAAAAAAAAAAAAAAGCTCTCGCTTCCCCTTGTGTCTGCCTGGCTAAAAACCCAGTTAAAATTTTCCTGCCTGTTTGTGGGGCCACTGACATCGGGTTCCACGTCCTTGAACTTTGGCTGCTGTCCTGGTCCCTGAAAAACGACATGAGATTTCTAAATGGGCCTCCGTGTTAATCAGGACCCCGCGGGATGGAGCTGTACAGATTGCTAGGGGCTCTGATCCAGTATGTTCATTCATTTATCTTGCTTTTCCCCCGACATGTCTGCTGTCGGCTGCAGAGCTAAATACTGAGGCATTCTGAGGTGGTTAACTTCTGCTGAGGCCGAGAAAATAGCTTTCACAGCCCCTTATCACCAAGTCAATCTACCTGGTAAACCCCAGAAACTAAAATAATATGTTTTCGAAAATTCTCCTCTGGTGTTTGTCGGCCCCAAGAAGTTGTTTTTTTCAACTTAGTTTAATTCCTCTCTCTCTCTCTCATTTTTTTTATTTTTGCAAATTGAGTTTTTATTTCCCCTGTTCATTATTCAAAACTCCTTTAGAGGCAAAGTTCATAAGGGCCTTCTGTGGATTTTCTGGGTTTTTTAACCCAATGCTGCCCTGTCCCTGACTCACCTCTGATCTTGTATGCTGAGAGGGAAACAGCTAAGGCAGGTGTACCTGGAGCTGCCTCTGGAGGGTGCTTTGGGTTAACTCCCTGACCCCAGGGACCTGTCACCTGGGCAGCCTGTGCCCTTGAGTTCGCAGGGGAGAGGTGGCAGCAGTGACGACAAAATCAGATCTTCAGAAGCTTGCCTGGCGTGGACTGGGAGCTAGGACGGTGTAGGGGGCTGGGGGAGATGCCGTGGCCTCAGTCGGAGCTGTCCAGTTGAAAAGTAGTGCAAACCACATAGGAAACTGCAGCTGAGCCTTAAATGACGCAGGAGTCAGGGGCACTGACCCCCCGCACAGTCGAAAATTTTTGTATAATTTTTTTTAAAGATTTTATTTATTTATTTGACAGAGAGAGAGACAGCGAGAGAGGGAACACAAGCAGGGGGAGTGAGAGAGGGAGAAGCAGGCTTCCCCCCGAGCAGGGAGCCCGATGCGGGGCTCGATCCCAAGACCCTGAGATCATGACCTGAGCCGAAGGCAGTCGCTTAACCAACTGAGCCACCCAGGTGCCCCTATGTATAATTTTTGACTCCCCCCAGTTAACTACTAATAGCCCTCTACTGCTAGGGAAACCTTACTGAAAACATAAACAGTTGATGAATACATATTTTGTATGTTTCATGTATTCTAATACTGTATTCTTACAGTAAAACAAGCTAGAGGGAAGAAAATGTTATTAAGAAATCATAAGGAAAAGGGGCGCCTGGGTGGCTCAGTCGTTAAGCGTCTGCCTTCAGCTCAGGTCATGATCCCAGGGTCCTGGGATGGAGCCCCACATCAGGCTCCCTGCTCGGCGGGGAGTCTGCTTCTCCATCTCCCACTCCCCCTGCTTGTGTTCCTCTCTCGCTGTGTCTCTCTCTGTCAGATAAACAAATAAAATCTTAAAAAAAAAAAGAAATCATAAGGAAGAGAAAATATGTGGACAGTACTGGACGGGTGAAATTCAAACCATTTTGTCCAAAGATTAACTGTATAAAAGTTTTAGTAGCTACATGAAACACGGTGAAAAAGACATAGGTGAAATTATGTTTAATAATGTATTTTATTTGGGTCAAGATGTTAAAAATATTATTCCTACATGAAATAAATATGAACAAATTACTAATGAGCTACTTCATGGTCTTTTTTTAGGACTAAGGCTGCGCTTTCCAGTGGATTCCATACTTAGAGTACATGGCACATTTCAAGCGCTCAACGGCCCCGTATCTCTCTCTGGTGG
The DNA here is from genome assembly GCF_011800145.1 of Mirounga leonina. Classification (NCBI taxonomy): domain Eukaryota; kingdom Metazoa; phylum Chordata; class Mammalia; order Carnivora; family Phocidae; genus Mirounga; species Mirounga leonina. The sequence goes on from NW_023270265.1 coordinate 39,528,123, forward strand.
CTACCGTGTCAGGCGACGCAGGTCTAGGTACTACTGGCTGGGAAGAGCCATGTGACAGTTGAATGAGGACTGTCCTGAGTCCTCGTGGGAGGTAGACACCATGTCCCTGGACAGAATTACTAGGAAAAATTAATAGGGTGCCGGTGGCTGGGGACTGGAATTGCCAGGGAGGGTTCCCGGGGGTGGCAGGACACTGCCAAGTGTTACACACATGTCACCAAGGACAGAGGAACCCGTAAACCGGGTGGGGAGCATCGGCATCTCCCGAGGCAGAGAAACTGAGGCAGGACACTCCCTTTCTCTCCCCCATACTTCCTTCCTTAAGTCAACTTCCCAGCAGACCAGGGAGACAGGGTGAGAGGGTGGCCTATCCACTTAGGGTGATGCAGAGGGCCTCGTCCATACGGCAGCAGCCCTCGGAGACGCCGCCCTCAGGCCGCACAGCAAAGCAGGGCATGTGGGGACCTCCATGTCAGCTGTCCTGGCTTTGTCACTTAGTGGCTGGGGCTTCGGGCAAATGGTTGAGACTCTGAGTCAGTGCGCCTGGTCTGGAAGACGAAAAGAACGGTAGCACCTACCTCATAGGGCAGTTGACAGCATTAAGTGGCTGCCTCGGCCCACGCCTGGCAGGCACCCTAGCTCTTCTGTGTTGTGCAGAGGTGTGATCGGGGCCTGGCATGGGTTGTGACAAGCAATGCTAGCAGGTACAATGTGCATCTGGTCACAGGTCATGATTTGCAAGACCTGAATGAAGGAGAGGAGGAGGAGGAGGGTACCGGCAGCTCTCTTGCTTCCTGTTGGTTGTTTGCATGGAAAGTTCCCACTGGTACGTGCGGCTGAGGCATGGCTTTCTTCCTTTCAGTCTCATGCATTTTTCTGCCCATACCACGTTTCTGATGGCTTCAGTTCTGATCAGGCAGTCTCTTGGTCACATTGCCCTCTTCAAAATCGATAGCCAAGCTGGAGGAAATGAATTTCCTTTTTGGGGGGAAGGGGACAGGAGTGTTGGAGTTCATCATGTTATAATCAACATACAGGTGTGTGTATGTGTGCGTGTGTGTATGTGACTGTGTGTGTGTGTGTGTGTATGTCCCTCAAACAGGAGCCTAACCCAAGGGGTCATATTTTTCACAGTACTTACATTTCATCTGTGTTTCTTTGAGTGAATTTTCCACTCATCTGTGTGGCCTATAATTGCATTGCAAGCTTGATCTGGCCTCCGTGTCTCCATCTGCAACAGCATCTGCCTGCAGCCTGTGGGCAAGAGGAGGATTGGGACAGATCCCCTTTCTCTCTGAATGCTCCTTTCCGTAGCTTGGTCCCTGCTCCCAGGATTGTGGCCCCGTGTCCATGAGGCAGGCTTGGTGAAACCCTTCAAAGCCAGAGCCCACATCCATAGGGACGGAGGCCACGGAGGCCCTTTATCACTCCATTGCCAAGTCCCTATCATCTTCATTGTCTCCACCATTTATTAAGTTTTTACTATGTGCCAAGCAGCCACACGCATTTTCTCTAACCCCCTAATAGTTGTACAGGGTGGGGATGGTTATTCCCTTTTCCTCCATCTCTGACTGTGGGAATGACCACCATTACCCTCCAGGGCTGCTTGCTTCTATGCCTGGGAGTTACACTTATCCTGAGAGAAATAAGCTTTGTTAAAACCCAGTTCTGTAGGGGAATTGACTGCTTTCATGCTTTTATCTGATCGGGGCACTATAACTTTGACTGCAAAGTCAGGCAGGGACTGCTCAGTTCAAATACTTATCTGTAACAGCATGTCGAAATGCTCTTTCACTGGGGACTCTCTAAAGACAGCCAACAAATTAGCTGGGAACAAGTGAAACCCTAGTGTGGAGGAAAAACGCTACATGCACCATAGTCAACTAGGATATTTACTACAACTACTGATCTCAATGTGTCTCCTCATCCTGCTCCTTGTCCTCCTCGTGATTAGTAAGTACAAGTAGTGCTCACAGTAATGGGAACAGTAGTGGTAGTAATACTTTGTGAGCTTCTGGTTAATTTCCAGTTCTTTCTCACTAAAGAGCTAGCAACTTTCCAACAGAAATGGTTAAAAAGAGAAGAGACGTCATGAAGACTGATGGCTTGCCAAGGCACTGTGCCCATTCTCAGGCTTGGTGTGCATGCCACTCTGTCCTTACGTTCTCCCACCTGGTTCTCAGAGTTTACCTCATTGTCCTAGGATCTTTCAGTCTCTGCTTTGGGACTTGCTTAAATTTAAGCACAGACTTCACCAATTCCATTGCACAAAAGACAGTGTTTTCCTCCAAAATGCCTGCATGTCTCATTACCCCAGGCATGGCTTCTCCCTCTCTAGGCTTGATGCACAAACTGACCTCGGGTTGGGTTTGTAGACTTTCTCTCCTGCCTGATGCCGTGATTGGTGGGGCATGTGGAACAGCTTTTAGGGTTTAAACTGAAAAAAAATCTCTCACTGGACAAAAACATGAAGACTGTGTGTGGCACTCTTCCACATTTTTCCTCCTTGGTATCGAAGCCCAGGGAAGCCTTCTCCTCTTAACACTTCATGCTTGTTTGCATATCACAGTGGCCAGTGTGAGTGGAGGAGTGAGCACCTGGTCTCCTGTGGCCACCTGTTTGCTTTGCAGCTGCGCTGAACCATGCTCTGATCATGGGTGAGGCATGGAAAGAGCTGGAGCGGGAGGAAAGGAATTGGTACAAAGGGTGCTTGACCAAGAGCTCACAACCAAGAGAAATGAATCTGGACAAACACAGAAGACACCATTCCTTCGAGAGCTGAGTTTTCCTGAGCACCAGAGTAAGCACTGCAGGTGACATTTTCCAAGACCTGAGCAAGGGGGAAAGCACTGTTGACCGGACAGTAAAACGGGGAGGAGTGGGGTAAGGACTGGACCTGGAGTGGAGGGTAGGCTTTGATAGAGGGGAGTGGGAAAGGCAGTCAGAGGAAAGGGATAAGCAGAGAATGGAAATCTTCAGTGATATGACCCACTCGAAAGAGACCACCAGCCTGGCTAGAAAAAGGGCTTCACACTGGGGACAAGTAAGAAAAATGGAAAGAAAGAGCAGTGCCCACCAAATTCTAGGACTGTGCTGTCCACTGTGGTAGTCAGTGGCCATATGTGGCTATTTACATTTAAGTCCAAATTAACTTAAATTAAGTAAATTAAAATGTTAGTTCTTTGCTTGCACTAGTCACATTGCTAATGCTCAACAGTCACACAAGTCTAGCAGCTGCTGTATTGGCCAGTGATGTTACAGAACATCTCCATCACTGCAGAAAGTTCAAATGGACATCCCACGATGTTGAGCGTAACCTCACACGGACATTTTTCATGAGAGCACTGGGGAACCATTTACGGTTCTTAAGCAGGTTAGGCGAGGGTAAAATAGCTTAATTTTTTAAAATAAATGTGTGTTGAAGATCTTATTTAACTCATTAATTAATGGGGGAACCAGTAAGATATTACAAGCAGTTTGGTAATGGGAATTTTTTTAATTGAAGTGAAATTCACATCACATAAACTTAACCGTTAAAGTGAGTAGCTTAATTTCTAGTTGTGGTCGAGAAATTGTTTTTTAAAAATACGAATCTCATGGCCATGTGCAGGATGTCCCGGCGGGGGCAAGAGATGGGAGAAGGGGAGGCCAGTTTGGAGGTGTGGGCAGGGCACTGGGTCTGAGCAGCTGAGGCTGGTCGCAGGAAAGCAGGAGTGGGGAAAGGCGGGCGAAGAAAAGGCAGCAGCTTGTACAGGAAGAGCCGGTCAGGCTCACCGACTGGAGAGAGGAGTGAGTGCGAATTAACAGTCAAAATTCCTGCACGGGTATTCGTAAGAGGAAGAAGAGAAAAGCTTCTCTAGAGAAGGCAGCCGATCTGAGCAGAAGCTGTGGAAGGTGGGGACGGGGGGTCAGGGCTCTTCGGAGGGCACACTGGAAGAAGCTGGTGTGGAGCAACCTGGGAGAATTACTAGAGGGAGGAGCTAGGTGTGGGGGTGAGGTTCCCAGGACCTGAGAAAGGGTGAAATCTAGGGCGCAAGTGAGGGTTTTTTGTTTAATCAACCTTTTTTTAAATAAAAAAGCTATGAATGACCATGGTAAAAATTCGGAGAATGAAAAGGTCTTTCTCCCACCCTTGCCAGAGGCAACTGTTGATGCCAGTTCTTTATGTAGCCTTCTAGAAATACAGAATTGCATAGGCAACTATGTGTGTGTCCAGGGTGCCTCTATCAGTCCGACCCCCTTTTTTATTTATACAGTTGAGAGCACACACTGTTTTCTTATTGTTGTGGTGTTTTGTTTTGTTTTGTTTTGTTTTCATTTTACAGATAAGGTTTGGAGATCATTTTCTATCAATACATAGAGAGCCATCTAATTATTTTTAATGGCTGCATTTTCTTTAATGTGCTATAATTTTTTACCAACCCCCAATTCACAGGCACTTAGGTTATTTCTGGTCTTTTGTTATTACACACAGCATTGCAGAGCATATCTTACACTAGTATTTTTTTCCTTTCTTGTTGTGATAAAATATTTATAATGTAAAATTGACCATTTTAACCATTTTTAAGTGTGCAGTTCAGTGGCAAGAAGCACATTCACATGTTTATGCAAACATCATCACCAACCATCTCCAGAATTTTTTCATCTTGCAAAACTGAACCTCTGTACCCATTAAACATTTCCCACTCCCTACTTCAGCCCCCCCCCCCAACCCTCTTCCAACCACCATTCTACTTTCGGTCTCTATGAATTTAACTACTTTAGGTGCCTCATATAAATGGAATCATATGGTATTTGTCTGGTTTATTTCACTTAACATAATGTCCCCAAGGCTCATTCATGTTGTACCATAGGTCCCGATTTCCTTCCTTTTTAAGGCTCAATAATATTCCATTGTATGTTTATACCATATTTTGTTTATCCATTCATCCATCGATGAACATTTGTGCTGTTTCCACCTCTTGGCCGTTGTGAATAATGCTGCTATAAACATGGCTGTATAAACATCTGTCTGAGTGCTTGGTTTCCAGTCTTTGGGGGAATACCTAGAAGTAGAGTTACTGGTTCACTCAGTAATTCTATGGTTAGTTGTTTTGAGGAACTTCCATACTATTTTCCACAGTGACTGTATTATTTTACCTTCCCACCAGCCATGCACAAGGGTTCCAGTTTCTCCATATCCTCATTAACACTTACTATTTTCTGCTTTATGTTTTATTTTAGTTTTAGTTGTTTTGTTTTGTTTTTTTAATTATAGCCATCCTAATGGAAGTGAAGTGGTATCTTATTGTTCTTTTGATTTGCATTTCCCTAATGATTTGTGATGTGGAGCATCTTTTCATGTGCTAATTAGCCATCTGTATATCTTCTTTGGATTAGTATCTGTTCAAGGCCTTTGCCCATTTTTAAAGTAGGTTGTTTGTATACTAACATTTTATACATATTTCTAATACAAATTCCTATCTGTAGATTTGCCAGGTTAAAGACTGGGTGCATTTGAATTTTTACACCTATTGCCAAGTTGCCCTCAAAAGAGGCAATATAGATTGCTTGTGATGGTGTAATGTGTGCATTTCTAAAATTTTATATGAGTAAACTTATACAACCTGTAATCTTGATTTTTTGTCTTCTTTTGATCAGCATAATCATTTTGAGATTCATCTATGTTTTTGTGTATATCAGTAGTTTATTCTTTTTTATTAATGGTAGTATTGGATATATGGATATACCCCAATTTGATGGACATTTGGTTAATTTCTAGGTTTTGGCTATTACAAAAGAAGTTGCTATAAACATTAATTTATAGGTCTTTATGGAAGCACATGCTTCCATTTCTCTTGGGTAAATACCTAGGAATGGAATGACTGATTATATGGTATCTATATTCTTAAATTTTAAAGAAACTGTAAACTATTCTCCAAAGTGGTTGTGCCATTTTACATCCCCAAGAGCAGCATGAGAGTTCTGGTTGCTCCACATCCTGGCCAATACTTGCTTTGGTCAGGCTTTGTAATTTTAATCATTACCAATTGGTGTACATTGGTATATATCAATGTGGTTTTAATTTATATTTCCCTAATGACTAATGGTGTTGCGCATCTTTCTGGGAGCTTACTTGCCATGTGTCTATATTCTCTGATGAAGTAGCTTGTTTTCATTATTACAGTAAAGTTGTAAGTGTTCTTTTTTTTTAAAAGATTTTATTTATTTATTTATTTGACAGAGAGAGAGAGCAAAAGCAGGAACACAGACAGGGGGAGTGGGAGAGGGAGAAGCAGGCTTCCCACGGAGCAGGGAGTTCAATGCGGGGCTCAATCCCAGGACCCTCTGGGATCATGACCTGAGCCAAAGGCAGACGCTTAACGACTGAGCCACCCAGGCGCCCCAAGTTTTAAGTGTTCTTTATATAATCTATCCACAAGTCCTTTCTAGAATATATGTTTTACAAATATTTTCTCCCATACTGTGCCTTGCATTGTTGATTTTGTAATAATGCCTTTTAAAGTCACCTTAGATTTGATGGAGCCCAATTTATTGATTTTCTTCCTTTTGTAGTTTTTGTTTCTTGTGTCCTATTTAAGAAATCTTTGCAAAATCCAAGATGGCTTAGATTTTTTTCTATTTTTTCTTCTAAAAGTTTTATAGTTTTAACATTTGCCTTTAGGTTTATGATTCATTTTAAATAAATTTGGGGGTATGGTATGAGGTAAGGGTTAAGGTCCTTCTTTTCTTTAATCAGGTTTTCTTCTTTAGTTTTATTCAGTTATTTATTTATTAGCTATCCAGCTCATCTGACAGCATTTGTTTAAAAGATTATGCCTTCTGCATTACCTTGGAAACTTTGTCAAAGTCAAAAAGACTTAAGTAAATCTATTTCCGGACTCTTCTATTACATTGACCTATATGTCTTTCTTGCACAAATACCATAAGCTCTGATTGCTGTAACCTTATAATAATTCTTGAAATCATTTGATGTGAGCCTTCCAACTTTGTTCTTCTTATTCAAATTTGTTTTGGCTTTTCTAGGTACTTTGCTTTTCCATATAAATTTTAGAATCAGCTTGTTAATTTTGGACAAAAAAAAAAAGCTGCTGAGATTTTGATTAGGATTGCATTAAACCTATAGATCAATTTGAGGTGAATTGAAAAGTTGCCTTTCCAAGCTCATTTCCTTAACTCAAAAAGGAGAAAAACAGTTTTGAAGCCAGAAATTGTGAGATGAAGAGCTGACTTGGCTTCTCATCTTCGTTTTTGAAAGATGTTTTTGCTGGCTTTAGAATTCTAGGTTAAGAGCTACTCACTCCCCCACCCTCCTGCCACCCAGGACTTGAATGATGTCAATCCACTTTTTTCTGGCTTGCATTACTTCTGACAAACAATTTCCTGTCATCCTTATCTCTATTCCCTTTGTTTGGTTTTAAGATTTTTTCCAAACTTATTTTAAGCAACCTGATAAATATATACATGTATATATATGTGTATATATATAAAATATTTATATTTCTTGTGCTTGAGGTTCCTTGACTTCTTGGCTCTGTGGGTTTATAGTTTTCATCAAATTTGGAAAAAAAATTGGCTATGTTTTTCAAATATTTTATCTGCTGCCTCCTCCCCACCCAGACAACTTGATGTTGTCCCACAGATCATTGTTTTCTGTTCTGTTATTTTTAGTCTTTTTCTCTCTATGTGCTTCATTTTGAGTATTTTCTATTTCTCTGTCTTCAAGTTTACAATCTTTTCTTTGCCTTGTCTTACCTGCTGTTAGTACCATCCAATGTATTTTCCATCTCATTGTCTTTTCCATCTTACAAGCTTGATTTGAGTCTTTTTTTTCTCCATATATTCCATGTCTCTCCTTCTTATGGAATATAGTTATAACTGTTTTAATAAATATCTTTGCCTATTAATTCTATTATCAGTGTCATTCCTAAGTTTGTTTCTATTACTAATTTTTCTCTTTTTTATGAGTTGTTCCTTCCTGGCTTTTAACATGCCTGGTAATTTTTGACTGGTTGCCAGACATTGTGAATTATATATCTGGTGTTGGATATTTTGTCTCCTCCCACAGCGGTTCTAGCCTTCACCTTGTATGGCACCTATCATGCTTGTTTGATGGCCATGGATATCTCTGCTGCTATGCCAGGGGCTCCCAGGTAGCATCAACAGGTATGTCATGTTCATGCTGAGTCTCCAGCAACCAGCAGAATACCTCCTATATTGCTGGTACTCAGCAGGTTTGCCAAATGGACAAATACATGAATCAATCAATGAGTGGATGAAAATAACAATACTCAGATGCCCTTGTGTTTCAGTTATCCACTGTTATGTAACAAATTACCCCCAAACTTAGCAGCTTGAAACAACCACCATTTGATTATATCTCAGTTCTGGGGGTTGAGTGGCTTCAACTTGGAAGTTTTTTGCTGGCCTCACTTCGGTCTCTCAGGTAGTGATAGTAAAATGGGACTGAATTTGTCGGAAGACCGACTGGAATGCTGGGAGGGTTGGGTGCCTCTCCCTCTCTGTGTAGTCTCTGAGTCTCTTTCTAGTTAGTCTTTCCCTGTGTCCTCTCCAGGAGGGTAGCCAGACTCTGTGCTTGGTGGCTCAGCCTCCCCCCAAACATACATTCCAGGAGGAAAGAATCTGAGGCTGCCAGTCCTCTTAAAGGCTAGGTTCAGAAATTGTGCAGTGTCCCCACATCAGGTTCCACACTTAGTGTGGAGTCTGCTTGGGACTCTTTCTCTCTCCCTCTGTCCCTCCCCTCACTATGCACTCTCTCTCTCTCTCTAAATAATAAATAAATAAATAAATAAATAAATAAATAAATAAATAAACAAACAAACAAACAAACAAACAAACAAATAAATAAAAGAAATGGCCCAGTGTCACTTCCATGGTCTTCCACTGATTAAGTACAGGACCAGCCCTGATTCAAGATAGGAGAACTGAACTCTACTTTTCAATGCAGCACTTTGAATTCACCTACTTTATGACGAGGTTCTGATATCTAGTGTTTTTTTTTCTCTAAAGGACTTGTCTGATTTAGATTCAGCTGCAACTTCAGTGGGAAGGCCAGGAGAGCCTCTGGTCTCAAGCCTCTCTCCCTTGGGACCCTTACCTGTTGGAGGAATATCCTCAGGAATAGCTTCCAATCTAGACACAGAGTGTCCAGGTCAACATACCAAACTAGTACTGATGTTATCTAGTATCCTAAATGGCGTGCAGGTTTATTACAAACCCTGGACCATGAGCAGCTTGCATTCTACCACTCATTGTAGTTGTTATTTTCATGCCAACATTTTTAGAATTCCTACTATTTGAAATGAATGTCTTTCTTCTTTGACCTTATATTTGACTTGTGAACTTGCCTTAAATCTGGAATATTTCTCTTTTTTTTTTTTTTTTGCCAGAAATGTCCTTCTTTTTCTTGACTAGTGTTTGCTTCTTAAATTTTAATGTGATTTTTATAGTTGACCAGCAATTATTTTTTAAAGTGGTAAATTTAGGTATTCTAGGATCAGAAGGGTCTTGGAAAAAGTCCTTCCCTAGCTCTTAGCCAAATCTTAATTCAGGGAAAAGTAAAACCCCAATAAAAACTTCAGTAGGTTTTCCTCTAACGTAATAATGACCAGAGCACAGGGATAAAAGCCACGAAACTCTGTTTTCCTAGCACCTCCTACCACAGGCATTTAAGGACTTGAGTCATGCTTGTCAGAGCTGATGTTAAACAGAGGCTTGACAACCTCCAGGAGTTTTGATTCTTTGGTTTCATTTCCTAATTGGCTGCCCCTGAAGATCACAGTCCCCTCAGCCCCAGATGTTATGATGATCCTGACCCATTGCCTTTCTCTCTGAGGTCACCAGAAGTTCAACAGAACTGACTAGAAAAATCACACATTTCCAAGTTTTAGATTCCACAGCAGACATTCTTATGAAGAGCTGGACTTCTCAAGTTGTATTTGTCTACCTGGAACTTCTGACTCCATGCTTCAGCAATGGAAATGCATATTTGTTTTCCATTAGAAGGGGGGAGGAAGTTCCTTGCTCACATGCACAGATTTATACACCATCAGTCAAGCCCTCTTCCCTGGAGATTATCTGATGAATAAATTAGCTTTCTATAAATATATGTTGCAAGCACTCTTATACCATGCAGAGCCATTATTATAATTCATCAAAGCAAATATATAAATGGGGCGGCTGTATCAAAGGCGGAAGAATTAGGACAAAAGGATTTACCCATATGTCTGGGCAGATCCTTGCCTTCAATTTGACACCCACAGTATTTGAATCTTTCCAGTGTCCTTGGAAACATAGCAGCCCCATACCTGGCCACCTTTCCACTCTCCTGACCTTTTGTTTGAGATAGAACACATTGCATATGATGTCTGATATTTTCTGCTAGATAATGCTTTGGGCTATTTTTTAAACAAAGCACTTAAGCTGATAAGAGTCATATTTTTCCCATCTGTATTTCCAACATATTGCCAGAGGTTCTGAGCAATAGATATGTTTTTGAGTAAATAGAATACTAAATCAAGCCAATGGATCATAAGTTTAAGGCAATGAGACTCTCTCATCACCATCCAATAAAAAAGGTCACTAGACAGTGAGAAAGAAATGGAATGGTGGGAGATAGAAAGTTTTAATAATGCAGTCATCAGAAAGATCAGTCGAGCTTTTCTTCCTTTTCCTGGACCTGAGAAGATAAAGTCCTCCTCAGAGCACAGGAAACATGCCCGTTTCCATCCCAAATGGCATGTGGTTCTGGGGGATCGATCACAGCAGTCCCTGCTCTTATCTCCTGAAAATTCATCAAATTTGTCTCTCCTGGCCTTGGGGCTTCAATCATTGCCCTGAGGAGGTTCAGGGAGGCGCTCAGTTATTGGCCTTTTGTGCACTTAAAAAGAGAGAGAGAGAAGCTGCTGAATCTTTCCCAGGCAGGCCAAGCTTTCTGTCAGCTTTGAAACCTTTCCTTCTAGGTGACCTCTTGCCAATGGTCGAGGCAGAAGCAGAACAAAGTGAAAAGGGGTGCCCACACCTTTGGTGGCTGCTTAGGTGAAAAGTTGTGTACAGATGGTAGGAGGCTGGAAAACCTTCTCACCTCTCTCCCATCCAAGCCCACGTTGAAGGGTAGTGTGTGCATTTAGACTTATAGAAAGAGCAGGAGGGGCAACTGGTTGCTGGAGCATGTACAGAGAAAGCTGAAAGCTAGTGTTCTGTACTAGGCCTTTCTCTTTCTCTCTGGTGCCATTGTCACCCCACCTCGCAAGGCTGAGATTCTGAACTTGACCTTGTTGTCTCAGAACGATTGACAAAATTAGAGTGATTTTTAAAAAAATTTTAATAAATTCAGCAGCAGTGCCAAGTGATGTTGATTGTGAATTACCTCTTGCAGCACAGATACCGCTGTTAGAGAGTTCTGGTGATCAAATAAACATATCCCTTTTTCCGCTAATAGTTCCAAGCTCTATGGTGGCTCAATGCCTCGTGCAGTTTATGCAGTCAGTTCGAGAAGCAATAGGCCATAATACAGTATCTTGGGAAGTTATCTTCTGTCTTCGGTTTAACTGGCATCTGTTACTCTTCTAAATTTTTTCAAACTTTTTTTTTCCCTGTCTCTCCTACTGCTTCTAAGCTTTATGTGATGTTTTATTTAATATGGCATGCAAGATATTGGTCTTCAGTCCAAATTGCAATTTCACATCAAAACTGATTCTCCTGACAGTTGGATGTGGATGGTCCATCTCTGAAGTTTACATGCTGTCCTGGATCTTGAGGGAAAAATGAACAGCTCACCTACCCTGAGACTTTGTCCACAATAAAAAAAGATCCTCCCCCAGCCCCCCTCCCCCGCAACCAGTGTGATATAATTTACTAGTCTCCTTCAAGTGCTTTGGTGCAATAAGGGATTGTGTTAAAATACTGCAGACATTTTCCCAAGAAACAGGCACATCAGCACTTTAAATTTATATTGGCCTGCATCCCTAACATTAGTAAGAATCTGAGGGTTACTGAGGCAATTACCTGTGAATTTTTGAGTTCCTCTTTCACTAGATCTGGGTGCGGCCTAGCCTCCCATCTCTTTGTGAAAAGTGCAATCTGATCACAAGCTTTTACAGACCAGTCTTATTAATGACAGTTGGGCCAAAGTCACCCAAAGAAAAATTTTAAACTCATGTGCTGGATTTCTTTTTTGCTCTAGCAGCCTAAACAATGTGTTCTGAAATGGTTGACTATGAAAAAAGATTACAATTTTTGCAATATATTAATAATTGTTTTTAAGGTTGAAATGAACAGAAATGCCCCAATTCTTTACAGAACATAGGGTGGCATTCAACTCTCTTTAAAGTCTGACCCCAATTAGCCTTCCTGTTTTATCTCCCACAGCTTTCCTGTTCGTTTGTTAATTTATTCAGTCTGTGCAACCAATATTCACTGAGTATCTTCCACGTGCCAGACACTGTGCTGGGTGCTGAATAAAACTTCCCCTTTTCTCTACCGATCTGAATCCTGCCATCCGTCAAGGTCAAGGAACATTTCCACTTCTTTTCATACCTTCTCAGATGCTCCTGGGCCACAGGGATCTCTCCTGACTCCCCTGCATTCCCTTTATCGTTCATTTTGTACAGGCTCTCTCGTTCCTCAAGCAATTCTTTCAGGTTTCTGTGTCCTGAATCGCCAATGGGTTTGTGACCTCCTTGAAGGCTGGGATTGCTTCTCTGTGTTTCTCTCCAGGCCCTGCAGTCCCAGTAAGTGTTCAGCATGAGTGAGCAAGTGGTCATAGAATCCCACTGCCTTGCCTCCCCTGATCCCTGCATCCTTCCCTGATGTTCCTGCAAGCACACGGCTGCTCAGAAGCTCAGTACTCACTGTTTCCACTGTCTGGAATTTTCTGCCCTCATTATCTGCATGTCTTCCTCCCTTACTTCCTTTAGATCCCTGGTCAGGATCACTTCCTCAGGAAGGACGTCCCTGATTACTTTGTGTGAAATAACACTGCCCCCCACTTGGTCTCCTTCTTCTTTATCATTAACCGCTGAACATATTATTTACTTATTGGTCTGTCTGTTACCTCTCACTAGAGTATAAGCTCCTTGGCTTAGTGGAGTTTGCCTCTTTTGATCACTGCTATAACTTGAGTGTCCAGAATAGGGTCTGGTTCCTTGGAGGTGCTCAGATATTTGTGGAGCTCATGAATAGGAAAGTGTATTGGGGGGGGGGGCAGATTTGCTTCAGGGTGGGTCCTTCCTATAGGATTTGTGTAGCACCCATGGCAGTTGTCAGTGGCCACCTCCAGGGGTCAACTTCAGGTGGACTTGAACTAGCCAAGATTCACATCATGAGCTCTGGGGTCTGCTACCCTGCCAGAGTCCTAGACCTCTACCTGTGCGTCCTCTGGCAAGTTAACCTCCCTTATCCTCAATCTCTTTACCTGTGAAAGGAAAATCTTTACCACTGTAAAGAAGAAATAAGACAATATAGGAGATGTGCTAGCACAGTACCTGGCACCCGGGAAATGCTCAGCCAGTATAGGTTATTACTGAAGTGGGTGGGATGGCTCTCATTACGTGTTCACCACTAGAAAGGCAGTTTGATAAGAAGTTAGTTTTGGCTTTGCAAATGTTTGTTGTTTAGGAATTTTTGAGAATGTGGATGTCAGCAATTGTTACTGAACTGAATGGGAGTAGGGCCTTCAATGACAGGTCTACAGGGTGGTAGTTGCCTGAATAAGAAGCATCAGCCCCATGAACTTGGCTGTGCCCTTCACTCAGGTCCATCCTTATGATTGCTTCCCCAAACGCCAGGTTCCAGGTGAGGGTGGTGGTTCTGGGTTTGCCATCGGTTGGTGCTGGTTTGGCACACAGAGAATGGAAGAGAACAAGGACGAAAATGAGAGAGAATGCCAATATCGAAAGCTAGATGAATTTCAAGGTAACTTTGAGTTGAATTTTGGGGCGTCCTCTCCTGAGCTGTTTGAACTGCACAGTTTGACTTTATTTTTTGTGCCTTTCATGCTTTCGTGTAAAGCAAGGGAAGGACATATGAGCTTCTAGTGTTTCGTCGTGACAGCTTTCTGTCTTACTCCCATGGTAAATGTATGTGTATTTCCTGAAACCTCCCTTAACATGGTTTATTGTAACCTGCCAACACATCCAGGGCCTTTGGTTTAGTGGCTTCCACTCGTGCAGGCCAGACACTTGGCAATCAGCAGCACTGTGGCCAGCACGGAACTCACTCAGGGCCCGCCTGCCCACCCATCCCAGGCAGCGTGTACCTCTCTCTGCACAGTGCATACTTCTCTCATTACCTAAGTTTAGCATTTGATTAATTCTCATTAACTCTAAGAAGGGATGTGAATTCTTTTTCTATCACTTATCATTAGGATGCCTAGAAGTAATTTACCTTCAGTGATCCCAAATATTCTTCAAAGACTCATTTGACCTTGGGAAGAAGAGTCGTTTTCATAGGCAATTTGACAGTAGATTTGAAAAATCACCTCTGCGCATTCTAACAGGCACTGCCTTTGGGGAAAGCCAAGAAAAGTTGAGAAATGATGTGTAGACTCTCTTCAATCATGTTTTCTCAAAAGGCATATCCGATCTTGAAGTGATGGAGCCTGGGGGAGATCAAGTTAAAAACAACAACAACAACAACAACACAGAAAAAACAAAAAGAAAGGCTAAAGGCATTTTGTGTCCCTGATCAAGTTGAGACATACTGGTCAGGCTTTTTTCCTATCATGCTATTACTATTACCTGACATTACATTTCTTACCAGATGTGTAAATAAAAATGAAGAAAACAGTTACCTTCCCATTGTCTTCAACCATCTCACTTCTTGACAGGACTTACCCTGCTTTCTTGAAAATGGCTCATAAGCTAGGGCCACAGCCTTCAGGAGAGGGGACAGGGGATTGGTCAAGGGGCTCTGTCAGTAGCCTCTGTGTCCCCGGCTCGGGTTGACTACATGGGGACCTCCTTGTGAGTTTCCATATTTCAGACCACCTGATGAGGGAAGAGCATGGCATGATCAAAGGGTGTGAGGAATGTAACATTGGCAAGGGTTAAGACGGCAGGCTTTGTATTTGGGTTCAAATCCAGATCCTTCCATGTACAAGTGGTTAGTTTTCCGTGACTCAGTTTCTGCAACTTCATAATGGAAATAACGATGCCTTCTCAGGAGTGAGGGGGCCCAGAATGAGGTCATTTGGGTCAAGGGCCTAAACAAGGGCCTGACCCTGTACAGTGTGGACCTTACTACTGTTGTGCATCCTGGTGGTTATAATAGATCAAGTCTCTGCATCTGGGAGAGCAGGATTCCTGGAAGTAGGGCTTGGGGGACTCTTAAGGCATAGAATTTAAAGACACATGCATTGTTTTGCTTCTACTATTCTCATTTCTATGCCCAAACCAAAGTTTGGGTTGTGATTTTGAGGACTAAATATACTGACTTTTTTTTTTAAAGATTTTATCCATTTATTTATTAGCGAGTGAGCGAGAGAGAAACAGCATGAGAGGGGAGAGGGTCAGAGGGAGAAGCAGGCTCCCCGCTGAGCCAGGAGCCCGATGTGGGACTCGAGCTTAGGACTCCAGGATCATGACCTGAGCCGAAGGCAGTCGCTTAACCAACTGAGCCACCCAGGCGCCCAATATGCTTACTTTTGTTGCTTTGCCTCCTTTTAAGTTCTCCTCCTCCGAAACCACGTTTCCATGTGCTAATTGTATTTTTAGTAATACACAAGAAAATAACTACATAGCAACTAGATGAAAATGAAATTCACATTTGTCTCACCTAAAATGATCTTGTCTCACCTTTGGATCACAAGGCACCTTAATAAGAACACTGCCCTGAGAGCCCAGTGGGAAAGTGAGTTTCTGAGGAAGGAATGGTCTGTTTGAGACAGAACCATGACCAAAGGCCCCTGCAACACTGTGGGCCTGGGCCCTTTGGTTTTGCTCCCCTGTTAGTCAGCCCCTACCCCAGGACTCCAGAAGGACAGACTCAGAGGAGCCGTTTTCTGTCAGTGACAAGAGAGGGTGTCTCAGACAGCTGTCTCTGAACGATTAATCTTCAAAATGAGATCTTAGTCACCAAACATGTGTTCTCAAGAGCAAGGCCCTATTCTCATCATCCAGAGCTGCTATTAGACAGAAATAATATATACTTTTTCCATTCATAATTATCTCCTCTTTTTTATATTAATATATTTTATTTTATTTTTAAAATTTTCTTATTGTTATGTTAATCACCATACATTACATCATTAGTTTTTGATGTCTTAATGCAGTTTCCATGATTATGATGTATGTTGTAACTGTTGACTTCTCACTGTTGGAATTGTTAACATATTGTGAAAATATGCACAAAATCATTCTTTCCAAGCTGACTTTTGCTGTTAAAATTAGAAAGACCAATATGAGTTTGAACAGCATGATAGGAAGAGTAGATGATCAATTCTTAAGCTTGGAAGTGCAATTGCCTCTCTAGAGCCAAGATTTCTTGCTTCCGCATCTTATTTCTTCTTCTGCTTATTATAATAAAGACAATAAAGTAAAGTGAAAAGGGGTGGTGGAGGAGAGGGAATAATGGAATATTTTAGTATAAAATGATTTTGATTTAAATATTTTTCTATTTGTTTTAACAGATAGATTTAGCTATTAGAAAACTTGACACAAATAAAATGCATCTGGTTTTCCATGTCAAGAGTTTGAAGTGAATTTTTGGTTCTAGTATTTCTGGATTTGCTGCTCATCCAGAAGAGAGAGAAAAGTATTGAAAATTAAAAGGAAAAATCCCGAAATATACATAGTTTTTAAAACAATTGTCTCTAAAATTAAGCCCATATCTATTGAACTGTCAAAGACCAAACCCGTCTGTTCAGATCTGAAACTTGGCAATGGTGTCTCCCAAGAGATCAATGATTCCTTTGATTTTTAATAACAATTAAGATTTTTGTTTGAATAATCATAACTGGATGGAAAATACTTTCTTGCTCCATTAGAAAAATAACAACTTTCTGCTCTTTCTCCCATCCCCTTGGAGAATCTCAATGGTTTCCTGCCCAGGATTGGTTTTCTTTCTGCCGCTGTTCCATGGGCATTTTGTTCCATGAAACCATTAAGGAAACAGGTCAGTCATTCATGGAAGTTGCAGTTAGATGTTTCCAGCTCTTCAATCAGGAGACATTTAGAACCCACAAGTCCCAGAACTGAGGTCGAAAAGCCACTCCCCACTCCCGTCTCCTCACCAAGACAATTCATGTCATTTTTCTCTGACCCTAAGGAGATACTCCCTGACTCTGGGTGACAACCATGCCATCTTCCCTGCAGGGGCTCCAGCTTTTGCCCGAGAGCACCTTGTCCTGGGAAGCCTGCGTTGGTGAACCCCCAAAGATTGTTTTGAAATGTCAACACTTCCTTTGTTTTGAATTGTAAGCAGAGATCAGCAGAGCTGTCTGTCCCTCTGGCCTCAAAGGGGTATTTTAAAACTTGAGTATTTTACTCATACCCAGCACTAATGAGAACTAGAGGATGATAGGAAGAGAGGAAGTTCCCAGAAGCACATATTATAAAAAATTAATGTCATCCCAAAGCAGACCACCCAGACAGAAAACATGTCTCCTATACAAATGAGGGATGGGGGAAATACTTCTAATTAAACTTTCAGTCCTCCATCCAGATCAGTGGTAAAGCAGTGAGATTTTTTTTTTCTTGGATGTTCGGTTTCACTGTGGATATTTTGCAAAGATAACATGAGGTTTTGCTTAACACCAAAATCTTCATTAATATTTATTTCTACAGAATCTGGGTTCAGGGCCTGGAGCTCTCTGTAGGAAAAAGAGCTACCCAAATCCCCTCTGCAACATTCTCCTTGGGTGACTTTTTAAATTGTACTTAAGAGTTTATTATTCAAATGTTTAAGGAAACATAGCTTCAAAGTTAGAATAACCTGGTTATAGATCTCTGTTTCTGTATTTCATGAGAAATCTCTGGAATTTAGGCCTTTACAGGAGTTATGGTGTAAGTGAAGGTCTGGAACATTCTTGAGAGAGCCCTAGTCAGGTTTGTCCCAAGTTTGATGCGTAGGTCACCTTTGCTTAAGTCTTGGTGGGACATTGTTCAACTTTGCATATATGGTTTTACTTGACCATTCCAATGGATTACTTGGATTTCAAATAGATAAGCTCAAAGATGGGGTTTTAAACATGCAGAACAGGAGAGCAGGAAGTCCATATGGCATGGAATAAAGACACACACACTTCTGAAAACTTAAAAGGCTGTCATCTGCTAAGCCTGCCTGTAATAGCCACTCTCAAAGATAATTGCCACCCATGTGTCCTTGATGAAAAGTGCATCATGCTGCCCAGGAAATTGGCTTAAACTGCAACAAGAAAGATTTTGATTAGCTGAGGCAGAACTTCCTGCCTGAGCCACCCTGGATTATGAGAGAGAGGAGCTGGGGGAGACCCTGAGATGGGCTTGTGTGTCCTCAGCCTTCCACCCCTTCTCCTTCTCTTTGGACCTTGAACTTCTCCCTGAGATGTAGAGGAGGCAGGTTGTTACTGTCTCCAGCACAGTTGGACATGTGGGAGCATGAATTTTAAGAAGCTTAGCTTGTCTCCTCTCTTCGCTTGTGTGCAACTAGGATGGATTCTGGTAAAATCAACCTACAAATGATGACTGAGACCTGCTCCGTGTTGCTGGGTACTGTTCTAGGGGCTGGGTGGCTGCCCTCAGCAGCGTATCATCTGACCAAGGGAGCCAGCCATGGGCACCCAGCAACCTCACTCCATAGGCAGAATGGCAGGAAAGTGAGGGATGGGAAAGGGCAGGCAATGGGGACCATGCAGGGAAAGATTTCACCTGCAGGGGAAGGCACCTTCAAAGCTGGGTAGGCAGGGGACCGAGGGGAAGCTAGGGCAGTGCGATGGTGGGTGAACCCCCAGACTCAAATTCAATGAATTCCCAGTCCATGCCTGCAAGAGTGGGGACTGGGGTCAGGAAAAGTCAGAGAGGGAAGCAGCCCGGGTATGAGAGCTTACTCCATCCTGAGCATGGTGGGACATGCCACTGGCTTGCAGGCCCATCGTGGGGGGCATTGCCAGGGAAACCAGTGATCTGTATTCCATTCACAGGTAAAAGCTTTTGATTCTTAAGTCTTTTCTTGAATCTCGTAGAACAGTTAGGTTAAGAACATCTTGTCGCTGATGGGTTTACCACTTGTGTACACAATTAATGTGCCACGAACCCTATTCTAGAATGCCTTAAACATACGGGCAGACTGACCAAATGCTGGTGACTTTTGTTGATGCCTTAGAGTCCATGTCTACGGGGGTACTTCTGACCCTACAGAACCTTCATCCTGGGAGCAGGGCCATCTGCTCCAGCAGCTCACAGTGGCCCCAGAGGGGCAGCAGGGGGCAGGAGGGAGCGGCTAGCACCTGCACTTGGAGTCTGGAGCAGGCCCCTCTTGTGAGCCACACAGGCTTCTCCTGCTGAATGTTCTTTGGTGCCTGCCCATGTCTTGCATGGTGGGGGGTGCCGGGGCAGCCTTGGGGTCCGCCGCTCCCCGGCCCCACTTCCTGCCAGAGCCACACACACATGCCCAGGCAAAGAGTGAGGATGGGGCACGGGCAGCCTCCCGCCAGCTGGACAACAGGATCCGGGGCCCCATACCCTCCTTGGTCGCTTTGTCCAGCCTGGGGGCTGTTTAATGCCCTTGAGCTGCCTAATTTGTGCTCCTGCTTCAGAGACCAGAGTATTAGAAAGAATTGTAAACACTCCTTTCTGTGGGTTCTGGGTTATTTTGCCTATTTGGGGTAATAATTCTCATTATGCTTTGTAGTCCTTTTTAATAAAAATGACATTCCTCTTATCTCTAAAGGTTGAAATCTCATCCTAATGTATGACCCGCACTATCCTTGGAGAGTTATAAAAATTAGATTATATAACCTCACATTTCCCACTAATGAACATGGTGATGCTTCGGCCCAATGAGAGGGAGACAAGAGATGGGGATTTATGTTTTAATAATCTTGCTTAGATTGGTGTGTGTGGCTGTGGGCAGCAGGCCGCCAATAGGCGCAGCAGGGCAATATTTGTATGGCAGTAAATCTCTCTTGGGTGAGGGCTTCTTACACGGTACCAGGGGACGGTTGTGGCTGTGGCTCAGCGTATGAAATTGCTCTGAAAATAAGACTCTTCCTATCACCTAGAAGAATGCTACTTGCTGCTGCTCTTCTCTGGGTCTCAATGTATAGATGCTGTTCTGGGCGCCAGTGCATTTTGTCACTTATTCCTCATGACCTTCCCATGAGGTAGGCACTGGGCGTGTCCCTGTTTCATACTGTGACCTTCCTATGAGCAGAAACCATGTTTTCATTCCAGTATCCCCACGGCCTGGGGCAGTTTCTTATTGCAGGATAAGAAATGAGATGGCCAATGTAATGTGTCAACTTGGTTAAGACATAGTCCTCAGATATTTTTTTTTTTTAAGATTTTATTTATTTATTTTGACAGAGAGAGACACAGTGAGAGAGGGAACACAAGCAGGGGGAGTGGGAGAGGGAGAAGCAGGCTTCCCGCCGAGCAGGGAGCCCGATGCGGGGCTCGATCCTAGGACCCCGGGATCATGACCTGAGCCGAAGGCAGACGCTTAACGACTGAGCCACCCAGGCGCCCCAGTCCTCAGATATTTGATCAAACATGATTCTAGATGTTTCTGTGAAGGTGTTTTTTGGATGAAATTAACATTTATATTGGTAGACGTTGAGTAGAGCAGATTACCCTCCATAACGTGGGTGGGCCTCGTCCAATCTGTTGAAGGTCTTAACAGAAAAAGACTAGCTTTTTCCTAAACAAAGTGAATTCTGTCCGCCAACTGCCTTTGGGCTGGATCTGCAACTCTTCCCTTCCTGACTTAATCTCTGCAACCATGTGAGCCAATTCTTTAAAATAAATCTATTTCTCTATGTCTCTATCATCTGTTTCTCTCTCTATCTATCTATCATCTATCTATCTATCTATCTATCTATCTATCTATCTATCTATCATCTATCTATCATCTATCCATCCATCCCGATAGAGAGAGCTAGCCAGGTATATTTCTATCTTTATCTCTATAGTTCTTGTAGGGTATGTTTCTCTGAATAACCCTAATTAATCCAACACCTAATATATTTTCAAATATGAACCATATGAGAACACCTAGGGAGTTTAAAAAAATACTGGTTCAGGTCCCATAACCAGATATTCTAATTTAATTGGTCAGGGTATAGATAATAAATCAGTATTTTTTATTTTTTTTTTAAGATTTTATTTATTTATTTGACAGAGACATACCGAGAGAGGAAACACAAGCAGGGGGAGTGGGAAAGGGAGAAGCAGGCTTCCCGCCAAGCAGGGAGCTGGATGCAGGGCTTGATCCCAGGACCCTGGGAACATGACCTGAGCTGAAGGCAGACGCTTAATGACTAAGCCACCCAGGCGCCCCTAAATCAGTATTTTTTAAAAGCTCCCTAGGTAGCCATCAGAGAAATGTAAACAAAAACCACAGTGAGATACCTCATATTCAATAGGATGGCTATAATCAAAAAGACAGATAATAATAAGTTTTGCCAAAGATGTAGAGAAATTGGAATCCTCAACTATTGTTGGTGGGAATGTAAAAATATGCAGCCACCTTGGAAAACAGCCTGAAAGTTCCTAAAATGTTAAATGCAGAATTACCACATGACCTAGCAATTCTAGTCCTAGGTATAAATTTAAAAAAAAAAATGAAAACGTACGTTCACATAAAAACTTGTACATGAGTGTTCACGACAGCATTATACACCATCACCAAAAAATGAAAACAACACAAACTACCATCAGCTGCTAAATGGATCAATAAAATGGGGTGTATCCATACAATGGACTATTATTTAGCAA
This sequence comes from Mirounga leonina, assembly GCF_011800145.1. Classification (NCBI taxonomy): domain Eukaryota; kingdom Metazoa; phylum Chordata; class Mammalia; order Carnivora; family Phocidae; genus Mirounga; species Mirounga leonina. The sequence continues at coordinate 39,550,055 of NW_023270265.1, forward strand.
TAAAAAGGAATGAAGTTGATACATGCTACAACATGGATGACCTCCGGAAACATGTTAAGTGCAAGAAGGCATACACAAACGATTCATGTCAAAAGAATCCTTTTATGTAACATGCCCAGATGAGGAAAATCCATAGAGACAAAGAGTAGATTCATGGTGGCCTAGGACTGGGGAGAGACTGGGGAGAGACTGCTAAGAGATATGGGGTTTCTTTTCAGAGTTATGAAAATGTTCTAAAATTAATTTTGGTGATGGCTATGCAACTCTGAATATACCAAAACTCATTGAATTGTACACTTTAAATGGGTGACTTATATAGAATGTAAGTTATATCTCAATAAAGCCATTTTTAAAAAAAAGTTCCCCAGGCAATTCTTCTGTGGCCTAGATTTGAAAAGCACTTGCCCTAGTGTGGTCCATGGAGTGGCCGCACTGGCCTCCCCTGGAGTTCGTTAGAAATGCAGATGTTCAGCAACCCCCTGCCAAAAGTTTGCATTTTAACAAGAGCACCAGGCGCTTCCTGGGCAAGTTCAAGTTTGAGCAGCAGCTACTCTAACAGACCTTCCCAGGCCTCTCGAGTCACCCATTGCTTCTGTCCACCCTGAGAGCCTCATCCTGCAGTTTCCTGGATGTCTTGGGAAGCTTCTCCAAGAGAAGTCACTGGACCAGCTTTCCGAGAGTGTGATTTGCTGGAAATGTCTATGTGTATTAGGGCCATTTTCATTTATAAAACGTGATAACCCTTGCACCAGTTTTCACATCCTAAGAGGATGAACAGTGAGGGGGCAAATGGGGAGCACTGAGAAGGCCCTGGGAGGGCTCTGCCTGCTCTCTGCTTCTGGAGTCTGGCCGTCATGCTTGGATTTGGAGGCAGCTCTTCCCCGGGGCTCTCTGAGGGTGAGGGGCACTGGTGCGGCAGCTGCTAAATCCTCCATTCATCCAGGTGAGTCCTTCAGGAGCAGGAACCACACCTGATGCTCCCACCTGGCCCCGGAGCCCTGTCCTCAGCAGATGGCCCGTGACCGTGACCATGACCGTGACCGGTCCAGTGCTGAGAGTGATAGCTGCACTTACAGAGGGTGTTTCCTCTGTGCCGGCCCGGGGCCGAGCCATCCCCTGAGTTGTCCCACTGGCTCCTCACCTCAGCCCCAGGAGCTGGAACGAGTACCCCCTTCAGATCCACGTGGCAGTGGAGGCAACCAGAAGCTGAGAAGTAACTTGGCCAGTGGCATTCAGCTAATACCTGGCAGGGCCAGGATTCAAATCCCGTCTGTCTGACTCCAGTGGATGGGTGGATATCAGACTAATTTGGTGGATTTGGGTTACTTGGTGTCTGGTGTGTGGGGGGGGGGGTGGAGGAGGTGGCATGATGATGGGGTGAAGCCCCATGGGGCTAGCTGTCCACAGGGGCATTCCAGAGGGCTGGGAAGCTGAGGCTCGTTCCCAGGGGAGGTTGGCCAACCCCACCCTCCTTACCCCGCTCCCCAACAAGTGTTTGCTGGGGACAAACGAGGAACCTGGTTGAGGTTTCCACCTGCACATCAGGGCTATACCTGTTCACTACCTCTTCCTGTCACTCCTGCCTGACCCAGCTCGCTGCCTACCTTGGATCCTAAATAGGTTGCCAGTTCAATTCCATTCCATTCCAATTCTTTTTGGTAATCCCTTTTGTTGGAACACTGAGCCCCTGATCTGAGAGACCAGCGGCAACAGATGGCACTTCAGAAGAGCACCTGCAAATTGCAAACCTCTTTCTTGATCCTCTGATTGTTAGTAGCACTTTCCCATTCTAATAATTGCAGGAAAAGTGCCTGTGAATGAGTGACTGGGGATGTCCCTGGTTCTCAAGCCTCCACTTAGCAAAGACAAGCCGCAGGCCCTCTGCCCAAGGTTTTGATCTGATCTGAGTCTGCGGCAGGGGGTTGAGTCTGAGCCAGCTGTACCAGCACATCTGGGAAGCCTGTCCACCTCTCCTCTGGGCATCCTGTCCATATCCTCCTCCATTTCCAACCCTAAGTACTCCATTTCCCGAAGACCACAGACCAGCACAAGAGCTGGTTTGGTGCGTCTTAGAGAGGCTCTCGGGTCCCGAAGTCCACCCAGTTGGAGGAAAAGTGGCCTCCAGACCCTGGAGCGGTGCGCACACCAGCAGGGCCCGGCTCCCCTGTCTTGTCCAGGGCCGCAGGCGATGCCCATCCTGCTTGCGCTCAGCCCGGCCCTGCTCTCCGCCACGCAGCTGCATTTGTCCACCTCCTTACTTCGCTTCTCACTGACCGTACCAAATAGCTGTTGCTGTGTTACAGATCACCCCACGCTTGGTGGCTGAAAACAACCACCGTTTACATGGGTCACAGTTCCAGGGCATGGTCATTTGGGCTGGTCTCAGCTGGATGGTTCTTCCTGTCTTGGCTGGGCTCGTGCCTGCAGTGAGCCACTTGGCCAGCTGAGGCCTCCGACGACACGAGGGGCTCTGCTCACGTGACCTCTCCTCTGCCAGCAGCCCAGCTGAGCTTGTCCGCACCGCCGTGGCTGGGTTCAGAGAGAGCGTGGAAGTTTCGAGGCCTCTTGAAACCTGGACTCGGAACAGGTTGCCCTGACAGATCACTCCCACTGTGCTCTGTTGGGCCAAGCGTGTTCCGAGGCCAGTCCTGATTCGGAGTGGAGAGCTAGATGACGTTGCTTAGAGGAGGGGCAGCAAAGTCTCCTTCCAAAGGGAATATGGAGAGGGAGGTGTGGAAAATTGGGGCCGTTTCTGTAATCAATCTACCCCATCAGGCCCCGTCCCTGTGCTGGGCCCGTCCTTAGCCTTCAAAGCTCAGAACTGTTACAACTCTTACGACCTCTGCCTGCCCACCAAAGACAGAATTTTACACTCACCCTCTGGCTCAGTCCGCCTCAAGATGCCACTGACCGTACCAGGGCTCCCTTTGCTACACTCAGCCCGGCCCTGCTGCATTGATATGGCCCAGGTGGAGCGGGAAAAAAGCAGCGCACCCGAACGGTACCGATTTAATATGCTGGTCTCTTTAAGAATATCTCTAAGTTTAAAACAAAGCAAATACAAAACACCCAAGGGAGGGGAATCTAGAACCACAAAATTGAATAGTAAAATATTAGGGTGTCTGGGTTAGGATGTCACATTCACCACTGCTTAGCCGTGCATACGCTGCTTCGCCTCTCCTGCCTCAGTGTGGGGACAGGAATCGTGTCTAGCTCCTGGGCTTGCTTTGAGGACTACACGAGTTTACGCTGTAAATTGCTTGGGACAGTTCAGGACACGCAGCACATGCTCCCATGGGAGCTAAGGTTGGTGTCAGGAGGGCAGTTGTGAGGGAAGGCTATTCAAAGGAGGCAGTGTCCTCAGAAATCCTCAAATCTAACCTTGTGGTAATTATTTCAACTGATTGTGGTGATGGATTCACCAATGAACACACAAACCGGCCCAATGGGATCTCCTCCTGAAGGAGGATCAGAGGCTTCCTGAAATGTACCCCATGTGGCCAGCCCCTCTGCTCCATACCTCAAGCTGGTGTGCTGAGATCAGGAGAAGGAGTCCTGTGCTACTCGCCCATCCTTGTGGACTATGTGGTTCTACTCTGGCCCAGCTACCATCTCCCTCATGTGCCCCAGGTCCAGCACGAAGGCTCTCAGAGGGAGGCTCAGCGGGGTCTGTCCTTAAGTCCTTGAATGTGGTGCAGATTCTGAAGATCAGGGATTGGAGGTTGAGATGTCATTTATTCAGCCCACCACCCACTCTGCTCCAGCTGCACTGGCCATCCTTCTGTTTCTTGAGCACACCACTGCCAAGCTTTGGACCTGGATACACGTTGTTCTGCTCATCTGGAACGTTCTTCCTCCAGATCTTCTTGTCACTCTGGTCTTGGCTTAAATATCACCTCCTCAGGGAAGTCATACAAGCTAAAGTAGCTCCCTAATTTCTCTACCACCACACCTTATTTTAAGATCCCACATAGTACTTATCACAGTCTTATTTCTTTTTTGTTGTTGTTGTTTATTCATGTATCTGATTGTGTTCCCTACCTGTTCTTTGCCCCACTGGAACATTAGTTCCAATATTTCAAAAACCTTATCTTTTTCATCACTGTATTCCCGGTGCCTAAAACTTAATTGGCACACTACGTGCTCAATAGATCTATTTTGGGTAGGTAGATAGATTGATGGATGGATGAGTGGATGGATTGGTGGATGGATGGATGTGTGGGTGAATGGATGAATGGATGATCCAGAATGATTTTTAGTAGGGCAGTGATAGGTTATTGTTTTTGAAACCAGGTACAGGATGAGAGGTTGCAGCTTTTCTTATTTAAAAGATCACTCTGCAATGCTGTGATCAGTTTTATTATAATATAGGAATCGTAATATAATATAACTTGTCTCTAGGAATTTGTTTGGTTTCAAAGTTTTCATGGCCTATTCCACAAGAGTAATGTATAACCTTCTTATTTCTAAAATGCGCAAAAAACCATAACCATAGCTTCATTTGCTAGGATCACTGTTGCCACCTTCCTGGCTGGGTTTTCATTTTAATGGGAATGCACGTGGACAGAAAAAGACTTTTCTAGAGCTATCATCTAAATTCCTCCTGGACAACAGGGAGAGGATGGAAGGTTCAGCTCATTTTTTCTTGGAGTATCTGAAATGCAAGGGGGAGATAGATCATTGTATTACTGATATTGCTGGGCTTCCTATGAAAGAAATTTCTTTTTTAAAAAAAGCTATGAGTTTTGTTGTGGATATCTTTGGGTTAATTTTGTTTGAGGCCTATGAAAGAAATTTCTTTGGACTATGGTAGGACCATTTCTAGGGGAGAGTTCTCCACATTACTGTTAACCAGCCTCCTTTTACTGTCTACCATCTTAGAACTTAAAAGGTGGATTGGAAATGCTTATTTTCTTCTCATTTTAATCCTTGCTGTAGCTGAGCCAGAGCTTATCAAGAGGTTAAGAGTCAGAGAAGGTATCAACTAAACACCTTCACCCTTGATGGTTGCCCTGTTCCTAGTACAGAACTGTCTAGGACTATTTCTGACATTTGAAAGTTGCTTCTGTCATCACTTAGCAATAACTGGGGATGACCTAAAACCAGTTTTCTCTGCCATGTTTCCCAGAAAAACTGCATCCCCTCATTTTGTACCTGCTTTCACAAAGGCTTTCCAGTAGCCCAGAAAACAAGAACAAGCAAACAAACAAAACACAAGTGTGCCAAGTTTCCATGATAACAACTGAAGTAAAAATCAGAAGTGGCTACCAGGATCTCATTAAAATGTAAAAGCTTATCAAATTTTTCTCATTCTCTCAAAGAACTTCGGTGAAATTAACCCCCATGGGAAGGCTGAATTTGGCAGTCAGATCCGGTCACGAGAGAGCTCCCTAGGGTGTAGTTAACTGATGTGAACCTGTTGCCAGGGTTGTATTGACCCAGATCCTGAATGATACCTGGGAGGCTTGTTCATAGCTTTAAAAACCAAAGTCCAATTATTGCTTCACAATTGGTGAGAGCCAAGTAATTAGTGCCTATTGTGCAAATTGGTCAAAAACCTTAAGTTCTATGGATGCCCAGGTAAGATTTCTAGTTGCTAGACCTCAGCAAGGTCTATAGCCTCCAATTCTTTCTAACTTACCTTTACCAACCTCACAGGTATGGTCCATCTTACTGTTTCTCTCATTCTTTCTTAACAGAAGGAGATTTTTGGGGGGTGCCTGAGGGGCTCAGTGGGTTAAGCATCTGTCTTCAGCTCAGGTCATGATCCCAGGTTCTGGGATTGAGCCCTGCATCTGGTTCTCTGCTCAGCTGGGAGTCTGCTTCTCCCTTTCCCTCTGCCCCCTCTCTGCTCATGCTGTCTCTCTCTCTCTCCCAAATAAATAAATAAAATCTTAAAAAAAAAAGGGGAATATTTTTCTTCTTTTACTTTTTATTATGAAATATTTTATACTTTCATGAGAGGATGTGAACATGTATATATAGTTTAAAGAATAATAATGAAAACCACCTGAGTACTACCACCACCCAGGTTAGGAAACTTCCCTGTGCCTCAGTGTGTCTCTCCCTGTTTGCAGCCCTCTTTCTTTCCTTTTATTACCTATGTTTATTTTGAACCTTTACGTCAATGAAATCATTATATATAATATGATATGATACGATATGATATTATATGATATGATACGATGTAAATTATTCTGGGACTTGCTTCTTTCAGTTAGAATGGATTTTGAGATTCATTCATGTAGTTGTAGCTCTTCTATTGTCACCAATGTATAGTCTTCCACTGTTTAAATACACTACAACTTATTTATTCATTCCACTCTCAAAGGGCTTTGGGTTATTCCCAGCTTTTATGGCTTTGTTTTGCTGAAGGAATGATGCCACTATGACTCTTCTTTTACATGTCTCTTGACAGACATGTACAAGAGTTTCTCTAAGAGGGGCATCTGACTGGTTCAGTTAGTACAACATGTGACTCTTGATCTTGGGGTTGTAAGTTCAAGCCCCACGTTGGGTGTAGAGATTATTTAAAAAAAAAAAACCAACAACTTTTTTTTAAAGAGTTTCTCTAAGGGCGGCACTGTCCAATTGAAATATAAGATCACAAATGAAAGCCCCATATCTAATTTTAAATTTCTTAGCAGCCATATTAAAAAAAGCAAAAAGATGAAATTAATCTTAATAATTAACCCAATATTTCCAAAATATTATCATTTTGATATGTAGCTAAATAAAAATTCCTAATGAGATATTTCACATTGTTTTCCCCCCATACTTTGTCTTTGAAATCTGGTGAGTAGTAAATCATAATTACAGCACATCTCAATTCAGACTAACCACGGTCATGGCTCAACTGTCCCATGAGTGACTTGTGGCTAGTGGTTACTGACTTAGACAGCATTGCCTTAGGATGTACCCATTAAGTAAATCCAACTATTTCCTATCTACAGAAGATATGTTTTAGATTCAAAGATATAAAAAGATTGAAAGTAAATGGAAAAAAGATCTCATGCAAATACCAGTGACAACAGAACTTGGGTTGCTATACTAATATCAGACAAAGGTGACTTTAAAACACATAAAAATGTTACTAGTAATAAAGAGGCACATTTCATAATATAGAAAAGTCAACCCAACAAAGATGATTGATTGATTTTATTAGACCATGCCGAAATATTTTCCAAAATATTTATATTACTTCCACTGATATGTGTTGTCCAGATGGACTCCATCCTCGGGAAGACTTGTATTGTCATACTTTCACATATTTGGCTACCTGCTGGGCTGTAATGGTATTTCCCCAGGGTTTTAATGTGAAGTTCCCTGATTACTAGTGAACTTAATCATCTTCTCATATGGTTATGGGCGATTGCTCTGAAAGGTTTTTTCCCCCATATTTTTCTATTGGATTTCTTGTCTTTTTATTATCTATTTGTAGGAATCTTTTTTATATTCTGTGTACTATTTCTTTTGACAGTTATATTTGATGCAAATATCTTCTATTCTGTGACTTCTTTTATTACTCTCTGAATGGGATATTTTAGTATTTATTTATTTAAAAAAAATTTATTGTTATGTTAATCCCCATACATTACATCATTAGTTTTAGATGTAGTGTTCCATGATTCATTGTTTGTGCATAACACCCAGTGCTCCATGCAGAACGTGCCCTCTTTAATACCCATCACCAGGCTAACCCATCTTCCCACCCCCCTCCCTTCTAGAGCTCTCAGTTTGTTTTTCAGAGTCCATTGTCCCTCATGTCTCTCATTGTCTACCCCTCCGATTTCCCCCCTTCATTCTTGCCCTCCTGCTATCTTCTTCTTTTTTTTTTTTCTTAGCATATATTGCATTATTTGTTTCAGAGGTACAGATCTGAGATTCAACAGTATTGCACAATTCACAGCGCTTACCAGAGCACATACCCTCCCCAGTGTCTATCACCCAGCCACCCCATCCCTCCCAACCCACACTGCACTCCAGCAACCCTGTTTGTTTCCTGAGATTAAGAATTCCTCATATCAGTGAGGTCATATGATACATGTCTTTCTCTGTTTGACTTATTTCGCTCAGCATAATACCCTCCAGTTCCATCCACGTTTTTGCAAAAGGCAAGATCTCATTCCTTTTGATGGCTGCATAATATTCCATTGTATATATATACCACCTCTTCTTTATCCATTCATCTGTTGATGGACATCTTGGCTCTTTCCACAGTTTGGCTATTGTGGACATTGCTGCTATAAACATCGGGGTGCACATACCCTTTCAGATCCCTACTTTTGTATCTTTGGGGTAAATACCCAGTAGTGCAATTGCTGGATCATATGGTATCTCTATTTTCAACTTTTTGAGGAACCTCCATACTGTTTTCCAGAGTGGCTGCACCAGCTTGCATTCCCACCAACAGTGTAGGAGGGTTCCCCTTTCTCTGCATTCCTGCCAACATCTGTCGTTTCCTGACTTGTTAATTTTAGCCATTCTGGCTGGTGTGAGGTGGTATCTCATTGAGGTTTTGATTTGAATTTCCCTGATGCCGAGCGATGTTGAGCACTTTTTCACGCATCTGTTGTCCATTTCGATGTCTTCTTTGGAAAATTGTCTATTCATATCTTCTGCCCATTTCTTGATTGGATTTTTTGTTCTTTGGGTGTTGAGTTTGATAAGTTCTTTATAGATTTTGGATACTAGCCCTTTATCTGATATGTCATTTGCAAATATCTTCTCCCATTCTGCCGGTTCTCTTCGGGTTTTGTTGACTGTTTCTTTTGCTGTACAAAAGCTTTTTAGCTTGATGAAGTCCCAGTAGTTCATTTTTGCCCTTCCTTCCCTTGCCTTTGGCGATGTTTCTAGGAAGAAGTTGCTGCGGCTGAGGTCAAAGAGGTTGCTGCCTGTGTTCTCCTTTAGGATTTTGATGGACTCCTGTCTCACATTGAGGTCTTTCAACCATTTGGAGTCTATTTTTGTGTGTGGTGTAAGGAAATGGTCCAGTTTCATTCTTCTGCATGTGGTTATCCAATTTTCCCAACACCATTTGTTGAAGAGACTGTCTTTTTTCCATTGGACATTCTTTCCTGCTTTGTCGAAGATGAGTTGACCATAGAGTTGAGGGTCCATTCCTGGGCTCTCTATTCTGTTCCATTGATCTATGTGTCTGTTTTTGTGCCAGTACCATACTGTCTTGATGATGACAGCTTTGTAATAGAGCTGGAAGTCTGGAATTGTGATGCCGCCAGCTTTGCTTTTCTTTTTCAACATTCCTCTGGCTATGCGGGGTCTTTTCTGGTTCCATACAAATTTAGGATTATTTGTTCTATTTCTTTGAAAAAAGTGGATGGTATTTTGATGAGGATTGCATTGAATGTGTAGATTGCTCTAGGTAGTATTGACACCTTCACAATATTTGTTCTTCCAATCCATGAGCATGGAACGTTTTTCCATTTCTTTGTGTCTTCCTCAATTTATTTCATGAATATTTTATACTTTTCTGAGTACAGTTTCTTTGCCTCTTTGGTTAGATTGATTCCTAGGTATCTTATGGTTTTGGGTGCAATTGTAAATGGGATTGACTCCTTAATTTCTCTTTCTTCTGTCTTGTTGTTGGTGTATAGGAATGCCACTGACTTCTGTGCATTGATTTTATATCCTGCCACTTGATTGAATTCCTGTATGAGTTCTAGCAGTTTTGGGGTGGAGTCTTTGGGGTTTTCCACATAAAGTATCATATCATCTGCAAAGAGTGAGAGTTTGACTTCTTCTTTGCCGATTTGGATGCCTTTGATTTCTTTTTGTTGTCTGATTGCTGTGGCTAGGACTTCCAGTACGATGTTGAATAGCAGTGGTGATAGTGGACATCCCTGCCGCATTCCTGACCTTAGGGGGAAAGCTCTCAGTTTTTCCCCATTGAGAATGATATTCGCTGTAGGTTTTTCATAGATGGCTCTTATGATATTGATTTATGTACCCTCTATGCCTATACTCTGAAGAGTTTTGATCAAGAAAGGATGCTGTACTTTGTCAAATGCTTTTTCTGCATCTATTGAGAGGATCATATGATTCTTGTTCTTTCTTTTGTTAATGTATTGTATCACGTTGATTGATTTGCGGGTGTTGAAACAACCTTGCAGCCCAGGGATAAATCCCACTTGGTTGTGGTGAATAATTCTTTTAATGTACTGTTGGATCCTATTGGCTAGTATTTTGGTGAGAATTTTTGCATCCATGTTCATCAGGGATATTGGTCTGTAATTCTCCTTTTTGATGGGGTCTTTGTCTGGTTTTGGGATCAAGGTAATGGTGGCCTCATACAATGAGTTTGGAAGTTTTCCTTCCATTTCTATTTTTTGGAACAGTTTCAGAAGAATAGGTATTAATTCTTCTTTAAATGTTTGGTAGAATTCCCCTGGGAAGGCATCTGGCCCTGGGCTTTTGTTTGTTGGGAGATTTTTGATGACTGCTTCAATTTCCTTAGTGGTTATAGGTCTGTTCAGGTTTTCTATTTCTTCCTGGTTCAGTTTTGGTAGTTGATACATCTCTAGGAATGCATCCATTTCTTCCAGGTTATCTAATTTGCTGGCATAGAGTTGCTCATAATATGTTTTTATAATTGTTTGTATTTCTGTGGTGTTGGTTGTGATCTCTCCTCTTTCATTCATGATTTTGTTGATTTGGGTCATTTCTCTTTTCTTTTTGATAAGTCTGGACAGGGGTTTATCGAACTTGTTAATTCTTTCAAAGAACCAGCTCCTAGTTTCGTTGATCTGTTCTACTGTTCTTTTAGTTTCTATTTCATTGATTTCTGCTCTGATCTTTATTATTTCTCTTCTCCTGCTGGGTTTAGGCTTTATTTGCTGTTTTCTCCAGCTCCTTTAGAAAGTGTAGGGTTAGGTTGTGTACTTGAGACCTTTCTTGTTTCTTGAGAAAGGCTTGTATTGCTATATACTTTCCTCTTAGGACTGCCTTTGCTGCATCCCAAAGATTTTGAATAGTTGTGTTTTCATTTTCATTGGTTTCCATGAATTTTTAAAATTCTTCTTTAATTTCCTGGTTGACCCATTCATTCTTTAGTAGGATGCTCTTTAGCCTCCATGTATTTGAGTTCTTTCCAACATTCCTCTTGTGATTGAGTTCTAGTTTCAAAGCATTGTGGTCTGAAAATAGGCAGGGAATGATCCCAGTCTTTTGGTACCGGTTGAGACCTGATTTATGACCTAGGATGTGATCTCTTCTGGAGAATGTTCCATGGGCACTAAAGAAGAATGTGTATTCGGTTGCTTTGGGGTGGAATGTTCTGAATATGTCTGTGAAGTCCATTTGGTCCAGTGTGTCATTTAAAGCCTTTATTTCCTTGTTGATCTTTTGCTTAGACGATCTGTCCATTTCAGTGAGGGGGGTGCTAAAGTCCCCCACTATTATTGTATTGTTGTCAATATGTTTCTTTGCTTTTGTTATTAATTGCCTTATATAATTGGCTGCTCCCATGTTAGGGGCATAGATATTTACAATTGTTAGATCTTCTTGTTGGATAGACCCTTTAGGTAGGATATAGTGTCCTTCCTCATCTCTTATTACAGTCTTTGGTTTAACATCTAATTTGTCTGATATAAGGATTGCCACCCCAGCTTTTTTTGGTGTCCATTAGCATGGTAAATGGTTTTCCACCCCCTCACTTTCAATCTGAGGGTGTCTTTGGGTCTAAAATGAGTCTCTTGCAGACAGCATATCGATGGGTCTTGTTTTTTAATCCAATCTGATAGCCTGTGTCTTTTGATTGGGGCATTTAGCCCATTTACATTCAGGGTAACTATTGAAAGATAGGAATTTAGTGCCACTGTATTGCCTGTAAGGTGACTGTTACTGTATATTGTCTGTGTTCCTTTCTGGTCTATGTTGCTTTTAGGGTCTCTCTTTGCTTAGAGGTCCCCTTTCAAGATTTCTTGTAAGGCTGGTTTCATGTTTGCAAATTCCTTTAGTTTTTGTTTGTCCTGGAAGCTTTTCATCTCTCCTTCTATATTCAATGATAGCCTAGCTGGATATAGTATTCTTGGCTGCATATTTTTCTCATTTAGTGTTCTGAATATATCCTGCCAGTCCTTTCTGGCCTGCCAGGTCTCTGTGGATAGGTCTGTTGCCAATCTAATGTTTCTACCATTGTAGGTTACATATCTCTTCTCCCGAGCTGCTCTCAGGATTTTCTCTTTGTCTCTGAGACTCGTAAGTTTTACTATTAGATGTCGGGGTATTGACCTATTTTTATTGATTTTGAGAGGGGTTCTCTGTGCTTCCTGGATTTTGATGCCTGTTTCCTTCCCCAAATTAGGGAAGTTCTCTGCTATAATTTGCTCCATTATACCTTCTGCCCCTCTCTCTCTTTCTTCTTCTTCTGGGATCCCAATTATTCTAATGTTGTTTTGTCTTATGGTATCGCTTATCTCTCGAATTCTGCCCTCGTGATCCAGCAGTTGTTTATCTCTCTTTTTCTCAGCTTCTTTATTTTCCATCATTTGGTCTTCTATATCACTGATTCTCTCTTCTGCCTCATTTATCCTAGCAGTTAGCACCCCCATATTTCATTGCACCTCATTAATAGCCTTTTTGATTTCGACTTGGTTAGATTTTAGTTCTTTTACTTCTCCAGAAAGGGTTTCTCTAATAACTTCCATGCTTTTTTCAAGCCCAGCTAGTATCTTTAAAGTCATGATTCTGAACTCTAGATCTGACATCGGACTAATGTCCATATTGAGTAGGTCCCTGGCAGTCGGTACCACCTTTTGTTCTTTTGGTTGAGGTGATATTTTCCATCTTGTCATTTTGTCCAGAGGAGAATAGATGAATGAGAGAACAAAATGATAACAGGGTAACAACATCCCCAGAAAATATACTCTAAACAAATCAGAAAAGACCTGAAGCAGTGGGAAAAGAAAGGGAAAGAGAGGGGAAAAAAAAAAAAAAAGAAAGAAAAAGATAAAGATAAAAACAAACAAAAAAAACAGAATATGATCAAATATGATCAGGCTTGTATATAGATCAGTGCCACACACTAGATTTTGGGTGTATTTTGGTCTGTTAGAAGAGAGTGACTCCCAAATTTTTAAAGAAAGAAAAACTTATATATGTACAAAAATAAGGGTTGATATGATGAAGGGATGGAATATGACTGTAAAGATGGTAATTATAAAAAGTTTTATAAAAGGAATTGATAAGAAGTTGTTTGAAAAAAGAAAGAAGAGGATTAAAAAAAAAGAAAGAAAAAGGAGAGAATGTGATCAGGCAAGGGAGTAGAAAAAAAACATACACTAGGGATTTAGGGTATATTTTGATCTGTTAGAAGAAAGTACCTCAAAATTTTAAAGAGAGAACAACTTATATGTATATATGCCAAAAATACAGGTAACTACTATGAAGGGATAGAATATGACTCTAAAAATGAAAAATAAAAATGTTTTTTAAAAAAGGGATTGATAAGATGTTGGTTGAAAAAGGGAAAAAGAAAAATTAAAAAAAAAAAAGACAGTTAAAAAAAATTAACTTTGAAATACTACAGAATCATGGTAAAAAAGCCATGGATTCTATATGCAGTATTCCCTTAGCGCTGGGGTTCTGCCGTTCTCATTGATCAGTAAACTTGGTCTTGGCTGGCTGTTGTCGCTGATCTTCTGGGGGAGGGGCCTGTTGCCGTGGTTTCCAAATGTCTTTGCCGGAGGCGGAATTGTTCCGCCCTTGCCCAGTCCGGGCTAAGTAATCTGCTTGGGTTTGCTTTCAGGAGCTTTTGTTACCTGCAAGCTTTCCGTACAGCTTTGGAGGTGGAGAGTGAAAATGGCGGCCTCCCAATCTCTGCCCCGGAGGAGCCGAGAACTCGGGGCCCTGCTCCTCAGTGAGCCCCCAGAGAAAACCAGTCAGTCACTCTGGTCTCCCTGGTCTCCGGCTGTACTCTGTGCTCACCCAGCCTGTGACCGCTTGTTTCTATCTCCGGCACATGACCCGGTGTGGAGTCTCCAAACCCAGCAGATCCCTGCAGTGCACTCCCACGCCGCTCCTCCCGGGGGAAGAAGGTGAGTCTCCCCAGATCTGCCACTTGTTGGGTCCCTGCTGGAGGAGCAGTGGCCCGACTGTGCCACGGATCACGGTTTATGGCAACCCTGAGCTGAGAGCCCGCGCCTCGGCTCCCTCTCCGCAGCCGGCTTCCCTGCTCCGATACCTGGGAGCTCTGCCTCACTCAGGCACCTGTGGTCTTTCTGTGACCCTGAGGGTCCTGAGACCACACTGTCCCACAAGGCTTCCACCCCCCGCTTAGCCACTGGAGTGATGTCCCTCAGCGGAGCCAACTTCTAAAAGTTCCAATTTTGTGCTCCGCGGTTCTATCACTTGCCAGAAGCGGCCGACGGAGGCCCCTCCCCCGCCATCTATCCTCCCGAATATCGCCTCGGATTCACTTCTCCGCACATCCTACCTTCCAGAAAGTGGTCGCTTTTCTGTTCAGAGAGTTGTTGCTATTCTTTTCTTCGATCTCCTGTTGAGTTTGTAGGTGTTCAGAATGGTATGATCCCTATCCAGCTGAATTCCTGAGACCAGATGAAATCCAGGTCTCCTACTCCTCTGCCATCTTGCTCCACCCCCTTTAGTATTTATTTTTTAAGAGAGGAGGAGAGGGAGTGGGGAGGGCCAGACCAGGAGGGAGAGAGAGAGAATCTTAAGCAGGCTCCACTCGCAGCGTGGAACCCAACTCAGGACTTGATCTCACAACCCTGAGATCATGACCTAAGCTGAAATCAAAATTTGGACACTTAACTGAGTCACCCAGTGCCCCAAGGAATCTTTTAATAAATTAAGAAATTTAATTTAATTTAAATTTAATTATGGAGATAGAACTCCTATACCATACAATTCATCCGTTTATAGTGTACAATTCAATGATTCTTAGTATATTGACAAAGTTATACAAATATCACAATCACTTGTAAAACATTTTTATCACCCCCAAAAGAAATGCTATACCCATTGGTAATCACTCCCTATTCCTCCAGAGATAATTCTTAATTAACCATTACACTTGTGACATAAATCATCTGGAAATTGCTTATCAATCACTGGGTCTCAGGATGGGTCCCAGGATGACCCAAAGTGATGAAAGATGATGTTGGCGAGGTCAGCAAGTGTCTGACTGTGAAGAAGCTTGAATGACTTAGAAAATCAGATTTTATCCTAAAAGCACTGAGGAACCACTGAAATATTTTAAACAGAGAAATAATTCCATAATATTTCATCAATTTTTCACTCTAATCTTAGTTATTTCTTTCCTTCTGTTTGCTATAGGCTTATTTGGCTCTTCTTTATCCAGTGCCTTAAGTAGAAGATTATTGGTTTGAGGTCTTTTTCCTTTTTAAAATATAGGCATTTATAGCTGTAAAATGTCCTCTAAGCACTGCTTTAGCTGAATCCCATAGCTTTTGGTTTGCTGTGTTTTTCATTTTCATTTATTTTAGAGTGTTTTCTAATTTCTCTTGTGATCTCTTCCAATTTAAATATATTAGGAAGAGAACATGCTTTGTATGATAACAATTATTTGAAATTTTTGACACTGGCCTTACAGCTAATTCTAGCCATATACATTGAATTATATACTTCAATGTACAAATAGGGACAATTTTGTTTGGGATAAATGCTAAACTGGAGACATGTTAAAACAAACAGTTTCTAGGTACTGTCCTAGAAACCAGAATTTATGTCATCCTATTAATGGCTTGTATGTGGTGATGTTTTTAAATGTTTGCTGTGTATTTGGAAAGAATAAGTATTATGCATTTGTCTGGCACAATGTTCTATATACGGCCATTAGACCAGACTTGTTGATCATAGTCAAATTCTCTTTATTCTTGCTGAATTTTTGCCCGTTTAATCTCTCAGTTGCTGAAAGATATGTTGAAATATTCCAAATTGTTAGAAATATCTATCTTTATAATTTGTCAATATTTGTATAATATTGTGAAGATATGATGCATACACACTTAAAACAAGTATCACTCTTGTGTGTTTTACTTTTATCATTTTAAAGATCTTAGTCTCAAGTAATGTTTTTGTCTCACAATCTATTTTATCACTAATACAACTGTATCAGCTTTCTTTTAGTAGAAAGTTAGTTAGAATTTAACCCTCCAGGCATCATTATCATCTCATCATCATCATCTCATCATCTCATCATCATAATCTCATCATCATCATCATCATCATCATATCATCATCATCATCATCATCATCATCATCATCATCATCATCATCTCATCAACACCACTTTGGACAATCAATGTTTCAATTTAAACCAATTCTTTCCTTTATTCCTCCTTTAATCTCAGACATTCCATGTGGAGCCCCTTTTGCTCTGCCTCAAGTACATCCTGCAGAATTTCCTTTATTGAGGGTCTATATTTAGAAAACTCAATTTTTGTTCATCTGAAAGTGACTTTCCCTTGTTCTTGAAAGCTGTAGTCACTAAGTATAAAATTCTAGGTTGACAGTACTTTTTCTCTCAGCACATTACAGATGCCATATTATTGCCTTCTAGTTTCCATCCATTGCTATTGAGAAATTAGCTATTGATTTTTTGAAGGTGGTTTGTCTCTTTTCTGGCTTTTTTTTTTTTTAACTTTTTAATGTGCCATGGTATGAATGGTTGCATCCCCTCAAAATTGATATATTGAAATCCTAGTGCCTGGTGTGAGGGTATTAGGAGGTGGGTCTTTGGGAGATGCTTAGGTCATAAGGTGGAGCCCTCATGAATGGGACTAGTACCATTATAAGAGACCCCAGAGAGCTTGCTTGCTCCTTCTGCCATGTGAGGATACAAGGAAAAATCTGCAACCTGGAAGAGAACCCTTCCCCAACCATGCTGGCACTCTGATCTCAGATTTTCAGCCTCCAGGACTGTGAGAAATACATTTCAGTTTGTGATATTTTGTTATAGCAAACCAAATGAATTAAGACAACAAGGAAAATTTCTAAGAATACAAAATGGTATAATGAACCCTCATGTACTCTGGCTTTTTAAATATTTACTCTTCCTCTTTGGTGTATTAAAGTTTAATATCTGTGCATTTCTTTTTATATATTTTTGGGGAAGATTCATTAGGATTGGTTTCTTTTGCCTCTTCAATTATTACGTTTGCCCCATTCCCTCTATATTTGAATTCTACAACTTCACGTTGACCCAGATTTCTCAAACTCAGTACTCTTGCCACAATTCTCCGTTGTGCAGAGCTGTCCAAAATGTTGTAGGCTCTTCAGCAGCATCCCTGGCCTCTATCTGTTAGATGACAGTAACTCATACACCCTATCCTCTGCCAGTTGTGACAACAGAAAAGATCTCCAGACATTGCCAGATGTCCCCTGGAGGCAAAACTGTCCCTGGTTGAGACCTGCTGGTTTAAACATATATTGAACCTTTTTATCTATCTTCTCTGTTTCTTAACGTCTTGTTCTTATATTTCAGATCTTTGTTATTTCTGGACTGTCATTTGAATCATTTCTTCACTACCTCTCTTTTCAGCTGTATTTTCTTAGTCATCTTTATAGTTTCTGTGTCTCTGCTTATATTCCAACTTATTTTTAATCTCTATAAACATAATAATTTTACCTTCTGTCTCTGATAATTTCCGTATCTGAAGTCATTGTTACTGATTTTTTTGTCTTTGCCAATTCTTACTTTTGTTCCCTCACTTCCTTGTGTGCTCAGCAAACGAGTGGCTCATTTTCCTTGGAACTTTCTCTGAGGGAATTCTTTATCTGTGGGATGAAAGTGAATTTCTCCAGGGAGGATTTCATTTAGCTTCTGCTAGATGCCTGGGATGGCTGCTAATCTAGGACCACTTAAATTGTTGGTTTGAAGGTTTTCAGACTCTAGGCCATAAGGATTCTGGCTGCTGAAATCCTGAGTGAGGGCCAGCTTGTGAGCATAGATTCTCAAGGGCTCTTTTCCTCTTGCCCTCTGTTCCAAGATTCTAGAGAGATAACATTTCCAGTAGTCTCATTGTTGGTAAGGAGGTAGTGGAGTTATTTTAATTCACCTTTACACTTAAAGTTAACTCATGGGATGTGGTTTTATTAATTAGGGTCTTCTAGTCCATGCCCTTCCTCCCAGGTGGACCCTGCTCTTTGTCTTTGGTGCCTGCAAAGCAGTGAAAATCTAAGCTCAATATACCTGATTTTGCAAATGCGCCCAGGGTGATAGCTATTTGGTTTGCTCCTTAACTTTTAGGTATACACCTTTACTTTGTTTTTGTTTTTACCTTCATGCTCTTTCTCTTGCCAGTTCATCAATGAACTTTAGAAGGTGTTTACATTTTTTTTTTTTTTTTTGCCAGCACTTTTAGCTATTTTCAGTAGGAAAATTGGTCAAGATACCCAGTTTGTTATTTTGCTGGCAATAATTATTGAGTTATCTTTTTTCTTTCCCTAGTTACAGATCAATTAGTTTACTGGGCACACCATTTAAAATTATACCTGTTCTATCCAGAGTACGCAACTAGCCTGAATTTTTTAGGTCAGTGTTTTACAAGAGTTGCAGATGGAGAAACAAACCAGGAGCACTATTAGATTGCTGTTTACAGACCTTTGCTTTGCCTTTGACTCTCTGGTTGGAACCAATTATGGAGCGACATGTGTGAACTTAATGTAGTCCCCAGTTATTGAGGCTTGCCCAGAACATGCACTGGGATACCACTGAGCAAATCACTGTGTCAGCACAAATGGGTACTGGGCTGATCAGTTAACAATTTTCAGCATCAAGGAAACACTTTCTGGCATCCACATCTTTTTTAACTTGTTCCTCAGTGATTGGATGCCACTTTTGAATGAGCTCGAAGCGTGCCCACCTGCAATGAAGAATTGAAAATTATGCCAGGGACTTAGTTTGCTCTAACAGTCTGGGAATGGCCAGTAACAACAATAATAATGATCATAATGGGCATGAGGATGATGACAGTGGTATTTACTCTGTGCCATTCACCATACCCATGACTTACCTAGAATAACCAATCCAGATGATCTCATCTAATTCATCTCATGATCAACTCGCCCTGCTGTTTAATTATTGCCAGAATCAAAACTGATTAAGAACTCTTGTATAGCTCATAAACCACCTCAGCAGCTCACCTTGTTCACTCATCTTGGCATTAACTTTGGTAACTAGCTCATACAGGTGGGATGATCAGTATTGCATCCCCTGGATCTTTCAATGGTGCATTTTTATGGATGAGGTATGTGTTTGGCTTTCCTACCGCAAAAACGTTCTAAAATAAAATTATTACAATAATGCCCTATGATGTGGAGCTTGGAGGCACCAATCCCTATACGTCTGTACTTGATGTTTCAGGATATGCTCCATGGAAAATCTTTCATCACCTCTGAGTGGGGATGGAGTGACCTCCTCTTTTGTGTTCAGAACCTTGATATCTGGCCCCTCCATTCTCTTACACCAGTAATTTTCAAAACTTTTTGTGAAATAATCTCAAACTGACCAAAACGTCTGACAAGCACATTGCAAATAATTTTTTTTGTCCTCATGGACTTGAGAGTGAGCTGCTGATGTGATACCTCATCACCCCCAGATATTTTTTGGTGTATTTCCTGCACATAAGAACATGCTTCCACGTGATTACATTGACATTGATTACAATCCAACCAGAAAACCAGGAAGTTAGCATTGCTTATCATGACCCTCTAATCCTCATCCTTGATTCCAATTTCATGAATCATCTTTTATAACAAAAAGATACAGTTCAGGATCACATGTTACATTTTTGTTGTTCTATCTTTTGGTGTCTTTTCTCTTAGTCTTTCCTAAACTTTTATGACCACGACATTTTATAAAATCAAAAGTCAGGTATTTTGTAGAAGGTGTCTTAATTGGGGGTTTGTCTGATGTTTCCTCATGATTAGGAGGCTGTGCATCTTTGGCAGGAATGTCACAGAAGTGCCACGGGTTCTTCTATCCTTCCTATCAGATGGCACCCCAACACGGAGTCATCCCATTTCTGATGATGTTAACTTTAACTGTTGGATTAAGGAGGTATCTGTCAAGCTTCTTCACAGTAATGTTACTTTCTTGCCCATTTAAATTAATAAGTATGTTATGGGAGGTTCTTTGAGACCATGTAAACACCCCAGTCCTCATCAAACATTCAATTCATTCCTTTAGCCATATTAATATTGACCCATGGTTTCCTATTTTATTCCAATTTATATATTTTGATATTCAAAATTTCCCAGGTGTGACCAATAATTTCCTCTTCATTTGCCATGTCTCCATCATTCTTTGAGTATTTCCTTGCTTTTTGACACAAGATAGTCCAGGCTTATTTTATCCATAGTCCTAGAATCAGCTATTCATCTAAGGAGCCCTGCTTTTTTTTTAGTGGAGAATGGGTGTTTAAAACCAAGAGCTGGCTAGGGTGTGTGTTCACTGCCATTGGGATGTCAGTGTTCCCAGGCTGGTGGATGGACAGAGCAAGGGATTATATGTATGCACAGATACACACCACTTACACCTATATTTATCTCAGTGTCTATATACTGAAAATCATGACCTTACACAATACTTTCAATTCTAATTCAATACCACAAAGCTCATTCTAATTTTCTCCCTTTTCCTATTTGTAATTCTAACAGTAAGAAATGTGACTCTTATTATCCTTAATACACCAAATAATTTGACCAGTAAACTATAGGTAAACAGTCTCCTTTCACTGCTACCCACTGTACCCCCCAGCATGGCCTCCCTCCTTATCCCACTAATGCTTCTGCACCCTTGTCATGGGGCCCTGCCACATGAAAGTCCTCTAGTGGGGCTGTCCTACTCATTCTGCTTAGGCTCTGACCCTCAATGCAGACTGATCTCCTGAGCAGAAGCCCTCCCCATGGGCTCTGCTTCCCCAGGCGAGGGGGTGCACCCCCGCACCTCACTTATATTAAAGTTTATTCCTGTGCCTTCCTCGCCTCTCTTGAGCACTGGATCCCATGTTGGGCCACCTATGCACATGACTGGGGCGCTAAAGCCTGTGCTTGGTGAACTTTCTTTCCCCTTGGGCATCCAACACCAGGCACAAAGCCACACCCCAGCATACTCCAGAGACCAACTTACTTTTGTTGGTCTCTGGCACCTTGCCCATGTCCTGGGCCACTGTGGCTCTCCTCACCTCACTGGTGTGGTTACTGACCTTGCTCAGTCCCATCTACATCTTTTACACTAAATTGTAGGGGAAGATGAACAAGAATTTTAAAACTTTTATAGCCACAGATTCCTTTCTTCAAATGAAATTTTACATGGACCATCAATATATAAAACATATTCACAGAGGGGGGAAAGATGGCGGAGGAGGAGGGGACACTATTTCAACTGGTCCCCAGAATTGAGCTGGATAACTACCAGACCACTCTGAGCACCCACGAAACCAGCCTGAGATGTAAGAAGATCTGGATCTCTACAAAGAGAATATCGCAGGCAGTTGGTTTTGAGGTACGAAGCGGAGAGCCGTGATCCTGCAGGCAGATATCGAAGGATAAACGGCAATGGGAGGGTGCCTGGCCATGGGAATCTGCACCGCTGGTGAGCAACAGCCTCGCGTGCTGGGGACGGGGCACAGACTCGCAGACCGGTAGCATCAGGAAAGGACTTTAGGGCAGCCCCCAGGGTGGAAACCCAGAGCAGCGGGGTCGTGCCTGCAAACTGCATCCCCCGGGGCGGAAACCCGGAGCGGCGGGGTCACGCACGCACGAACTGGGAGCCGCTGGCAGTTTTAGAAGCACAAAGGGCAGAGACGTGCCCCGATCTGGAGGCAGGACAGGGCACTGTGGAGGGGCGCACAACCCAGGTCGCGGCAATTTATAGCAGCACGGGCAGAAACAGGGACGGTGTGGCCTGGAGAGCTCACTGAAGAACAGACTGTGATCTCTCTGCTCTGAGGCAGAGGGTTGGAAACAGTCTCTTCTGCTCTGACTCGCGGAAGAGACGCAGAAAGCCACCAGGGAAAGCCGCCAGAGAACAAAAGCCCTGAAAACTGATTCTAACTGAGCCCATCCCCCGCCACAGGGGGGCAGGGCAACTCCGCCCAAACAGGGTTGCCTGAGTAACAGCGTGGCAGGCCCCTCCCACAGAAGACAGGCTGGGAAAACAAGAGGCCAGCAACCCTAAGGTCCCAAGAAAACAGGTGCATCTTGCTTGGGTTCCGGTCAATAATTTGGACTCTATACATTCCCTCAAACACCCATCAACAGAATGACTAGGAGGAGGAGCCCCCAAAACAGAAAAGACGCAGAGATTATGACTTATGCTGCAGATTTACAAATGGATGCAGATATAACCAAGATGTCAGAGATGGAATTCAGGCTAGCAATTGTGAAGACAATGGCTAGAATGGAGAAAGCAATTAATGGCAACATAGAGTTTCTAAGGGCAGAAATAAAAGGTGATTTGGCAGAACTTAAAATTGCTATCAATGAGATCCAATCGAATCTAGATAATTTAACAGCTAGGGTAACTGAGGCAGAAGAGAGAATAAGTGACCTGGAAGACAATATAATAGATAAAAAGGGAAAAGAGGAGGCCAGGGAAAAACAACTCAGAATCCATGAAAATAGAATCAGAAAATAAGTGACACCATGAAGCATTCCAATGTCAGAATAATTGGAATCCCGGAGGGAGTGGAGAGAGAGAGAGGACTAGAAGATGTATTTGAGCAAATCATAGCTGAGAACTTCCCTAATCTAGGGAATGAAACAAACATTCCAGTCCTAGAGGCAGAGAGGACCCCTCCCAAGATCAAGAAAAACAGGCCAACACCCCGGCATGTAATAGTAAAACTTGCAAATCTTAGAACCAAGGAAGCCATCTTAGGGCAGTTAGGGGGAAGAGATTCCTTACGTACAGAGGGAGGAACATCAGAATAACATCAGACCTACCCACAGAGACCTGGCAAGCCAGAAAGGCCTGGCAAGACATATTCAGGGTACTAAATGAGAAGAACATGCAGCCAAGAATACTTTATCTGGCAAGGCTTTCATTTAGAATGGATGGAGAGATGCAGAGCTTCCACGACTGGCAGAAACTGAAAGAATATGTGACCGCTAAGCCGGCCCTGCAAGAAATATTAAGGGGGGGGTTCTATAAAAGGAGAAAGACCCCGAGAGTGATCTACAACAGAAATTTACAGGGACAATCTATAAAAACAACGTCTTCACAGGCAACATGATGACAATTAATTCATATCTTTCAATAATCACTCTCAACGTGAATGGCCTAAATGTTCCCACAAAATGGCACAGAGTTGCAGATTGGATAAAAAGACAGGACCCATCCATATGCTGCCTACAAGAGACTCATTTTGAACCTAAAGATACATCCAGACTGAAAGTGAAGGGATGGAGATCCATCTTCCATGCCAGTGGACCTTAAAAGAAAGGTGGGGTAGCAATTCTTATATCAGACAAGTTAGATTTTAAACTGAAGTCTGTAATAAGAGACATAGAAGGACACTATATCATTCTTAAAGGGTCTATCCAACAAGAAGATCTAACAATTGTAAATATCTCTGCCCCCAACATGGGAGCAGCCATCTACATAAGCCAACTGTTAACCAAAATGAAGAGTCATATTGATAACAATACGTTAATTGTAGGAGACCTCAATACTCCACTCTCAGCAATGGACAGATCATCTAAGCAGAAAATCAACAAGGAAACAAGAGCTTTGAATGATACATTGGACCAGATGGACCTCATAGATATTTACAGAACATTCCAACCTAAAACAACAGAATGCTCATTCTTCTCGAGCGCACATGGAACTTTCTCCAGAATAGACCACATACTGGGTCACAAATCAGGTCTCAACCAATACCAAAAGATTGAGATTATTCCCTGCATATTCTCAGACCACAATGCTCTAAAACTGGAACTCAATCACAAGAAAAAATTTGGCAGAAATTCAAACACTTGGAAGCTAAAGACCACTCTGCTCAAGAATGTTTGGGTCAACCAAGGAATCAAAGAAGAACTTAAACAATTCATGGAAATCAATGAGAATGAAAACACATCGGTCCAAAACCTATGGGATACTGCAAAGGTGGTCCTAAGGGGGAAATACATAGCCATCCAAGCCTCACTCAAAAAAATAGAAAAATCCCGAATTCACCAACTAACTCTACACCTTAAAGAACTAGAGAAAAAGCAACAAATGACGCCTAAGGCACGCATTAGAAGAGAAATAATTAAAATTAGAGCAGAAATCAATGAATTAGAAACCAGAAACACAGTAGATCAGATCAACGAAACTAGAAGTTGGTTCTTTGAAAGAATTAGTAAGATCGATAAACCACTGGCCAGACTTATCCAAAAGAAAAGAGAAAGGACCGAAATTAATAAAATTATGAATGAAAGGGGAGAGATCACGACTAACACCAAGGAAATAGAAACAATTATTATAAATTCTTTTCAACAACTATATGCCAATAAACTGAGCAATCTGGATGAAATGGAGGCCTTCCTGGAAACCTATAAGTTGCCAAGACTGAAACAGGAAGAAACTGACAACCTGAATAGGCCAATAACCAGTAACGAGATTGAAGCAGTGATCAAAAACCTCCCAAAAAACAAGAGTCCAGGGCCTGATGGATTCCCTGGGGAATTCTACCAAACATTCAAAGAAGAAATAATACCTATTCTCCTGAAGCTGTTTCAAAAAATAGAAACAGAAGGAAAACTTCCAAACTCATTCTATGAGGCCAGCATTACCTTAATCCCCAAACCAGGCAAAGACCCCATCAAAAAGGAGAATTTCAGACCGATATCCCTGATGAATATGGATTCCAAAATCCTCAACCAAATCCTAGCTAATAGGATCCAACAATACATTAAAAGGATCATCCACCACGACCAAGTGGGATTTATCCCCAGGATGCAAGGGTGGTTCAACATTCGCAAATCAATCAATGTGATAGAACACATTAATAAGAGGAGGGAGAAGAGCCACAGGGTCCTCTCATTGATGCAGAAAAAGCATTTGAGAAAATACAACATCCTTTCCTGATTAAAACTCTTCAGAGTATAGGGATAGAGGGAACATTCCTCAAGTTCATAAAATCCATCTATGAAAAACCCACAGCGAATATCCTCCTCAATGGGGAAAAGCTGAGAGCCTTTCCCTTAAGATCAGGAACACATCAAGGATGCCACTCTCATCACTATTGTTCAACATAGTACTAGAAGTCCTAGCAACAGCAATCAGACAACAAAAAGAAATAAAAGGCATCCAAATCGGCAAAGAAGAAGTCAAACTCTCTTTTTTCACAGACGACATGATACTTTATGTGGAAAACCCAAAAGACTCCACCCCCAAATTACTAGAACTCATCCAGCAATTCAGTAATGTGGCAGGATACAAAATCAATGCACAGAAATCCGTTGCTTTCTTATACACTAACAACGCAACTGTAGAAAGAGAAATTCGAGAAATGATTCCATTTATAATAGCACCAAAAACCATAAGATACCTCAGAATAAACCTAACCAAAGAGGTAAAGGATCTATACTCTAGGAACTACAAAACACTCATGAAAGAAATTGAAGAAGACACAAGAAGATGGAAAAATATTCCATGCTCATGGATCGGAAGAATAAACATTGTTAAAATGTCTATGCTACCCAGAGCAATCTATACCTCCAATGTCATCCCGATCAAAATTCCACAGACATTTTTCAAAGTGCTGGAACAAACAATCCTAAAATTTGTATGGAATCAGAAAAGACCCTGAATCGCCAAGGAAATGTTGAAAAAGAAAAACAAAGCTGGGGGCATCACGTTGCCCAATTTCAAGCTATATTACAAAGCTGTGATCACCAAGATAGCATGGTACTGGCGCAAAAACAGACATATAGACCAATGGAACAGAATAGAAAACCCGGATATGGACCCTCGTCTCTATGGTCAAATAATCTTTGACAAAGCAGGAAAAAACATGCAATGGAAAAAAGACAGTCTCTTCAATAAATGGTGCTGGGAAAATTGGACAGCCACATGCAGAAGAATGAAACTCGACCATTCTCTAACACCATTCACAAAGATAAACTCAAAGTGGATGAAAGACCTCAATGTGAGACAGGAATCCATCAAAATCCTAGAGGAGAACATAGGCGGTAACCTCTTTGACATTGGCCACAGCAACTTCTTTCAAGATACATCTCCAAAAGCTAGTGAAACAAAAGCAAAAATGAACTTTTGGGACTTCATCAAGATAAAAAGCTTCTGCACAGCAAAGGAAACAGTCAACAAAACAAAGAGGCAACCCCCAGAATGGGAGAAGATATTTGCAAATGACACTACAGATAAAGGGCTGGTATCCAAGATCTATAAAGAACTTCTCAAACTCAACACCCAAAAAACAAATAATAAGTCAAAAAGTGGGCAGAAGAGATGAACAGACACTTCTCTGAAGAAGACATACAAATGGCTAACAGACACATGAAAAAATGTTCATCATCATTAGCCATCAGGGAAATCCAAATCAAAACCACACTGAGATACCACCTTACACCAGTTAGAATGGCAAAAATGGACAGGGAAAGAAACAACAAATGTTGGAGAGGTTGTGGAGAAAGGGGAACCCTCTTACACTGTTGGTGGGAATGCAAGTTGGTAAAGCCACTTTGGAAAACAGCGTGGAGGTTCCTCAAAAATTTAAAAATAGAGCTACCCTATGACCCAGCAATTGCAGTCCTGGGTATTTACCCCAAAGACACAGATGTAGTGAAAAGAAGGGCCATATGCACCCCAATGTTCTTAGTAGCAATGTCCGCAATAGCCAAACTGTGGAAAGAGCCGAGATGCCCTTCAACGGATGAATGGATAAAGAAGATGTGGTCCATATATACAATGGAATATTACTCAGCCATCAGAAAAGATGAATACCCAACTTTTATATCCACATGGATGGGACTGGAGGAGATTATGCTAAGTGAAATAAGTCAAGCAGAGAAAGTCAATTATCATATGGTTTCACTTATTTGTGGAACATAAGGAATAACATGGAGGACATTAGGAGAAGGAAGGGAAAAATGCGGGGGAGATTGGAGGGAGAGATGAACCATGAGAGACTATGGACTCTGAGAAACAAACAGGGTTTTAGAGGGGAGGGGGGAGGGGGGATTGGTTAGCCCAGTGATGGGTATTAAGGAGGGCACGTACTGCATGGAGCCCTGCGTGTTATACGAAAACAATGGATCGTGGATCACCATATCAAAAACCAATGATGTATTGTATGGTGACTAACATAACATAAAATTAAAAAATAAATAAATAAATTAATTAATTAATTAAAACATATTCACATGAAATTTTTATATATTTATGTAATTGTTTTAGCTTAAATGTAAAACATGTTTTTTATTAATACATGAAAACAATGAGATTATTAAAAAATTTTAAACTTTTTGAGATCACTTTAGATTTGTAGAAGAATCACAAAGATAGTATATAGAGAAGTATACCTATCACTTAGTTATTCCATTAACATCTTATATAAATATGAAAAATTCCTCAAAACTATGAAATTAATATTCTCACCATACAATTAGTTGAACTGTAGACTTGATTTAGATGTCTCCAGGTTTTCCACTAATGTCCTTTTTCTGCTCCAGGATCCAGAGGACCACATTGCAGTTGGTCATCTTATCTTCCCAGTCAGTGAGGTTGTTTTCATGAATCCAAAACTAAAATTAGTAGTTCTGGGGGAGAGTTGAAGACATATGGGGGAGAGTTGAAGACAAACCTAATTTGTGTTCATGTGGATTTAAGAGTGTCTTGAATCACATGGATAAGTGGGTACAATTGGAAATATTTGCTTCTTCCATGGCTTACCTGGTCTTCACAGGACACTTCAGTTAAACCGGTATGGCAGGACTTCATGGCTAGGAATCCAGAGAACACATCAACTCAGCAGCATGACTCACCAATTCAGTAGTTTCCAAAATGTTAGAACTTGTTATACAACACATTTGTTTATAGGTAGTTTAATTATATATTTATGATATTTAAAATACTTTAAGAGTAAAATTTAAAATAAATATTTGCTGGACTCCAGAGGCAGCCTTCAGGACGTTGGGGTCTGGCCACCATTGCTCATGATACCCTAAAATTTAGATTAACTCAGACATTGGTGAGGAAAGGTCCTGGACCTAATGCAAGGCCTACTAGAATTGCGTTTTCTCAACAGTGTGTTGGGGTAATGCCTTTGGGCTGTGTCTGTGTCTATGTTTAGAAATGATTACGTTGATACGTAAATGATCACAATGATATTGATGAGGACATTGACCACTGTTGCATCACAGAGGGCCATCTGTATGAAGGACTCCGGAGCAAATGTTTTCTTATGGTAGTTTCAGGAATGGTGGTGCTCCTGTGTTTCTTTAGATCTCATGAGTGCTATCAGTCAGTGACATTGTAATTAGTACTCCTTTCTTTACTATTGCCCGCTTTAGGGCCCAGATGAGAGACTGACAAGGACTTGGGTGGCATGCGTGCTACATCTCCATCTTTGTTTCCTGTTGCCTCTTCTGTTCTCACCGACTTCAAATTTTTATCTAACTAAATTGTATGTAAGCTGCCAAGGTTCCTTGTAGAACCAAGCAAGCATGAAGTGAATAAAGAAGGAAGGAAGACGGTAGATTGATAAGTAGGATAGAAAAGTGGCCAACAGAGAATTCAGCAACTCCTGCAGGCATGTGCCAGGGTGGGGTGTCTATCTACTTAGGGCCTTTTTTTCAAAAGTTATTCAGTGAGTCATGTTGGTAACAAAGTCTTACCCTCCTAGGGTGTCTTTATCATAGCCAGTAAGGTAATAGGTTAATACATATTTTTAAAGTAGAGTTTGATGTTCTTTTCATTGTATAAACTAATTGCTCAACATTGAACATTTAAAATTTTTATTAAAGGAGAGAGAAATCACCCACAGTCCTGCCCCTCAAAAAAGAACCATTGTTAGTTAATGTTATGCCGTTCACTCTTGGAGACTTCCAGAGCTGATCAACCCAACAGAGGCTCCGCAGTTGAGAGTCACACAGAGTCTCGTTCTGAGAAAGGTGGATCTACCTGAGTCTTACTGGGTGCACCTAGTCTCCAAAGACTAAAGATTTTGATCTGCCTAGGATGTGTCCTGGGTGTGTACCAGGGCCTCTGCCTCCACCTCAGCCCGCTTTGCCTGCCTGCTGCTTGCCCCGCCCCCACCCCCTTCAGATGTTTCCTGGTCAGGACACTGATTTCTGAAAAGGTGATGCCCATAGAAGCAGCCCTCTGGTGACAGGGTAGGAGAGCCTGGCTCCTGAAGTCACACTGTGTTGGGATCCCAGCTCTGCCACTTGCTGTTTGTGTGACCACAGGATAACATGCCCTTTCTAGGCCAGTCTGTAAAGTGAGGCTCCCTACACCAACCTCTGATTCTCCTCTTATTTAGAGCAAATGTCTCTAGAAGCGCTTAGCTGCATTCTTGGTGCACAGTGCGCAAGAAAAATTAGCTTTTCACTCTTGTTTTCACCATTTCAAGTGGAATCAGTGGCCATTTTAGCAGAGTCCACAGGGGGTGAATTCTTACCACTAGGGCCTAGGTTTTGTGTGACCTCAGCTAGAGAGAGGTAACTGTCACATCACCATCTTACCCTGGAATCTGGGCAGTAGGCCATCTCGGCTCCCCTCTCTTTG
The DNA here is from genome assembly GCF_011800145.1 of Mirounga leonina. Taxonomy (NCBI): domain Eukaryota; kingdom Metazoa; phylum Chordata; class Mammalia; order Carnivora; family Phocidae; genus Mirounga; species Mirounga leonina. Next base: position 39,579,792 of record NW_023270265.1, read on the forward strand.
CAAATATGTTTCCTTGGAGCTATATGCAGGTTACAACCTCATTATTTTTGTTTCCATGTTGGCACTATTTTGTCTGCAAGTTACTTCTCAGTTTTGCCTCTTGTGTGGGTAAAGATTGAAGACAACTTAATGAAGTAAAGACCAGATGACACCTGTCTTGCCAAGAATAAGGGAAATGACCTTATTTGTAAAGAACACAGAAAGCAGCATTTGCCAGCTGGGGTTTGGTTCTTACACTGTTCTTGGCAAACCCAGACAAGCTTTCAGATGGGCACCTGAGGGGCAAGGATCCCGTGGCCCTGGTCGTGAGGTCTGAGACTTATCGGTGAAGAACTCCACAGAAGATTCTTGGGACTCATGGCTTCGCAATGACATAGGCAATGGTTAAGGAGAAAGAAACGTTTCCTAGGCAAGTGATCCAGTGTAATAAGGTATTGGGTGGTCATAGGAAATGCCTTGTGCATTTTCTGTCAGATTGTGTAGCCCCTCCCTGGACTTTGGCTTTCTGGATACTCTTCATCATTCTTGCATTTAGACAGCCTTCCTGTCCTTGCAGGAGGGGTGACTCCAAGCAGGGGCAGGTTTTGAGAAGTGCCTGAATGGTCCAGCTCTGTGGTAAATTAGCGTAACTGGCAGGACCCATCTGTCCAGTTTACACTGTGTAACTGATGCTGCCCTATCTTTTGTTGTTAAATTCTTAAGATGGTTCGAGTCTTAACCATGTCATCACGGTAGAGAGGAAAACACAAGAGCTTTGGAGTCTCCCGTCCCCAAAATGCTCACTGAGGTGTGAGATGCATTTATTAGCCTCATCTGGAAAATGAGGGAAATAATCCTGCCTTCCTCGTGGGCTGTCCTGAGCCGTAGGTACCTAAAGTGCTGGCCTAGTGTCTGGCATGTGGTGGGTGCTGCACGAGGGTAGTTGAGATCCTTATGGAGGTACTTGATCTCAGTGAGCCTTTTCTCTCAAGTGGGCAGGGCAACAGTAAGCACCTCGCAGGGCTGGAGACAAGTGTTTTCCATCCCCGGCACTCAGGTCCCTCTCAGCCACACTCAGGGACTGGTTGTCTGCATTGCCTTTTAGAGGAATCACCAGCCACTCTATTTTTGCAGCACGGCTCTCTGGCAGCAGGTTAAACACCTGGTCCCGTTGCTGGAAGCTTCTTTGAGCCTCTACTTCTACCCTCTGCCCCTTTGCTCAGTGTCCCCAAGCCAGGGATTTTCAAACATGTTGTTAACATGACAGCATTTCCCCCAGAGCCACTATATAAATGAGAACAGGGAGTGTAGAGTAGGTGGGTCACAGGATGAGGGACTTTGCCTCCGCATTGACTCCGGGACTCACACCGAAATCTCCAGTGCTCCAGGGAGCTGTTTGAAAGCCACTGCCCTGGGCACCTGAGACTACCTCCCAAAGGGGTCTCCTGGCTTTGCCCCGAGTGCCCCCCGCATGCTGCTGTCACTGGAGAAATCTTCCGTGGCCGCTGGCTGTGTTCTTCACCTGCCGAAATGTGTTCAGTTGCTGCCCGTTGCCTGCCTAATGGAATGCACGTCTCAGCTTGGCTTTGTTGGCCATGTGACTCTGGGCAAGTCACTTGCTCTCTGTGTCCTAGTCTCTGTGTTGTTAGTTCACAGACTGTCCCCATACACAGAGGGCAAGGAGAGCCCAAGGAAGACAGAGGCTACTCCAGATACTCCAGATGGGTTAGGTAGGTGGCACACATCCGGGGCTTACCTTGCGGAGCTAAAAGGTGACTGTACCTCCACAACCAGCCTGCCAGATCTTAAAAGTTTAAATAGAGGTCTTCACTGGGTTCGGACCACATATTGTCCAGCTGGTCTCAACACTACATCACCATCTCAAGGCTTGGGAAGCTTCTGGGAATGAGGAAGGCAGGCGGAATACACATTCCAATGACAGGGGAGGGAGTGCGACCCTCCACTTGCCGGGGTCCAGCTCATGGGTCAACCAACCGTCATGCCTTTTCCATGACTTGGCCCAACACACATCTGTAAAATGGGGTTGTGGTGAGTCAAATCCCATTGTGCATGTTAACTCCTCAGCTTGGTGCCTGGCACATTATAAATAAGTGTTCAGGGAATCTTAAATGGTGATATATTTGTTATTTATATACATACCATGCTTTTCTTATTCGATCATAAACAATCTAGAAAATTTACAATCTAGTGCTTAATATGGAGACCTGACACATGAGTATTTGCTCAGTAGGAATTTTGACTCCTGTATAGCTTTGTGGAATTGTGGCTTAGGGCTTCTAGATCATTATTTCTCAACGTGTGGACTGGACACCACTTCTCTTAGAATAATCCTGAATGTATGCAGATGCCTGGACCTGATTTCAGACCTACTGAACCAATGTCTCTGGGGGCAGGGCCCAGGGCCCAGCATTTCAACATAATCTTCTATGCATGCGCCGCAGACAACCCCAGATGTGGTTGCTAAATCCTTGCCTCTGGTTCTATTCTAGGCTCCCAGGACTTGTCTCAGCCTTGAGACAGTAATCCTTTTGTTCCATTTCTATCAATCTATCTGCATCAATATTTAATTTCGAAAGCCTCCCCTGCCCTGTGCTGTCACAATCAGTCCCATGCCAGAAATATTGACTGCAACCCAAAAAAACTCTTGCAAAGTTATTTGTCCTCTGGTTTCAGTCAAGATGTCATTTTGGGGACATCAGGTCCTTTTAAGTGTCCAGGTCCCACTGTGTAACAGTTCACTAAGAACAACAAAGGCTCATCATTTTTCATCCATTTATCTTCATGGTGAAGGCTTATTTTGGTTCCACGGAGGCAACTGATTAATTACTTAATGTTCTTTTGTATTTTTACCAACATTAGGCCAAATCTACGTTGTAGAACAAGCCATCCATACAGTATGTGTCATAATTGCTGTTTTGCAATTTCACACCAGCAAAAATTTATTAAAACTTCACGACTCATTAATAGTAAGTGATCATAATCACTTAATAGAAAAGGAAACTGTGCTAATGATGGTAGCCTTGATTAACGTATTTGACCTTAAGTCATGAAGTCAAGTGAAATTAATATCACTCAATGTTGAACATAAGGTTTTTTACAGTGCACATCATTTCAATTATCATAAAAGGCAAATAAACTAGTTTTGAGTTTGACTAGATTTGAAAGCCTTTTAACGCTTCACAACAAATTAAGGGAGCGTTAATGAACTCCTATACAATGACAATTAAGTGACAAAATGTGAGTAGATGCAGAAATGGCTCTTTTCTATCAAGTGCTGGAAGAATGTTGTCCAACTGGCTCGGTGAATGTGCAGACACTTCCCTGGGTGGCAGCCTGTCTCCCAACAGTTTAGTATGTAGGAGGGAGAGACTCAGCTGTCCTTTGAAGATTTTGCTCTTTCCTAACCAGACAAAGTGGGGGGGGAGGTCTATGAGGCATTATAACCCAGAAGAATTTTAATCCTATTTGTATAACTAGCTGTCTCTTTGGATGCCACAGACTCTGGTCTGTGCCCCGCATGCAGATGTGATGGAACGTTCTCCTTAGAGGGAATGAGGTCTCTCCTGTCCCTCCCTGTGAAGTCTGCACCCTTCAGAGCCTAGGTAGAAGGGAGAAAGAAAGGTCCATATACTTCCATGGGGGCAGGGATTATATTTCTTTGTCTCCCGATGATTGTGTCCATCACATGGCAGGCGTCTGGTGAATTTGTGAAGGGGGAAGGGACTGAGCCTCGGGGACACTCAGTTCACCCATTCTTTCAGAATAGGTCACAAGATCCCCACTACGCACCAGCTCTGGATCCCAGCGCCACATTCCGTTCCCACAGTCAGTGCCACCGTCAGTTTTTACGCTCATTCTATTCATGGCAGCGGCTGATTCCAACATAGGAAGCTGAGAGCAACCCCCTGAGCTAGGTTCTATTATTTACACCCTTTGACAGTTGGGGAAATGGAGGTTTGGAGAGGTCAAGAAACTTTGTCCCTAGAGTTTCTACTCTTCACCACCCAATGGGGATACAAGGGGAGTCTGTCCTCCCTTTTGGGGGGCATATAAAGCCTTGCTGGGCTGGGGGAGGCTCATGCACATAAGTCTAAGCAACAGTGCGAGGTCACATATGAGCAGAGGAGTGAGTGAGATGAGCTGGAAAGCTGCAGGTGCCCCAAGGATGAGAACCCGCTGTGAGCGGGAGTGACTTGGAAAGGCTTGCCAGAGGGGAACTGCGGGTGGGTACATGGTAGCAGTGGGTGAGAGGTCTGCTTGTTTGTGCAGGGAGGAAGTAGGACAGAAAGTTGGGAGGCAGCGTGGAGTCAGAGCCTGGTGACAGTGAAGTTCGGGACAATAGTCTGGAGAAGGAGAAGCTGGAGGCTGGAGGCAGGTGACAGACCATGGGGGAAGGCAGAGGAACAGAGGGGAAGGGTAGATGCGAGGGAAGTTAAAGCCCTGCTGGCTCGTGGGATACGGACAAGGGAAGAGAAGGACGAGTCCTGTGAATGCTGGAGTTGAGGCTGGTGATGGGGCTTGCAGGCATCCCACACTTAACGAGAGACTGCTGGCTCTTTTCCACTCCACCCCCTTGGAACCTCTGCACCCTTGTGGGCCCTCTTCTGCAAAGGGGCCCAGCCTGGGGGTTCTGCTTGTCCATCTTTCACTTCCGGGCACCGACGAGCCCTATCAGTTCTGCCTCCCAAACCTTCCACTTGTCTCCCCACAGTATGAGCACCCCAGAGCCCGCTGCACCCTCCCTTGCATGGGCCGCGTCCCAGCCCTAATCGTTCCTTCTGCCTCTTTGCCGGCCATGTGCTAGAGGGTGTCCACCTGCCCGTGGTGTCAACAGGGTCCCTACTCCTCTTCAGCCTCCCATGTCTCTCCCCAGTCCCTCTACGCTAGCCCGCTGGACCAAGTTTTCTTTCCAATGCACCATCACCTCCCTTCCCACCTCAGGCCTTAACACCACTGTTCCCCTCCCTTCCCCCGAGGTGCTCTCTCCCCACTGCTGGTGCTTTCTTAAGGTTTAGGCTTTACATCTGAGGATGACTGCTGGGAGACACTTCCTCTGGTCGCTCAGATTAAAGCCTCTTCCCAGTCCAGTTCATCATGGCACCCCACTGTTTCCACAGTACTAGCACCTTACGTTTCTTTAGTCCTTTGCTATGTGCCCGCACTGTAAGCTCCTCACCTGAACTAGCTCACAGATTCCTCAAAGTCACCCGGTGAGCTTGGTGTCCTTACCTTATTTTACAGATGAGGAAACTGAGAGCTCGTCACCCGAGGAGCACAACTTGTCACTGTCGCGTTTTATGTGTTTACCTTCATAAATGCTCTCCGGTTACTGTGCAAGCTCAGTGAGCCTTCCCAGGCATGGGACCTGTGTGCCACATACAAGGGCAAAATCTGCTGTCAGAACTCATTAAAATGTCGCCAGCGATGATCGCCTAAGGGACAATTCTGTTTCACTGTCAGTAAATCCCAAATTAAGAAAAAAATCCAGACACATACTTTAGTTCTTCACATTACAAGAGGATTACCAATTTAAAACCCAGGTTTCCTTAAAGATCTAATCCCTCTGTGGCCTTGAAAACAGGGGGTGATTTGCAGGAAGTCTCTTCTGGAGCCCTGTGGGTTTCAGGAGAGCGCTGAGGTTAGAGACGCAGACCCTCCGGTCCGGCTGTCCGGGTTCGGATTCCGGGGCCCTCCCTTCTGATCTGTGGGGCTTTGCCAAGTTATTTAACCTCTGAGTCTTTTTCCTCACCTACCAAATCAGGAGAGCGACACCTGCCTCAGAGGCTGGGGTGAAGCCTCGCAGCGATGCTCAGCGTTACAGCGAGGAATGAGGGGCCCGGGGGAAGCACAGATTTTCTACTGGAAATGAGAAAAGGCAAGAAGCAAGCAGGGACCAAATTAGAAATGGACTCGATGGTGGGGGGCTGTGGGAAGATCTGGAGGCCCCAGGTGGCGCCTGGGTGAGCTGGGCTTGGCCGGCTCGGCACCAGTTCCGTGGGTGGGGCGAAGCTGAGTGCGGGGCTCCCTGCGGGGTGGGCAAGGCCCGCTCACCCAGCACCTAGAGGTCCCCCCGGTCCACCAGAGGGCAGCACTGGCATCTCCCTCGTTGCTCCTGTCCCCTCACATTGGTTTGCTACCTGGAAGCCTGTTCTTGTCCAGCGAGGAAGCCACCATCCCATGTCTGTGCTCCCTTTATTGCCACCAGGGCTGAGGCTCACAGGCAAGGGAACAGCACATAGCAAGGTCACTTGGCAGCCTGGTGCTGAGAGTCTGAGGTGGGCTAGCCCTTAAGCACGGAAGGGGTTATCCAAAGAACACTTAATACGTGTAAAAAAATGCCTGGAAAACCTCGGTGGAATAGCAGGAGAGAGTCTATAGTTGTGCTCTGCAAAAGCGGATAGTCAGTTAAAATAGTTTGCAGTTCCTGGATGAGTGGAAAGATGCCAGAAAAGGGCAAAAAGGAAGCTGAAGGAGAAAGTCACATCATGGGGGTATGGGGGTGCTGGAGTGAGGGCTGTAGGGGCTCCCCTGCCACTGACCAAATGAAAGCCTTTCCGGGTCTCGTCCTTCTGCATCCATAAAATGGGGAGAATCAACTAGCCCCCCACCCCCCTCCAGTGGCGGAATCAAAGGGGGACGTGTGTGAAGGTGTTCTGCAAACCAAGATAACTTCTAAGTTAAGGAGATGCTGAGTACCCGACGGATCTTTCAGGGACAGAAACATCTTGGAAGAACAAAAACAAACAAGCTTCGTATCAAGAGTGTGGTCGCTTTCCTGTTCTGAAGCTGGGTACTCGTGGACAATGCATGGCGTCAGGGATTCATGTTCCGTGGACCGAGAGGGGAAGAAAACGTGCACGAGAACCACGTCTGGTAGGAATGACCTTCTTATTGCCCGTTGTACATTTTCTGTTCCATTTGGGTACAATGTTCTGAAGACCCCTTCCTGAAGCTGGAATGAAATCCTTGCAAACTAAGGAATGGGGCCCACGTTCCATCACAAGTAGATGCCCCAGTCTGAGCTAAGACCGTGACAACTGCTTTCAGGCCTGCCAAGGCCTGCCTCCGCCATAGGCTCTCTTTCCCGTCTCCATGTTTTCTAGGTGGGGGCAGAGTGGGAGAGGGCAAAATTTAGGGCAAGGCTGGTAATAGGGACTAAGTGATTTCACGGAGCCAGCCCCCCTGCCAGGGAGATCTGGCTCCTCTCCCCCGGCACCGCCCCTGGGCGAGAGCGCCCATTGTCTGCTGTCCTGGTCCAAAAACAATAGCAGCCCAGGGAGTGACTGCAAGGGATCTGAATAGGGTGAGTTGGCACTCCCAAAGTTGGAGCCGGGCCAAGCACTTCCAAAGTTGTACAAGAACAGGCCAGCTATGTTTTTCTGGGCACAGTCTGTGGGTAAATTAGATCTTTAAAACACTTAGGCAGGCTTTTGTCACTTGGTGTTAACTATGTGCCTTGCAACTACTTTAATTGGTTTCGTGTCTAGAATGAGGGACTGAAATGGAAGTGCGACTCTCAGGGGAGCAGTCCTGGCACTCAGATGGCTTGTCATATTTCTTTTTTAATCTGTTGTTCTTTTCCTTAAGGTGAGGGAGGTAATCTAATTATCTTTTGGAAGAAAAGCTCATGTTGCAATATGTTGGTCTGGGCTGCTCTCCTGTAACATGGCCCCAAGTGTGGGTGGAGGGAAATGAAATGGGGATGTGGGGTGTACCTGTGAGCTTTCCCGCTCAAAAGCCAGGAGACATTCCCCCTACAAGGCGTGAGGGAGAGAAGAGTTTAAATGGGCACTGGCATTAGAAAACTGAATCCGAGTCCCACTCTACCTCCCTTGGCTGTGTGACTTTGCGCTAGTCCCTTGCTGTCTCTGAGCCTGTCTCTTCAGTTGCAAAACTAGATTGATTCCATCTCGGAGTGGTTGTGAGGCCGGAATGGAATCACATGCCCAGAGCCATCCTGGTGTTTGGGGGGAGGGGCACATGGGGAGCACTCAATAACCAATGGCATTTATTATTGAGACATTATTATCATGAGCCTCCTGTGGGCACTGTCCATTGACCAATCCTTGACAGTCCTGTCACCAAGAGAGCCGACCCAGCCTCCCTTTGGTGTAGAGCTGTTTCCCTGTCCATGTAGAGCTAACTCACCCAGAGTCACTGACCACAAAGTAAGGAATTATTAAAAACCCTCCAGGGCACACCATAGGCACAGTGCCTGGAAGGTGCCTCTTCCCCAGATTGCAGCAATTCATCCTGAAAGAGGTTCTGTGGGGTAGACACTCACTGCTTCTTGGGCTGTTTGGAGATTTGCTGAAGGAGGAAATTCTGGTCCTGGGAGTGCTCTGAGCCAGGGCTGTACCTGCCTCTTTCCTCCAAAGAGCAAGGACCAAACCTTGACTGGGTTCCAGCAGCTACATAGTTTGTCCTTCCTAGCTTTTATTCTTTAATAAACAACTGGTAAAAATGATACACAAACATGGCAAAAACTATATTTAGGTAGAATCTAACCATCCATCTATCCATCACGTATTTATCCATCCATCCATCCATCCATCCATCCATCCATCCATCCACCCATCCATCCATCCACCCATCCACCCACCCATCCCTTTATTATCTATCATCTACCTATTATCTATCTATCTATCATCTATCTATCTATCTATCTATCTATCTATCTATCTATCTATCTATCTATCATCCAACATTTATCAACTATCTAACCTATGTTTCTAATATGGATACAAGTAGGACCATATTTTTTTTGTTCTGTACTTGGCCTTTTCACTTAATATACCATAGACCACTTCTAGTTTCAGTGGGTATATATCTACTTTTTACAAATAGTGGCACAATATTCCCTTGTCTAGATGCACCATGAGCTCTTTAACCAACTGGCTTTTGATGGACATTCAGGTTGTGGCAAGGACTTCCCTATTACAAATTATTCTGCAATGGAAATCCTTTTGCAGAGACCTTGGCACATGGTGTGAGAAGGCAGGGTAAATTCTTTGCAGTGGAATTGTTGGCTCAAAGGGGATATGGATTTTAAATTATGATCACATTGTCAAATGGTCTTCTAAAAAAGATCATCCCTATTTATATACCCACTCAAGGTATTCTCAGGCCAAATGCTCCCCTTACATTTTACTTATTTATTTTTACAGATTTTACTTAGTTATCTGACAGAGAGAGACACAGAAGAGAGGGAACACAAGCAGGGGGAGTGGGAGAGGGAGAAGCGCGTTTCCCCGCAGAGCAGGGAGCCCGATGCGGGGCTCGATCCCAGGACCCTGGGATCATGACCTGAGCCGAAGGCAGATGCTTAACGACTGAGCCACCCAGGTGCCCCTCCCCTTACCTTTTAAACTGGTGAATTCTTTGCCTAGCAGCCTGGATGGGGAAATCTTCATGAAGATAAAAGCAGGCTGTGCGACCAGGAATGCCAATATATGTGACTTTTACGGATACTCTGCTCATATCTCTCACAACGCTGTGTTTTTGTTTATGCTTTATTTATATCATCCAACACAAGCAGCCTTGTATCTTATTCCTGTCACAGTTTTTATTCACTTTCTTGGCATTTCTCTCGGGGTTTTATTAGTTGTTTCTTGTTCCAGCTCCTAAAATTTATATCACCTGCATCCTGGGGATTTGGTTGTACTGAGAAGGTGATGAGAATCCTAACGGACTGGGGCAGGAAGCCCGATGTCCCCAGGGCACCGTTCCCTCCCCATTTCTGCAATGATTCAGGGAACCTCAGAGTCCTGCCCTTCCCCAGGGGCCTGCCCCACGTGCGGACATGAGGTGCTTCACGTCCCTGAGAATGAACGTGGGGGTTTCTGCTCAGGCAGCTGGAGAAACCCAAAGCCAGGAGAGAAGTTGGAATCTGGGGTTTTGTTACACCTCTAAAACACCAGGCCCAGATCCAAATGCTCACAAACTTTTTTTTTTTTTTAAAGATTTTATTTATTTATTTGAGAGAGAGAATGAGACAGAGAGAGAGAGCATGAGAAGGGGGAGGGTCAGAGGGAGAAGCAGACTCCCCGCTGAGCAGACAGCCCGATGTGGGACTCGATCCCGGGACTCCAGGATCATGACCTGAGCCGAAGGCAGTCGCCCAACTAACTGAGCCACCCAGGCGCCCTGCTCACAAACTTTTTATCCAAACCGTGGAGCCCTCTAGAAATCATTCTAAACTTGCTCATTGGAAAGTGGGTCCAGGAGACAAGGGAGTAGGAAAACCCAGTTGAATGAAAAAAAAAAATATCACAAAACTGTCCTGCAGAGACCCTCCAGTGAAACACAGGCTTCTGTCCTATACGAGGCAAGGTCTTCTTGCTATGTAGTGGGCTGCAAGTTGTAGACTGAAGCAAACAATGCTGGTGATGTTAATTACTGTGTTTTGTGCTCTAATATTTTGTCTTAAAAACTCCTGGTGCTGATAAGGTGCCAGGGACTATAACCTCCCCCAGGGAAGCCGGGAAGTCCTATTTTGAGCAACCATGATCATGATGTTAATGCCCAGGGATCAAATCCAGCCTCATGCGGTGTAAAGTAACTTTTCCTTGCCAGGCACTGAGCTACAGCCTGGAAATTGGGAAAAGGACGTATTCCGTCTTTACTTTTTATCCAAATACTATTTATAAGTTTACACAAATAATTCAACACATTTATGATAGTGTCTAAAGCATTCACCAGTCCTATCCTCTAATTACAGAATTGTATGTTGAAGACATAAAATAAATATCTGGTGTGGCCCTCCACAGACCCTGCTTCCTTTTGGCATGCGTATGTGAGCTATTCGGTTGGATTTAAACCAGTGGCTCTCAATCAGGGTGATTTTGCTGCCCCTTCACAGGGGCTGACAGCGTCTTGGCGGGTGGGACAGGTGCTGCTAAACATCCCACAACGGACAGGACCAGACACCATCCCTTCCCACCCCCAAGACAAAAGAATCATCTAGAAGCATCTAGAAGCATCAACTACATTCAGTCTTCAGGAATCTTATCTCCTCTGCTGTCAGAAAGCCCCCGTATCTTGATACTGGGGATCTCCATGCGTTCACAGATTTCAAGATCATTTTCCAATGAATTAAGATAAAAGAAAAAGACACCACGATTGGGCGCCTGAGTGGCTCAGTCGTTGAGCGTCTGCCTTCGCCTCAGGTCATGATCCCAGGGTCCTGGGATCGAGTCCCACATCGGGCTCCCTGCTCGGCAGGAAGCCCGCTTCTCCCTCTCCCACTCCCCCTGCTTGTGTTCCTGCTCTCGCTCTGTCAAATAAATGAATAAAATCTTTAAAAAAAAAAAAAAAAGACACCACGATTGTAGGTTTGTTTTTTTAAAAAAGAAAACAATGTTTATTAGGGTATTCTGGGGTGGAGGATGGCTGAACAGACTACATACGTACATTCTATAATGCTTGAGCAATATGTTAACAGAAAATTCAAACATCACAAAACCACTTCCAAAGTCCAAAGAGCAAAACTTGTACTTCTATATGTAGGTGTTCTTCCACGGGTGTTGGTGGTGTGAGGAAGCCATGTGGGGATGGCCCAGGAGAATGCACAGGTGCCGCAGGAAAGCAGATACACACGGCGATGAGATACATGTATTATCTTGTACAAGTGGGAAACTCAGGAAACACACAGTGTCAAATGGAGACCAGGAGGGAAGTCGCTCATCTGGATCCTCTCCTAACTGGAGGTTTCCATGAAGCTCACTACACCCCTCACCCCAGCTCTGATGAGGCTGGGTGTCTGACCCCCTCTCCCAGGAGAGAAGTCTAAAACCATCCTAAAAACCAGAATCCTTATTCTATTCAACCTGAATGGTTAACCTACATGAAACAGAAGGAACAGAAGCGGAGACATACCCTTGGGTTAAGAGTAAAAATGCAACACCATCTAAAAGAATACAACCCCAAAGCCCACATCCGGAATCTCACATAGCTTCTCCGCAGGAGGCGGATTAAACAAAAGAAAATAATTTCAATATCTAAGGGATAATGCACAGGAGAGGAGAAAACTCTTTAAAGAAAACTCTGTGGTGAAAAGCATTCCCTCTCCTCCCTTAGGGGAGAAAGAGAGAGAAGAGAAAAGAGAGATAATTAGAAGAAATATAAGGCCCTGGATTTCAGGTTTCTGAAACCATTTCTTCAACCCTCTGAGGACAATCAGCTATCTCTGAATCCAGAAAAGTCTCAGTACTAGAAAACCACAGCCGAATAAGGCAGGGCAATCCGTGAGTGGGTTCTGCAGTCCCCGTTCTTTTTCCCACATTTCAGAAATGCTTTTGGCTAAAGCTAAAAAATAAAAAGGCAGATTCCAGATCAAGCACGCTCTGCACACCAGGAGGATAATGCCGGATCACACAGCCCTGCAGAAGTTGTGTGAGAGAGAGAGCAAAGGAGCTTTTGTGATGGAGCCGTAAGTGCCAGAAGTCCTGCCCTGCCCCGGTGACAGGTGACAGACCTTTACCTACTCAAAAGAGCCTTGCGTTTCTTCTATCCGCAGCATCGCCTGGGTGTTCCAATTCTTTATCCTACTTTACTCTATCTTATAATCTGTGTTATATTTGCTGCCATCAAGGGTCTTTGCGTACTTCAAAGTTTTGCTGTTTGAATGAACACTGCTGTCTATCGGCGTTCCTCCTCTAGACTAGCAGCTCTGATATCTCCCAGTCCCACCTGCGCCCTGGCTGGTACCTGAGAGCTTGGCCAGTTCCACTGGCATGGCTACCTGGCCATGCTTACAGCCCTCTAAGGCCTCAAAGGGTGACCCCACTTGGTCCCCCGTGGCAATCTGCCCGGCTTCAGCTGAGAATGGGTGCATCTGCCTTCTCCATATTGCTTGAGCTGCGCGGGTTGCTGTATGCCTATTGATTGGGACTTACTAATTCCTAGAGACCGAGTCTGGAAAACGGCTTCTTGGACAACTTACAAAGAGAATTTAGATTCTCTGAAGGATGTTAAAGTGAAGGATTCTGCCATCCGGAAAAGATGGGTGTTTCCCTAAATTGCTGTCAGAGGGCCCTGTATTCTCAAGTTAATCCTGGAGGAGTTTCAGTCCTGAATGATGGTTCACTCAACTGGAGTAGAGTTCTGTAAATGTGCTGATTTGAAGACCACCTAAGTTTGCTTCTCAGGATGCTGGCATATGCCTGGGCTTGGCCTGGGCTTGGTGGAGTGGCCCACCTTTCTGGCCAGTGTCCTGTGCTTGAGGCAGATTAAAATACCAGTAGACTCACTGGCTAATTTCCCATGAAATCTGTTTACCCCATTTGGGGTCCTGTCCTTTCTGGGACTGGCTGGTTATGCTCAGCTCGTCCTGGGGACAAATGCTAATTTTTCATCTCTCAGCAGGAAACACAGTCGGCAGATTTAAAGCTGCTTTGATTCTAATGCTTTGACACTTCCTTCCAGGTCACCCTCAATAACCTCAGAACACCTTTACTGTTCTGTACAAGAGCTCAGTGCTGGCAAGACAATGCGGACGGACCAGTTCTTGCTACTGTGTTACAAAACCAAGCCTTTCGATGCCCCAAAGTTTTTCGTTCACCCAACGTCATTTAAGTACCTACTGTGGGACATGCTTTCTCTTAGGGGAGGCTGGGGGGAGCTTCATAAAGAGATGTTCAAATGAAAGAAGGGGCTGATGGTTTCTGGCCAGAATCTTGGTATTTTCTATAAAACGAAAGTGGGGCATGGTAAGAAAACCTGGCCTGGGATGAAGAGAAGAAAACCCGAGAAAACCTTTTATTGATGCTGGTGCTGGGCTTGGCAGCTGCCCTGGAGCAAAAATAAACTCCTCATGGCAGTGGGACAAGACGCTGATGTTGGCACCTGCCAGGGGCAGACAGCCCAAGTCACAGCTGTGCTGGTCAAATGAGTCTGGAGACCTTAGAGGACGAGGACCTCAATGACTGGTAACAGGCTGTGGTTCTCTGCAGGCAGTTTACTGAAAACAGGGTTTGTGCGCCCCCCCACCCGTCTGGGCTGGATCTCAGAACAATCAGAAGTGCAGGTGGCGCTTCCCACTGAACAACCCTAGGCTATCTCCTGGAAGGGAGGGGGGAGCTCATCAGAGAGCACCGGGAGCAACAAAGGGATGCCTGGTGAGGATGAGTAGACAAGACCATTTCCAAGGCTAAGAAGAGGGAGCTCAGAAGAGGGGAGGGTTGGATGGAGGAACTTCCTACTTGGGGGATTATCATCACCCTCAGATTGCCAGACTCCTGAGAGAGGCTTCTCTGTCTTCAAAAAGCCAGGGGTCCATGTACAATGGGCATCTGGGTAGGACTACATTTAGAATGAATCCACAGGAAGGGGTCCTGTTAAATACTTTAATGATAAAGAACAGGAATGGGCACTGGGGCACCAGTAATTGACATGAAAGAGAACAGAGTCAGCCCACTGTCTTAAGACAACTCTCCTTGTGAAATGAAATGTCCCATCAAACACACCCCAGGATGGAGGCAGCAGCAAAACCCACAGATTTAAAGCCTCTGCTGGGAGAATGTGTTCAGACATATAGTCCTCAAGAAGAATTCTAGATAACAGATTTAGAACAAACGGTCACTGGAGAAGAAGAACTGGGTCAAGAAGTGTCAGATATATACATGAGATTCCTATCTTAGGGATAAGAAGAAAAGGTAGCTTCTAAGGGTTTCCAACTGAATTCTCAGCTGTTCTACAGTTTTAGAATCTCTAAAAAGAAATTTCTTCCGATGTTGTCCAGATATTAGCTCTGGCTTGTTTTCCACAAAGGCACTGCTGTCTAATTCAAGGGACTCTGGCTATTCTTGTGAGGACAAGATTCCTACATGGATCAAGAAGGAACATCAGTGGACCGCATGACCCTTTCACCCCTGGCACCTGGCCTCGTGCTGCACCTTGATTTTGCTTCATCTTTCCAAACTCCCTGAGTTCAGGGCAGACAGGTCCTTCTATCATCCCTGTACCCAAACCCTTGGCAATTCATCCCCATCTGTTGCCATTGCTTTTTGGTCTTTCTCGAAAAGATGGGTCTCCCATGGTCTTATTTGTTTATCAAAGAGCAGAAGCAACAAAGATCACAGGGGTATGAATCCAAGAGATCAGGAACAGCGTCGAAAGGGAATTAGAAAATGCGAGTTCATTTAAGCAGCCCTCTCTGATCTACAGTTCATTGACTCAAATAAGTCATGCATGTCGGACTACATGAATGAAAACTTTTTTCCAGATGACAGCTCCTCCAAGGCCACTATTTTGTAAATAGTAACAACAGAAATACATTTTTGCTAGATTCTAAGAAAAGAATTTGCTAATTATACAAACTCCCACTGTTTTTTATATCTCTTTTCCCAACAAGCACTTAACACTGACTCAAAAATGCTTCCGCTCTCCTCCCTTCCTAGTTCAGCAGATGGGGTGTTTGGGAGTGTCTACTTTAGATAGAGTAGAAAGGGACAGGTGGGCGAGAGGATGCAACTGGAGAGGACCCATCCTTGGAGCGTAGGCATGACAGCAACACTTTTCATATAGACCAAATCAAAGGCCACAGAAGTCTGGAGAAACCCTGTCCCATATTTGATTAATTCAAAGATAGCTTCTAAGACATTTTTTACTACAGGATAAAGAATTGTTAAATAATTTTTTTTTTTTTAATGAAAACCACACTCCTATTATACTCTGGATACAGTTCGCTATACTTAATAAAAAATAATCTGTGTACTTCTCAACTTATGCTCTCGGGGCTTGAAAAAATCAGATATGGAAAAATAAACATGGAAGTGGCATTCTGCGTACTTCTCTTTATTGTGCACTTCTTCCTTCATGTGCTCTATTAAAAAGATACTCAAACAGATATTGGCCAAAGATACTCAACATCAACGTGGAATGAATGTGCTTCCAATCAGTTTGGCAATAGTGCCCTTTTTTTCATTCTCTCAAATAAGCAGCAGGGCATGGCTAGACTTGACCTGGGAGTCATGGTCTACATGGACCTAAGTTACTGTTTTTGTGTTGTCAAAATCAGCTATAATGACATGCTTTCTGCAAGAGGCCCAAATCCCAGCAGATGGCGGTACCCCAAATGCAGGGACTGAGGGACAGGAAGTAATCATTTTTGCTGTCAGCACTGCTGCACAAGGAAGTCAAAGATTTAAGTCACTTGTCTGCTTTAGTCCTGGGGCAAGTGATGGTGTTTCGGGTTAACCGTGTTAAACTGGGACTTACACGGAATGGCAGAAACACCTGCTTGGCATGAATTTGTAAGAATCTCTCTAACGTGTTATCATTGAACATCCTTTCCCCTGTTTATTTGATCAGCAATTCATTTTCGAATTTAGAATTTGATAACTCTAATATGCTTCTATCTGTGAAGAAAAATGAGATCTTTGTTGGTGATTGATGAGGCTTTCCCAAATTTAATCTATGGGTTGCACATCCCTGTGTTCTTCACCGAAGGCTATCCTTGTTAGCTCTGATAACTCCTATTTCCTCTTCAGTCATCTGAAGCTAATTACAGCCGCTGTTTACTGCAGAAGGAATCAATAGCTTTCTACAGTAGATCACATAGAATCAGAATCAGATGCAATTAGTCCAATGTAGATACACAGAGATACCTTAATTAAAACAAAATATGGTAAGAGATATGCTCTCATGGAGGACCGGAATTCCAAATGTTTCGACACATTTAATGTGTTTATTCAAAGTAAGAGTCTTTACGAAACCTTTCACTAATCAAATTTGTTTGATAAATTTTCCTTGAAAACATTTTGAACTGAAAAAACACAGTATTTAGTATTATACATTTATGTTTATTAACATTTGGATATAAATGTACTTCAAACACCAATAGAGCTAAAAGACTATGCCTTTATCTTGGATTGAATAGATTTCCCACCCCAGTGATTTGATTAATTCTTACAAGGCAAACATCAGCGGGCAAAGGGGATCAGTATGAACTGTGCACCTTGGGTCCCTCCTCCAGCCCCTCTACTGATGTGGGGAGAAGTAATGCTCCCAGCACTCTATTCAGGTGGATTCTCCTATTCTCTACTCAGTGTTGGAGAAGCATGGCTCCTAGCACTCGATCACTGTAGATTCTGAATGTCACCATCAACCAGACTTCAAAAGTGCACTTCAGGGTCTACTTGTTTTAAGGACGAGAATGATGGAAGGTGATATGCAGTGAACAAGCCAGATGCCTCGTTTCCAGAGTCCTGTTCTGGTCCGTGTATCTTTGCCGGCCAACTCATCTCTACAGGCCTATCGTTGGTCCTCTTGATCCACAAGCCTTTCTTTCCACAGAGTCAGTCACAGTCTGTCATGGCGGACACATAACAAGATGCGTGTAGATTCCTGATGACCTTCAGACCAAATCCCTCCAAACAGGCCCGGTCATCACCGTTGAGAGTCAAGACAACTGTTAGGAAAACAACTGTGTGCCCTGGCATGGATCTGCTTCAGAAAAGAGGGTGGCATGTTCCTGTCCCCCAGCCCAGTCAAACCTGCCTTTGTCAAGTAACCTGGAAACCAAGGTACTAGATGATGTCAACTGCCACAGGGGCCACCGGCTGTTGCAGAGCGTTTACGAGTGGCCGCCAGTTTCCTCACAGGTATGCACGTCTGCATTCCAAGAAATGATAAAAGACAACACTTGGCTGCTCTGTTTCCTCCTGCCTGGCCACAGTTACGTGATGCAGAGCTTTCTGCTAAAGCATGAGGCCCCTCAGAGTCTGCTTTTTGAAAAGCTGTCTTCGTGAAGTTAATATTGGAGCTAACACTACTTACGAGAGGAAAACGAGCTCCATGTATTTTGTATTAAATCATCAGTAAAAAAATGAAGACAATATCATTACTTTCAAAATATAGAAAGCCAATAGTTGAAATCATTTAGTAGTAAAATTTTTTTTTCTACATATAACCTCATACTTGTAAAGAGTATTAGAGTGACATGTCAGCTATATTTGACTCTGGTTAGTTAAAGGGCTTCTCCCTCATGTAAGGCTTGGGAGAGTGTTGTTCAGTGATCAAGGTACTGCAGAGTTTCAAGCACACTTGCCCCCTCTATTCTGACTAGAAGACAGACACTACATTTGGATGGGACAGGTGTCCTTTGTTTGGTAGGAGAGTGTAGAACTCTTCACAGTACACAGTGTGGAAAATGCCAGTACATATAGAAAGGTGAACATGGGCGCAAGCTTGTTTGTACTAAGTCCATCAAGATCCTCTGGATGAGGATCTTTGCTTTGTGACAAAATAAGCTTGTGCCCACCCATGTTAGGCTAAAGTGATGTCATCAGAAACCAAAGCCATTATAGGAGATATGGAAAGATTCTTTAGAAATACTAAGTCCTTGCTTTGCTAGGAAAGGCCAAAGTTAAATTGTTAAAATCATCCCTATCCTCATCACGTCAAACATGGGCCCAGTTGGTTTTATAGCCAAATTTATGCACTGCCCCTTGACAACACAGCAGGCCCCAAAGCCTTTTCAATATGGAATGTAGGACTGTATCAGTTAGCCCACAGAAGCCCTAAGGATCACAAGAAGATTTCTTAAAAAAAAAAAGGAAAAAAAGAAAAAAGAAACAAAGAACAAAGAAAAAGTTCCAGTTGGATGAAACTGTTTTTGCAGTGTCTCAACTGAGCGCCTAAAACTGGAATTTCAGATATACAAGAGGACAGGAAACAGATAGCTTGGTTTTTGTCTTTTTACATGTCCATATTGTTGTTTAAATGTGGCTACGATGTTTCTGCCAAAGATAAAGATAATAAGGTGGACAGAGTGGTTACCACCAGAACCAGCAGTGGGCTCAGACCGCAGCTTGAAGGAGCAGCCATTGATTTTGTGGTTATGTGGCTGGAAGGACCAGCGAGACCATTCTTTTCATAATCACGCTGTAAGAGAGAATATTTTCATTGTCACCCACTGCATGTATTCCTCCTATCCCAGTATATTTTAACCACACTCTTTCTCTCTCCCACCCTCACCTCCAACTAGCTATAGCACTCATCAAAGCTGACCCAAGCTAGGACCACAGAGACTTCAATTCACTGACTTGTAGTTTTACGGAAAGGAATCATGAATCTGGGTGAGAACTGGATATACAGACTTCTATAGTTTATGATAAACTGGCCAACACTTGCTTCTTGCTCCTCCACTATGGATTACTGAAATCCACTTGTGGGACAGCTTTGCATCTTCCTTCACTCCTACCTTCTGGATCTCCCTGTGGCTAGGGCAACATGGAATGCTTCTCCTGGTACTGACTGAGGAGGAAGCCTGTTGTCCCTCCCCATCTGGGAGGAAGGGCAGGAATAATCATCTCAGAAAACTGGCCCAGGCAAGTATCAGTTCACTTGGAGATGGGCCACAAATCGCATTGAGATGGGCAGGGCAGTCAGCAACTTTTCTCTCCATTTGCCCTTTCAACCCTAGATTTTCTAGATGAAGGAGCCTGCCCCGCTCATCAGCTGGAGAGCCCACACCAGAACCCTGGCTTCCGGACTCCCAGTTGGCACAGCTGTCCTTCCCTAAGACGGGTGCCTCCATCCCCACCACAGCACCCACTCAGTCCCAAAATGCCACATCCCGCCACAATGATCGGCACGTGACAGCATCATTCATCTCCTCTGTAAAACGGGGAGAAGAATGGGGCCTGCCTCAGCTGCGGAGGTCAAAAGAACCGTAGACAGAGGACCTCTGGTAAGCAGTGAGAGTTGCTGAGTGTCTTCTCTGTGCGGGCTGATTCTACAGGACTGTGGTCACATAGTGTCTGGCATTGGAACAATGGTATTTGTGCGGGGTCTGGCTCTGAGATGAGGATCCTGGGTCCCACATGTAGTTGGAACTTTGTGCACTGGGATGCAAAGACCTCACTTGGCTCAAAGTGCAGAGGGACATGGAGGGTGCTTTAGATCTTTTTCCTAGACCTGAAACCTCATTGTCTTTGAGCCTTTACATCCTCACCAGGGGCCCAAAGGCTCTGTGTCTGGAAATGCAGGAAGACCCAGAGAGAAACATAACTTACATCAGAAAGACAGAGGTGTGTACTGCCAGACATATTGGATTTCAGCTTCTGTGCCTGGGGAAAGACAAACACACACACATAAAATCACTCATATACAGTATGGAATAATGATTACCAACGATCCACTAATCAGTTGTCTAGGGCAGGGCCATTGATAGAAATATGTGAGCCACATATATGAGCCCATACATAATCTTAAATTTTCTAGTAACCACATAAGAGATAAAGGTGAAGATAATTGTGATAACATGTTTTATTTAACCCAATATATTATCATTTCAACATGTAATCAATATAAAAAGTTATTAATGAGATACTTTATTTTTTCATACTTAAGTCTTCAAAATCTGGTGTTTGACATTGCACATCTCATTTCAGACCTGCCCCATTTTAGAGTCTCAGAAGCTACCTGTGGCTGGTGGCTAGTGGGGGTAGCACAAGACCAGGTTACTAAAGACAAAGTTTTGTTTTTTGCTTTCGTTTTTTGTTTTTTTCGAGAGGGGAGGGGAGATAGAACATTGGGGAGGGGAGGGGCAGAGGCAGAGGGAGAAAGAGGATCTGAAGCAGGCCCCACACCCAGCACAGAGCCCAACATGGCGCTCGATCTCATGATCCTGAGATCATGACCTGAGCCAAAATCAAGAGTCGGACACTTAACCGATGGAGCCACCCAGGCGCCCTAAGATGAAGCTTTGAAGTCATTCATATTCAGAACTCATTTATATCTCTGAATGTTCATTTTGGGGACATGACTTTGAGGTAAAAATGTCACAATAAAAATCCACATTCATTAGTAATATAGGGATAGGTCTTCCGAAGCTTGTTTATTCATTTGTTTTATTCATTGTCTCAGTCAACAAGCACAGAGCTATTTTCCAATGCTGGACATCAGGTGATAGGACCAAAAGGATATGGTTGCTGGGCTCATGGGGCTGCCCTCTAGTTGAGTAAACCACTCACGGCTTGGGAGTTATGGCACAGGACAGAGATTCTTTTTTTTTTAAAGATTTTATTTATTTATTTGAGAGAGAGAGAATGAGAGAGAGAGCATGAGAGGGGGGAGGGTCAGAGGGAGAGAAGCAGATTCCCCGCCGAGCAGGGAGTCCGATGTGGGACTCGATCCCAGGTCCCCAGGATCATGACCTGAGCCGAAGGCAGTCGCTTAACCAACTGAGCCACCCAGGTGCCCCACAGGACAGGGATTCTTATAGACGGATCCCCTGGAGGAAGAGTGGCAGTGGCTCCCTGTCTCCTCACATTGGAACTAGTCCCCACTGAGCTTCTACCAGAGAACTGAGTTGAAGGAAAGTTTCCATCGCTCAAACAATTACAGTAAGACCTGTTGACCCAATACCGCCCTTTTGTTTTGTAGAAGAAAACATAGTCCAGTGAAATTAAGTGACTTTTCCAAGATTACATAGCAATTTACTGGTAGAGTCAGGATATAGACCAGGTGTCTAAAACTTCTGAAAGAAAATGTGCTCTTCCCTCCATTACAGTGTTTCTTCCAGGCAATCCTGGCATGCTTGACTCTTCCTGCTCTACCTGCCCCCAAATCCATAAGAAGAACCACCCCCCCTTGAGCATCTTCCCCCAAAAGAGGAGCCTGTTAGCACCAAAGACAGAGAGCTCATGTGCCAATAGGATGACTCTGGTCAAGCAACACACCTGAATCAAGGAGTGTCTGGGCAACCGGCTCTGAGTGAATGGCAACGGGCAGGCTGCCTGGTGTAAGAAGACTTCTGGAACTCGTTGGAGACATGCTAGGCTGATGATGGCATATTCACCCAAGGAGTAATTTATTGACCATAATGCTACTTGGGAGGCATCATAATCTTTACCTATATTTGCATATACCAGCTGTGAATATGAAATAGAAACCTTTAAACAGGCATCAAGAATAAGACACTGTGAAGCATCCCCAGGCTGTTCAAAGGTCACTAAATGTTATGTATAAGAGGATCAGAGGAGAAATGGGAAGAGGAATTGAACCTTACCCAAAAGCCTACTTTTAGTCTATAGTAATAGCAGATCTGGTCCATTGCATTGTTACCTGCAGAGAATAATGTACAGAACTTTACATGTTTTATTTCTGTTCAAGATTGGAATTGTGCCCGGATACCAAAATGGCCTTAAAACATCACATTCTCCTTTTTCTTTGTGAGGCCATAATGTACAAAAGACATAAACCCTTGCTGTGGGCCTTTGCATAAATAAGAAGTTCACTAAAATGTGCAGAGAAAGCAGCCTGACTTTTAGTCTGAGACACATTATGCCTTCAAGTTGTTTCTGGGCTTATGCCCTCCATGTTCTAAACCACAGGCCTTTAAGTTCTAAGGGTCAGGCAGGCCTCCTTCTTACTTTGTTCTGTATGATTAGCACTGGAATGTAGGTTTTTACTCACTACGTACACAATCCGAGACACTCACTGGCTATACTTAGTCACTTCAGGAATGTGTTGAAATACTAGTTCAATGCCCATCATTATTAGATAATTATAAAGGGGCTTCTACCAATGGATAAGAAAAGTCTTCTGTCTTAACAGATTGTCTTAAGTGGACTCTAGATCTGCAGAGGTAGATTTCTGACCCTCACTGGTCACCGACGGTTTCACGCAGCATGCAGGTCTACAGGCTTGCAGGCTCTTGCCTTCCATCTGGAAAGAGCGGGGATTACTGCTCTGTCACACAGGAAAATACATTTAAACCAGTTCCAGGTCTATAAAGTCTCTGAGCTCTTTTCCCGTCAAAGCAGGCATCTTGTTGGCATCTATCTAAAGGAAATGGTCAGCGAGAGGCCTTGTCTCCCTATAGCCCCACTGGCTTCACTAAAACTAGAGGCAGCATCTCCAAGCTCATCTTGCCTCAAGGACCATTCCTGTTGGCATAACTGGATAACCTGCAGAGCAAAGGTAATAATGTACACCCAGGCCCCTGCAGAGGCTCTGAGAAAATGCCTTCTCTCCTGTTAAGCACCTTCCCAACCCACCAAAGCACTTAGCACTCCAGAGGCTCAGCAGTGCATGCACAGAGGCCTTTAAATGCTCTGCTGACACAGTGTATTAACACAGCTTCCCAATGAGAGGTCTGGGTAGAAACTCCCAGCACCACAGAAGCAGAGCAGAACAGCCCTGGATTTCCACCTGAACTTCGCAGGGACCACAGTAAGGTCCGGCGGTCTGATGAGAAGGTGAAGGGCAAATGTTACCAGTTATTGGAAGAGCAGGTGGCACCTGGGTAACAGAATCAGAAGACTGCTCATAGACATGAGATTTTTTCCCAGCAAACCTGAAGTGCATACGACAAGATGAGGGCCGTGGGTCTGCTGCCTAGACTCACTAGCATCAAATATAGGTAGAGCATTACCACACAGGGCGTCTGGTGCCTCTAAGGGTTTGTAAGCTGCACATGGAGGCGCAGAGCCTGGGAATTTAGACCCGTGTATGTCTGGCTGGTTGCATGCTTGTGAGTCTTGTATGCAGTCCGAATCCATCTGGTGACGCTGAAGGTCAGAAATCTCCTATGTAGATCCAGAGTCCACTTAAGGAAATCTGGCTCTTAGAGCTCATTTCAGAAGGCTGAGCAACCTGTTATTTCCACATTTGAAGGGCTTTTATCCTGAGCATTTCTGGCAACATCATCAAGCTATCACTGTCTTGCTAATCAGATAGGATAAATGCAAACATAGAATTACAGGGTGGCCCCCACCGTCAACCATTGCAAAGAATGCTTACATACTTTAAACATCGTCTCACAGGTGACAAAAATGGGGAGGGTCCCAGGAAAATTAAAAAAAATAATAACAAAACTTCCAAGACCTTGTAAGTTATAAGAAGAAACGAGAAGAGTACTTCTTACTGCTGAGCCCTAACCCCGTACAAAGGGTAGAGTAAGGGAGTGCCGGCTCAAGGTCCTGTCTGTGGGCCCAGCAGCCTTGCTCATTAACGACATTCGCAGGGACCCAGCACACAGCGTGGCCAGCCCAGACCCGACACCAAACCTTACAGTGTGGCTTTAAAATATGACATTTCCTAAAAAAAAAAGAAGAGAGAAGGATAAAGAAGAGAAGAAGAGGGTGGATTTCATTTTTCTAAAAGTCCATTTTAACTACAGGTACGACATGTTGAACAATGAATTCTTTCATCTCTTTTAGGAAAGAGCGTTTCCTAGCAGCTAATTCATACTTCTGTGGTTATGGGGGAAACCACCTGACTCTGAGAGGAGGGGAAACATCACCAGCAAACCATGGGACCACAAGGTTTCCATCTCGAGGATGGGGAGATGAAAGGGACTGGTGAAGCCCATCTCCAGCCCAGCAGCCTTGCTGTCATTGTGGAAAACTGGAGAACTTGTATTCAGGCACCTCCTAAGCCTTGTCCCTCCAGCAGTGTTGTAGAATTGTCGCTGGCAGTAATCTGCTAGCCCAGGCACGTAATAGAATTTCCACAGCACTGTAACTATAGGGCCAGACCTCGCCAGTCCCTGGCACCAGAGGGTTAATAAATGCATTAGATGCTGTTAACCTCTGTTACCTGGAGTCAGACCTATGACGCTCCTGCTTTTTACCCCAGTGATTAGCATTTGGAAAGTCTGCCCCGGAGCCAGTAGCCTTCCTGTTCAGAGCGCACAGACACATGCCTCGCCCGGGAGCCCTCCATCCAGAGCCCTCCCCCTGCCCTGGGACATGACATAGACACATGAGCTCTGCCCGCAGTAGGCTCTCCCAGAGCCTCGGGGAGGAGGCATGCTTTGGAGGTGCACACTTGCTCTGTTTATGGACTCGGAGCCTTAAGAGCGCCCCGAAGCGGAGCCTGGTCTTTGCGGCCCCAGGACTCCGTTTCTATAGAGAAGTCAGGGCTTCATCTCAGGGTTTTAGGCAGCTGTCAGCCAGCAGCGTGTGGAACATTTCTCTACTCTCCGCCACGAATAAGGGGAGCCAGTTTCTGCTCTACCTCCAGAAAATAAAACCAGAGGAAGTTGCCCAATCCAATAGCAACAGCTTGTCCAGGCTGCAGCCAAATGGTCATAATTAATGATGCTTCTGGTTCTTTTCTCCCTTGCTTTACTGATTAGAGAGATTTGCTATATTAGGAACCTGTGTGCTTAATGACAGAATACAAGCAATAGACAGAGAAATACACAGACTGTAAAATGCAATCAACTTTGCTCTCCAGCACTCACTAAGTACCTAGCTGCATCTATCACACCTGTCAATACCAGTTTATTAGCATGTGAGTCTCTTCTTCAGCATAAATTGGACCTTTGTGAGGGGAAACCATTGCGTGAGTTCTTCCTGAAACAGCCATTCCCCGATCTAAATCTACACATCTTACATTTTCGGGTAGGACAAGACATAAGAAGGAGGGTGTGCACCCAAGTCTGAAGGTTACCTGAGCAGAGCAACCTGCATTTTTACATTGCATTTAAAAAAAAAACCAGACTCCCCTGACTATAGACTTGTATGGGCAGTACTTAACCATATCGCAATTCTATTGTGTACTCGATATGTGTTTGTCCAAATTAATTTCTACACAAAAAAGACAGAAAAAAGGAGCTGCCTGCTAGTGAATCCCAGCTAAGGAATGGTGGTCTGTCCAGGGCTCTGTAGCATTATGCTCTTTTCAACTTTTTGGATTTTGCCTGCTGGATTTGGGCAAGCCTGGGGAGGTTTTACTGCTGGTCTGGTCACAAGCCTTTCCAAAATCCCTGCCACGGTCTGTTTTGAAACTCACCTTCCTACTGATCTGCTTTTCCTATAAACTTGGTAACAACCACTTGCAACCACTGGTCTGAATAACGTGCAGTAAAGTCCGCTGCATAAAACAAGTGGACACATAAATAAGACCTGCTCTGAGCCCCTGGGCTTGGATGTTTGTCTTCTCGAGCCCGTGCTCAGCAGGGAAGGGATCCATTTCTGCCAGGCTGACCTCTGCCAGCCCCATGGACCCTGGTGCAGGCTGGGGAAGGGCTGAGGGGCTATGAGGAGGGCAAGGATGAGGTGGGGCAAGTGTCTTTCTGAGAAAGGGACGGCTTTTTTACCCACTCTCGGCAAGGCACCATGCCAGAACTGAGCCGGGGCCAGAAGACTTTCATTACGTGAAGCTCTAAGAAGGCCTTATAAAGGTATTTCCCTCAGCATCCGTTTGGGAGGGCCCACTGGGTGCCAAGTTTCCCTTAGTCTGGTATGCTCTGGGCAGGTTGAGCCTGGTCATAAGATGGGGGTGGGAGAAAGGCTTTGGAGGCCTGAAGTCAGGCTTCCTTACCCAGAAGAAGTGCAGGCTCAGATCCTGGTTGGGCTGTTTAGACAAGGCCTCCGAAGTCACTTCAGTGAACTGAACTGAGGCCCGATTGTGGGGGGCAGGGCTGGGGGGCCGTAGCCTTGAAAGAGACATGGATTCATGTTCTTGAGTCTAGCAGGTCTTGGATTCCTGGCACCCATGAGGTATTCCAAGTTTAACTGCAATTCAGGTTGAGCTTAGGGCCAAGCCTAGAGTAGAAACCCTCTTACCTGACAGGTTTGGGGACTGTGCCCATAGATTATTTGTCAATTGAGAAGTTAAAGGGCAAAATCATTAAATCACTCAGAAATGACAGATCTGTCCCAAACTTTTTATTTCAAAGCTGTTTAAAAAAAAAAAAAAGAGCAGAATAAGAACACTGAACGTGAGATCTGCTCTCTAAACAAAATTTGAAGTACACAATACAGCACTGCTAAGTATAGGCCCAATGTTGCAGACCAGACCTCTAGAACCTACATTCATCTTGCATCCCCGAAACTCTACACACACTGAACAACCACTTCCTGTTTCCCCTCCCCGCAGCCTCTGGCAGCCACAATTCCATTCTTTGCTTCCATGAGTTTGAGGATATTAGATATTTTATGTAAGTGGAATTATGCAGTATTTGTCCTTCTGTGACTGGCTTATTTCACTTAGTATGATGTCCTTCAGATTCATCCCTGTTGTGGCATATTGCAGGATTTGCTTGTTTTTTTAAAGCTGAATAATAATATTTCATTGTATGTGTTAAATCAAATATCTTAATTTCAAATCTGAATGTCAGTCATTTATTGATTTTTGGGGATATGACCAAGACCACTTTCTTTAAAAAAGTTTTTTGGGGCGCTTGTGTGACGCAGTTGGTTAAGCGTCCGGCTCCTAGTTTCGGCTCAGGTCATGGTCTCAAGGTCCTGAGATTGAGCCCCGTGTTGGGCTCCACACTCTGCAGCGAGTCTGCTTGAGATTTTCTCTCCCTCTCCCCTCTATCCCTCCTGCTCGTATGTGCACTCTCTTTCTCAAATAAATAAATCTTTAAAAAAGAAGTTTTTTAAAGAAAGAGTTTGCTGATTGGAGTTCCCTGGCTTATGTTCTGCAGAAGCTACACCTATAACTAATTCATGGTCTACAATTTCCAGTTTTAGTTTCTTTAAAATAGGAGTGACATTCGTTTGATACCTGCAGAGGAATTTCAGAGCAGAATCTTTTTACATTTTTATAATTTTTCTCAGTCTTTTATAATTTTGCCTCACTCACACATAATCCAAAGGCATTTTTTAAAGGAATTTGGCTTTCTCAATGTATTCAACTTAGTTTTCATCGAAACAACTATGGTTTCTTTTGTGCTCCTATTTCAATCCTTCATATAATACTGATTTAAATTTGTAAGCAAAATACCAACCATAAGAGCATAAAAAAGGTTTGAGAACAAACGTGCCTGACTCTTTTTTTTTTGTTTCCATTTTTTTTATGATTATGTTATGTTAATCACCATACATTACATCAGTTAGGAGAGCTTCTACTATGGTTTAGAATTTATTCCTGGTATTAGCTTGATTGATAAAAGATGATAAAATGAATGCAGGCTAGGAAGGTCTTATTCTTGGCTTTTCAACCATCAGCTTTAATTATAATAATCCCTGCCCTCCTGCTTACCTCACAGAGTTGTTCTGAGAATCAAATGTGAAAGGGCTAAGTCCTTTAAGACTTCAGGGTGCTACTGAGGATTGCTTAGCCTCCCTGTGGTCTCTAGGCTGGTATTCTTGGACTGGGGCAGGGGCTGGAGAAATGCAAACGCTCAAGCTAATTTGGCTGGTGAACATGATATTGAATAGAACTGGCTCACGATCTTCTGTGAGCCCTTGGATTTAAAAATGAATGCAATGAAAAAGATACAGTCCAGTAAGATATATCAACAGTCCTCCATTAGCTAAGCAGTCCCCAGGGCTTGCTCGTTAGTCTCCTGCATGCCATAAAAAGGATGCCTGCAGCCCTGCACTTGTAATTCAACACTAATGGCAAGATGGTGCAGACTCTGTCTCCAGCAGGAAGCCTAACACGGCACTCGAGCTTGCCTTTCTCCCTTCCGTACCTCCCGGGATCGTCTTGCAGCTATTTCGCTTTTCCCTAAGTTGGAGCAAACACAGGTTGCAAACTACACCAGAGAACCGTGTTTTCCTTCCTGGTTAACTTGTTTGATTTGTAATATATTCAGACAAGAAGCAATTATGACCTGTATTTTAGAAAATGATGCCCAATTAACAGTAAGATTATGCCAAACAATGTGTGAAAGACATTTTGGTGTGGGGTACGGGAGGTGTTTTGTAGAGCAAGCATTCGGCGAGTAGGATAGAAAGGCAACTCAGGGGATGGCCCTGAAATGAAACATTTGTTTTCTCAAATGTGCAGTCGGAAATGCAAATGTGCAAGAGCAAAGGAAAAGATTCATTGTGGTCTCTGATCAGAAGTGCATGAAGCCTGTCTCATCAGACACGCATCCTTATCGCCGTCAGATAATATTTATTAAGCCTCTTATTCTCCTGTGCATTTATGTGCAGCTGTGTGCGGCCCCGTAAAGGCTCTGTGACTTATGGTGGGAACTAAGGGTTCATATAAAATGCCGTGGTCTGCAGATATAACCAACCCCGGGCTTTTGTTCACCCTCTGTTCAGAAGATGGAGCACTCCTGGTGCTGTGAAAAACCAGGTGAAAGCAAACCTTAAAAAACTTTAAAGAAAAGTATGCTTTTTGCAGATAGAGAAAAAACCAATAATTGAGGAAAACCAAGCAGACTCACAGTGAGAATTGTGACCAGTTACCATTCACGACAGTCCCCTCCTGTCACTGACCCCATCAGCGCCTTGCTGAACACTCCCAGCTGCTCACAAGACTCTGAGCGGAGCTCTCCCCTTTGCACAGGTCGGGGAACATGGGCTCGGAGAGGCTGGGACTTTGACTCCCAAACCCATGCATATGGACCCCGTGCCGGACATGGCGCACATTATCTCCCATAACCCTCAGATCACCCCATGGAAGTAGTTCTGGTTATCCTGCTGACAGCTGAGAAGGTGCCAGGGAGACAGTAACAAGCCCGGGGTCACACCTGTTGCCTAGCAGGGCACAGCAATGGCCACTCTGGGGAAAACTCCTGCGATGTCTACCTGGTGCCCACCATCCTCAGCTTCCCTTCCAGACAGCCCTCTCCGTGGTATGTCTCCTCTAGGGCTTCAAATAGGAGGGGTCCAGTGGAGGGGAGCCTTTTGTTGAACCTCACAAGAGAACGGAGCCAACTTCCTCCCGCACATGAGCTCCACGGCTCAGACACAAGGCAAAGACTGTTATTCAGGGAGGCATGGTTGGTTCGAAGTCCAAAGGATAAAAGGTCAGTAGGGGATAGAAGAAATTGGATTTATTTATAGTATGTGATCTAAGTGTGCTCAGAGGTATTCTCGTCGGTTACCCAGAACAAGAGAGCATATTTATGGCCAAGATGGTGCAGACATCCTATTCCTTTTTATTAAGAATGTTTATTACCCGGCAATTGGGTTAAGCAATTGTCCAGCTGCTGAATTACTGTCCCTCTGATGGACCAGCCTCACTGCCCTCTAAACCACAGGAGCAGGGGGCCTAACAGCTCTTCCTAGAACGCACTAAGGGGCCCTAGTCTTCCCATCCCCAACCTTACATTATTATTCCCATTTTTTGACAGAAGTGATAAAGAAAAGACGTTTGGGAGGAGACGCCGTAAGTGGGTAATCATAACAAATAGCTTCAACTTGAGGCTGGCTCCCTTCTGCAGGGCACACACAGCCTGTCGGAGGCTCAAGTTCATGTCCCCGATGAATTTCGGGGTAAAGGTCATCAAATGCCCCCTTAGTACAAGCTCCTTCTGTCTCGTGCTCAAGCACAGACCCACAGGGAAGATAAAATAATGATAAAAACAGTTGCTGGGCTGAACTAGGCTGAGTAACTATGCTGGAGAATTTTAATTTGTTTAATTATTACAACCCTCCCAGGCAGTGGTGCTCATTATTCCCATAGTACCTAGGATGAATCCAAGGAGACAAAGTTACTCTCCACTGAAGTCCCCAGGAAGGTTCGATTCTATTGTAGCAAGAAGCCTGATCCTTCAGGGTTTTCTATTCTTAAGCACAACCTCTTTTTCTTAGATATGAAAACCTTGGAGAACTAACCATGCTGCTGTTGGTCTATTGTCTGCATGATCCCTTGTCAAGCGTCGGCACCCTCAATGCCTGGGTTACATGATCTCAAAGCCAGCTTGGTTTGGGCGTAAATTGAATGAAGGTGTTGCCTGCGCTCTCCATAGGACTTCAGAATCACTAAGTGCTACCCCTCACCTTGTTATAATGCCGGGGGTGCCATGTGCTGGGGCATGGAATAGATACAGACACCAGGTGACTCCTGGAACAGCAGGAATGCCTGCCAGCTTTGGGCATCGCTGCTGATGTGACCCAGATGCCCTTGGGACAGACAGCCTTCAGTTGTTCCCAAGCAGCACCAAATTTCAGCTAGAAGTTCTCTGGAGCTGACCAAGAAGGGGCAACTGAGTGGGAAGCAGAGAAAAGGAGGCCTGCCACAGGGCTTGGACCCAGAGCTGGTCCACCCAACGATCACTGCACCCAAGGGTCCTGGGACCATGTTCCCGAGCTGAGCCCCATGGTAACTGTGTTTGTGTACTTGGTCCGGAGCCTCCTCTTTTTATTGATTTTAGTTGTCTGACAACATAACCCTGGAAAATCCCAAAATATAACAACACGAACTGTAATTCCAATGACAATGTGAGATAGTGCCTTTTCCCCAATGCTATATGCTAACACTCTTATTACTCGTAGTAATAGTATACAATTATAGTATAATTGCCACACACTCACAGAATGGTGACATATGGGCTATCTGGAGGCATTAATAAGGGACTTCATTAGAGTCAGGAGCTGGGTTTGAAGCGGTGTTATCAAGGGGTCATCTGTAAAACAAAGAACCTTCTCAAGAGAGAACCAATTTACTCCCTGTTCCTGCTAAAGCTCTTCTGGCCTCCCTGGTGTCCACCTTGTGCTTGGCAAACAGGCTTATTCTGGATGTAGGAGATTAGGGATAAAAGATTTTTTTTATAGAAGGAGAAAAAGTATAATTCAGATATACGGCGCTCTGTGTGCTTAATTTGGAAGGCTTTGTGGTTGAGAAAAATAGATGCCATGAACTGCCTTTGTTGAAAAGGTGACATCTGGGTTCATTAAAAGGTATACGTTAGATTTTGATAAAGGCTATTTTTCTAAGTCATTAAATTGGTTTTTAAGGAACTTTCTACTCTCCTTCCTTTGAACAATTATTAAACTATAAAATAGAATTGCACAATTGCTAAAACTGTAATCTGAAATTTTACAGCCAGCTATAAAATGCTATATTATTAAACTATACTGAAGATGCTCAAGCCCATTACAACTTTTTAAATGAATTATAAAACCTTTTACTGCTGATAAAATAATCTTAAATTACAGTACTGTGTATTCTAACAATATGTTCAACCAAAGTTTGCTACAATGCAAACATGCCAATCACAAAAAAATCATTACTTGAATTAAGCTTGTGGAAGCTTGCACGTGACAGCAGGTGCAGAGAGCAGACGTTTGCAGGCTGGGCGGGACGGCCCTTCTGCCCCAGGGTGGGGTCTTTCCCCACGTTCCTTCCACCACAGGACCAGCCAAGAGTGAGTCTCTCATGTTCAAAGGCTACACAAGAGATACTTAACAGACCCCTGTGCACTGAAGGAAGGCTGTGGCAATAGTCATTTGTTCCACTGAAACTCATCCCATAAATGAGATTTTTATTTTTTTATTTTTTAAAAGATTTTATTTATTTATTTGAGAGACAGAACGAGAGAGAGAGAGCATGAGAGTGGGGAGGGTCAGAGGGAGAAGCAGACTCCCTGCTGAGCAGGGAGCCCGATGCAGGACTTGATCCTGGGACTCCAGGATCATGACCTGAGCCAAAGGCAGTCGCTTAACCAACTGAACCACCCAGGTGCCCTAAATGAGATTTTTAAACTCTCAAATATTTAGTTATTAAGTACCTGCCCCTCACACATATGTTATGGACTGAATGGGGTTCCCCCAAAATTCATATATATGAAAGCCCTATTCCCTGGGTCCTCCGGATGGGACTGTATTTGAAGAGAGGTCTTTAAAGAGGTGATTCAGTGAAAATGAGGCTGTTAGGGTGGGACCCAATCCAATCTGACTGGTGTCCTTATAAGAAGGGGAGATTTGGACACACAGAGGGACACCGGGGATGCACACAAAGGGAAAGGCCACGTGAAGGCTCAGTGAGAAGGCAGCCATGCGCATGCCACAGAGAGAGTCCTCAGGAGAAACCAGCCCTGCCCACACCTTCATCTTGGATTCCTGACCTCCAGAGCGGTGAGAAATAAACGTCTGTGGTTGAGGCCCCCTAGCGTGTGGTGCTTTGTTGCGGGGGGCTGAGCACCCCATTGCGGTGGGTGACACTGCCCTCCGCAGATGGGCCGTGCGTGCATCCACCTACCACGAAGCCTGACCCCCAAGACGAAATGCCTGTTTTTTGGTACCAGTTATATGTTGCAAGCTTCCACGTCTAATGGGGTTTGAATACGCAACTGAAGGCTCATTTCAACAGGCTGTGTGGCAGCCTTAATGGAGTAATACCCAATTTTTGAGCTCTGGATTCAAGCACTCTCCTCGAGGAAGGGCTTTGAAAATGCTCTATAAGCAGTCATTTCGAAAACTGTTTTTACAACAGCCTCTCTCCTCCCAGGGCTAACGTGGGTGGATTCTGGGAGGCAGCTTCCCTCTGAGCTCATCTGCTGGCACCTGGAGCTGGGAAGATTAAGTCCCAGGAGGCCACTGGCAGCCCCTCCACGCTGGGAGTAGCCGGGCCCATCAGGTGGGGCCCTTAGGCCACTTGGCAGCCTGGCCCGGAGCTCTGCAGTGAGGCTTCTGGGGGAGCCCAGAAGCAGCCTGGGTGGGGGGCCCTGCGGCTTAGCACTTCTGCTAAGGGAAGACACCCCTCACAGCTCATTTCTCCCAGAGTGGGGGGAATAAACTGACTCTGAGCAGGAGAGCATTATGCAAAGGCACTGTGGGTGTTGCCAACATTTGTTTTTTTTTTACGGGACCCATACAACAGCGGGGGCTAGAAAACACTCTGTAATACACAGAAATGATGGAGACCTCCCAAAGACAGGGAACCAAATACCACACATGACAGGCAGCACCAAAGTCGTTTTCTTAAACTAAAGGCTCAGGAAAAGGCATCTGTGTTGCCAGAATCACTTAGGTTCAGCACATGCGCTGAGGGCTCAGTGGTGAAGCGTCTGGCACTTGCCGTATGATCCTGCTCAATAACCCCCCATCCCCCGAAACTCCCCCATGCTCCAAGTCTGTGCATGAAACCTGATGGTGGTGCCGTATACACATTTCCATCCACTCTGGTCATCTGGCAAATGTCTCCTTTGAAATGTCACCTGTGGGTGACTTTTCCAAGGTGCCGGGGTGGAGGAGGGTGGAAAAACATTCATCAGAAGAAGGTGAGGGCGTGTGGGGCCCTGCGGGCTGTGGAGACCAGCAGGTCCTCGGATGATGAGAACCAGGTCGAGAGCCTCAGTCAGTACCACCTGTGATACCATCCACAGGCCCCACTGTAAGGGGAGTGTCACCTTGGGAAAATTAACTTGAATGTCCAAACGTGGGCATTCGGTGGCCACGGCGGCCCCTTTCCATTGTTCTTGCCTGCACTACCCTGGAAAGATCTGGTCCAATGTGGCTGCTCGCTCTTCCATCTCCGTAGGCCCCTTGCCAGCTAGGGAAACCTGAAAAGACTCTCCAACACCTCCATTTCCCCTGTTGTAAAAAGGAAAGGGGGTCTGTGAGGCAGCCCTCGTTTCCTGGATGGTAGTCCTCAGCCAGGGACGATTGTGCCCTCCAGGGGACATCTGGCTCTGTCTGGGGACATTTGTGGGTGTCACCATTGGGGAAAGGTGCTCCTGGCATCTAGAAGGTGGAGGCCAGGGGTGCCGCTCAACATCCTACAGGACACAGGACAGCCCGCACAACAAAGGATTTCCGGACCAAAACGTCAAGAGGGCCAAGGTGGAGGAAGTCTCATGTGGGGGAACTCTTCAATTCATGGCCAAGAGATCACCCAACAATCCTTAGGGAAGTTTCCAAGATTGGCAGAGAGGTGCACAGCCCACCTTCTGCAAAGAATTTCCAAGAAGCAAGTGACCTCCCACAGAGAAGCATCTGACTCTGAATTACATTTCCAAACCACCACCCTGACAAGGCCTCACCTCTTATCCTTAACAAGCCTGTTCTACAGGTGCAAAGCCCCACAAGACCAGAAAAGCCACTGGAAAATAGGACCCATAAAGCAATGCACAACCCAGCCTGGCCTCCTCAGGGCACTTCTCTATGACTGAATGGGACAAAGAGGACCAGTGATAATCCGAGTGCCGAAAGCTTCACAAAACTTACAAATAATAAAGACTTACACAGTACCACCTCTGGGCTGGGTGCGACACCGAGCATACTTTACACGCAGGATTGCATTTAATCCTCATAATAGCCCAAGGAGGCTCTACCACTGTCATCCCCATTTCAGGGATGAGGAAGTTGAGGCTAAGTAGTTTGCTCAAGGATTCATGGCTGGTAAGTGGTGAAATGAGAACAAGCTATAAGTTCCAACTCCACCTTTCTCATGAGAAGTTTCACTGTTTGGCCCTGGAATTAAAATTAGAATTTGACTAGCTTTTGATCCTGGTTTCTGGGAGATAACCTTTACATCCTTGGAAGTTCTTGAGTGATAGGAGTATCTTTGGTATTCATGAGCCCTTTGGATCCTACCTGAGTTCATGGTAATGAGATGACTCAGAACGGGGACTGGTCACCAGAGAGACCAACTACGGGCCAAGGAGCTGGGGCTTTGAATCATGTGAGGTCAGCCCAACTGCCTGACCTCCAGGGAGCAGAGAAGGGTAGAAGATTGCATTCAATCACAGGCCCAATGGCTCAATCAGTCACGCCTGTGTAATGAAACCCCAATTAAAACTCTGGTCACTGAAGCTCAGTGGAGCTTCCTGGGGGGTGAATGCATCAATGTGCTGGGAGGGGGACGTGTCCTGATCCCACAGGGAAAGGGAATGAAAGCTCTCTTCTGGAGACTCTCTCAGACCTCAGCTTCAGTATCTCTCCGTTTGGCTAGTCCTGATTTGTATCCTTTATAATAAAACCATAATCCTAAGTATAGTGCTTTCCTGAGTTCTGAGTCATTCTAGCGGACTGAATCTGAGGGGTCATGGGAAGCCCTGAATTTGTAGCTGGTTGGCCAGAAGTGCAGGTGGCCTGGGAACCCCTGAAGTGTGGCTGGCTACTGAAGTCAGGGCCATCTTGTTGGGGACCATGCCCTTAACCTTTGGTGTCTGTGTTGTCTCTGAGAGCTGGCGTCAGAACTGAATTCTAGGGACACCAGTTGGTGTCAGAATAGGTATCGTTTCCTTTCTTTATGCCAGTTTATGAACCAGTCTGGCACCTCCATCTGCCAGATGTTCCACAAGAATGTAGGGACTGATTTTAATCTCTATTGAGTGAATAATGTTACCTAGAAACAAAAAGGTAAAGTGCTCTGATTTCGGTAATACAGTGCAGTCATTTCAAACACATAGAAGGAAAGAAGCTCCTTTTCTCTTTCTTCTCTCCTGATCCAGCCTCTCTGTGTCTCAGGCCTACTGTCTGAAAAAATGGGAATAATAATAGTACTGACTTCATGAGATTACTGTGGGGATTAAATGAGTGTGTGTGTGTGTGTGTGTGTATACACAATATATTCGATATTCTAATTATATATATGTAATGTGCTTAGAACCGTACTCGGCTCATGGGAAGAGCTTATACACATTTACTTTATTAATACCCAACCATAAAAACCAGAAGTGATGTGTGTTATCAGAGCAAATAGTTTTCGGTTCTGTTGTATTGGATGGTTTATAATGTTTCTCAAAGGAGGGTTTGGGGACCACTGGTGTCTATGACACCATGTAGGGAGCATTACTAACATTTTTAATTTTAATATTTATATATTGATTATAATGTATAGAGAACTAGCACACTGATTCATGTATGTGTCACATATGTTTTTAACAGCTTCAGATGAGTCTAAAATGATAGTATTTATATAAATAAGTATATCTAGTAATTGAGTTTTTGGTTTTGTTTTGTTTTTAATGAGAGAGAGAGAGAGAGCGCGCACAAGCAGGGGGAGCGGCAGGCAGAGGGAGAAACAGCTCTCCGCTGAGCAGGGAGCCCAATACGGGACTCGATCCCAGGACCCTGGGATCATGACCTGAGCCGAAGGCAGCCGCTTAACCGGCTGAGCCATCCAGGTGTCCCTAGTAATTGAGTTTAAAGATGACTATGAAGCAAATAATAGTACAAGCAGAATGCAGATATGGGAAAGAATCAAAGTCTTGGTGTCAGAGGCTGAGACGTGGGGCTGGTTCTCAGACACGATCTTTTCTGCGACTAGGACTGTTTCCTATTTACAGCTGTGTCACCTCTTCCCAAGGTCAATGCTGGTTAAATAGATGTGGCAATAGCCCCTGGTAGATAGTCCCACTCTGGGATCCAGGCTGGACCAAGATCTGACTACTGTCACGGCCTCGGTCATACCACCAAGAAGCTGGTTGTTAGGATGACACTCCCAGGAGACTCCTTCTGGGCATGGGGAGATGGAGTTTGGAACAGTCATAACCCCTCAAGACCTGGTCCTTTCTTTACTATTGGTTTCCCATCCTCCTTGTCTCGGTGTCCAAAGTACACCTGTACTTTCCCTCCTTCCTTAGGGCTTTCTACAATGACCAATTCTTAGAATCGGCTGGATATCACTCCGTTCCAATGGTTCTTACAAATTAAGAAAGCACAGTCTAAAGAGCTCCATCTTTTTTCCTCCATGGATGCCCAGCCTCTGGGAAGAGCCCTTCCTTTATAGTCCCAGGGTCCAGAGTTAAAGCTCTCACACTTCTCATCAATCACTCTAAGAGTGGTGGCCACTTACCACTTGGAGAGGGTTGGACAGTGATGCTGGGCCCTTTGCGAAAGGGGAACCAGGTTTTTAAATCTCACAGCCGACCTGAGAGGCAGGTGATACTGTACAGCAGACATTCAGAGAAGGTAGGAAACGTGCCCTAGGTCACAGAGCAATAGGAACTGAGCCAGGGTTCTCACTCAGGTCCATCTGACCCCCAAAGCTCATGCTCTTCCCAGCAAAGCCACTCCTAAGCTGTCAACCACAGGTTAAAGGAAAGTGCTGAGGAGGTGCCTGCAGGGTCTGCCCACTGGCATAGGTGGACTGAGTCCCGGGGTGAGCGTCCCCATGCCAGGGCCAGCTGTGGAAGGAAGCACCTCACTCTCTCCCCTTCCAGCTTCCTGCCCGCCCACCAATCATCCCGTGCAAAATCCCACCACCCTGGCCTTGCAATCAAGTGCCTCTTCTCCAGTGGAAGATTAACAGGACGCCAAAGCACCCCATTGCTCTGCTAGCATAAATTGCAAGAAAAACATTTAGAATATTGATTAAGTGCTTCATGCTCGAAGATTTAAATTTACCTCCTGTATTTCCAGGATTAGCTGACATAATGGGGTCAGTCTGCTGGCACAAATGATTTACAGAACACCCATTGGCAACTTGCCTTTTAAAACTCAACACTGAACATTTTCACTTGGTCACAGCCAGAGGAGTCCTGGGCATTTAGCAGGTTTGGATAATTGCCTTCCTGCTGCCACATCTAGAACTTCTGGGGTCTGGCCCTGGGAAGAGCTTTGAAATCATTTCCGGTCTGGTCTGGCCCTATCAGGTCCAAAGAGACCTTGTTAAGGTGATGGGGTACTGGGGCGGTGGAGGGATACGCTGTTCTTCCAGGATGGAAAGTTTTGTTTCAGGTCTAGATGATTTTCAATATTCTGATATTCAATATTCTAATTAAATATTTGAAAACTCTAATACGTAGGAGGTAAATGGATGGGCAAATCTTGTCTGCCCTCTCCTCCTCTTATCAGTCGGCGAACATCCTGCATGCTACAAGCACCCAGCCCATTTCTATAAGCTTCAAACTGTACTCTGTGAAGAGAAGGAACTGTATCAGGTCAAGGAGGCCAGGGATTAAAATCCAGTGGATATTGCAGGTTCTCTGCTCCAGGAAAGATGCCCACCCTCAAGGCCTTTGCCCCACGGCCCACGGAGGGCCATTCTAAGTGTCCCTGTTGTGGGACCTTGAGGGCTAGCGTGGTCTGACCACCAAAGCGAATGATGGGCTATTGGTGGGGAAGAGAACAGGAGCCCTCTGCTCTGCACTGGGGATTTCAGTAGTAAGCATTCTCGCAACGACTATCCACTGGAGATGCTTACATTTCTTCATGACTGAGAAAACCACACTGCTGGTTTCTTTCTAGAATGCTGTCTTAAAAGTCCCACTAGGGAGAGGGGAGGAGCCCTACTTGAGCTCTGTCTACAACCTCTGGCCCTCCATGTCTCTCCACAGAGATGTTTTCTTTGGCTCCTAAGAAAAACTGACTTTGGTTGTGGCTCTCCCTGTTCCCTAGAGCTCTCCAACTGCTCACAGCTATCCCATACCCACCTTTTAGCCCTGGATCGGAGTGTGTGTGTCCCTCAGGCTACCAGACTTTCTCTTGTCAATCACAGCTCTTTTGAGGGGAAAGAGAGTGGAAAGGGGCAGAGACAGCAGTTTTCCCCAGAGTCCTCAGCCGCAGCCCCTGGGCTGTCTTCCCCAGGCTCTAGCACCTGTTAGACCATGGAATCCAAGACCTACAAATGCCACTTTAAGGGGTCTTTACTTTAAGCTTCCAGAATTAAGTGGTGTACAGTGAGGCAAAGTAGGGATTTTTTCCAACACCTACTTACATCTCCCAAAGATATTTACTTTAAATAAGCGACAAGTACAGTCCATTTGGTTTAAATATCCTGAGCTTTTTTCAGCTAGCAGACCACTCAAGTGCACAGAAGATGAAATAATTGGTAGAGTTTTTAATCTTCCTTTGTTTTTCATGTGACCACTTTGTACAAGTCAAAGGGATATACCAACAATAGTGCAGTCTGCATCATGCTTGTTACTAATATGACTGCCAATTAATGCTGACATGGGAGCTTGGCGGGTTACCCAAAACCTGCTATTTTATCACCTCAGGGGGTAAGCACTTGGACATTTCTATGACATTTTATACTAATCAATCAACTTTCCTTTTTTAAAGACAAGCCTTTCCTAGGAACTGCAGACGAGTCCTATATGCCCCACACCCAAGGCCACCCATTTCCCCAGAAGAATTGCATTTGGTTTGTTGATTATTACACTTTGAAGCTGACTTTTGAAAATGTTTATTCTTATTTCTTCCCTTCCAAAGGGGAAATCTATCTCAAATGTTAAGACAGGAACCCAAGTCCCCAAGAGTTTTCTCGTATTATTGTATATTTTAAAATATTACAAGAGGGTGCCTCTCAAGGGAAGTGACCTTTATAGCTGCCAAAGATAGTTGACTTTCTCCAAATCTGTTACCAATGGATCCCAAGCTGGTTTCAGTCAATTCTATTCTGAGTAATGACACACACGGCTGGGACAAACGCCATTCTAAGATATTTCTAGGACCCCCTGGCAAATGATAATTTATCTGGAGACAGCCAGGCAGGCAAAAGAAGGACAGATGGGGAGAATGAGTCTCCTGGGAGCCCTCCTCCAAAGTGAAAGTGCTAAATCAGTGCCAGGGACCATGTTCTCGGGGTGAAGGCCCATCTCTTATCACTCATTCACCCCCCATCCTCTGGCCTCCAGTGATTCTTTCCACTGTTGTTAGTATAGGTCATTCTAAAGACATTACCAAGCTGCGAAAAGTTTCACTGGCAAACTTCCAGTCTTTCCCTATTCCCTGTCTCCTGGAATTGCATGAGCTTTGTGTTTTCCCTATTACTTGAATAGCTGCTTTCGGGAAGCACTAGGACATATGGTTCTCTCAAAACCAGCTTTTCCCTGCCGCCTTTTCTATCCTCTCTTCTCTTCTGTTTTTTACTTCCTCCTTTCTGTCCATTTCTAATTCAAAGAAAGAGCCCAGGTTGGTTGTTCAAGGTCATGGAACAAGGCAGAGAAGTATACTGGTCTTGGGACAGAAATCCCAGGCCCTCCAAAGAATTGCCGTGTGATTCTGGTTAAGTCACTAGCCTTTGCCTGCCTCTGTTGCCTTAGGTGTAAAAGGGAAGGATGTCTGTAAGCAAGGCACAACACCACTGTCCATCTGCTGTAAAGGGACCCGGTGGCCAACTGACCGGGCATCAGACATCACATGTGACATTTTTAAAGTACCATTCTGGAATGTTCACTCTGTCCCAGGCCCTGAAGCATTACCCCCGTTTAATCCCCTCAACTCTGGCAGCTCAGCCATCCTCGAGTTTTGTGGAAGCTGAGGCCTGGAGAAGCCATGGGGCTGATGAGGATAAGAGCCTGGGTCTGAACACAGGCTTGGCTGCAGAGCCCATGCCCTCACTCCCCGCCTCACGTGTGCAAAAATGGGCTCAAGCAGACCATCTCCTTAGGAGGGAAGGTGAGGTTTGGTAGAACCCTGAAGGACTCCCCAGAAGTGAAATGCTGTTTAGCTCCAAGACATGTGTGTCCTGTGTGTGTGTGTCCCAGGGAAGACAAGTATGGCTGCGCCCTCATGCCCTGCTCGTCCCACACTTCTATTTCCCCCTCCTCCGAGAAGTTAAAGAGCAGCCTCGACATAAACACCATGCTTTTACTTTGCCCCTCTATTTATGAGGCAGACTTCCTATCACTAATACAGGGGAAGGCGAGGCGCCGTTTCTTGGGAACAGAGCTCATGTGTCCCCCAACATTGCCAGGGCAACCTTGCAGCAGTACAGAGTCCTCCTTGCGGGGGGCGGGGGGGGTGGCTGGGCGGATCTGTGTCGGAGGCACAATATTGTGTGGCCAAGACATGCGTGCACCACAGGAAGCGGAGGTCGGGCGGTGTGATGTGGGGGGGGGGGGGGGGGGGGGGGGATGGGGGAGCAGGGCACAGGGAGGTGGGGAGAATGCCTCCTTATGGCTGACACAGTCCTCTCTCAGTTTCCTCTTAGAGGAAACTAATTTCACGGGATTTCCAACAACGGCTATTCTTCTGAAACGCCATCTATTAATTTGGTCTGACTTCCCAAAATGTTGACAAGCTGTGCCTTTGCCCATTATTTGTAAGTTCACTGAGGAGAGAATTTTTTTTTTTTGAGGGCCCATCTCCATGAAGTTTCCAAAACAAAGAAGGGGCTCAATAAACAGGCCAAACGCTCCCTCCGCAGCCATGCTCTGTGCGCTCAGACACGTGCAGAGAAAGACGTGGTTTTGTCACGGTCAGACCTTGCCTCTTGTACCAGTCAGGAACCATCTCTGGCCCACTCTTATCACCGAAGGACACCACGGTCCAACACCTTATCTGGCCACTTGTCTTACTGGTGCTAGAACCTGAGTGGACCCAAGAAGAACGGAAGGGTGGCCGAGGAGGAACAGGATGCCGAGCACCCGCCAGAGACAAAGAACAGATCCTGTGTCTGTGGTGCGATGTCTGGCTCCCAGCTCGCCTCTCCCCGGCTGGGGGGCTTTGTGCAAGTCACCTCCCCTCCCTGAGCCTGAGGGCTCTGCTGCAAGATGGAGCAGTTAGAGGCTGTAATAGTCCCCAAGCCTCCTCCTACTTCTGGCGGTTTCTGCACAGTGATTTGGACATTGGACATGCTCAGGAAATGCTTCAGAAGCATGAAGAGAATCTGGTTGACCTTAGGCTGTGCAGCTCCCCTCCCTGACTGCTCCTCAGTGCTGTGCGTATGAGTGGGTGTGAGTGCGTCTGAGGGTTTGTGACAATGGAGGATGGGAAGGAGACCAACAGTCAGCTGAGTGGCATGTAGGATATCCGAGAAGAAGGGAGACACTGGGGGAGAGAAGACAGCAAGCAAACCAGAAGCAGAGGAACTGCCCCGGTGGTCTGTAGGGAACGAAGAGGATTGTGAGTTAAGACAGTATTGGCAAAAGAAGGTTTCTGGTGAACATTCTGGTGAGCCTGATCCTCGGTGGCAGCAGAGTGGGGAGAGAAGGGAAAATATACTCCAGTGACGGGTGTGAAGTGACAGCACAGTGCCTGGTGCATGTGTCTTTCCCCAGCATGGCAGGCAGCAGAAATTCTCACGCGGTCACAACTACCCCCCAAATACAGGAAGAACCACGAGAGCACCGGAGTCTCCTGGATTCCCAGCACCAGTTCTGTGACTCACAAGCTCCAGCAGAAGTGTTACGTCACCAAGCCCCGGTGTCCTCAAGTGCAAGAACAAGGCTAACAATAATACTGTTACTCTCCCACAGCCGTCAAGAGGATAACAGCCAGAGAGGTAAGGTGTGCGAAAATATTTTGCAGACATCCAAATAGGTAATCTCTTGCTAAGTAAGTAGCTGAATACCCGTTACTATGAAAAAAAAAATCAATAAAAAGGCAGAGTAAACACTCTGCTGTGACTAAAGGCAGGAAACTTTTGTTCGCATGCCATTGTGGTTCTGCCCTTGGAGATCTGGATTAACCCCAGGGAAGTCTCCTGGCCATTCTCACCGGCCTCTAGTCCCACGAGGGGCTCTGGGCAGGGTGGCTCCACATAGTTCCTCCTACTTCAGAAAAGCATTTTCTTCTGCTTCTGGAAGAACGAAGCCATACAGACTCCACACTGGAGTTAACACCTCACTAGTGACAGTGTCTCTGGTTAACCTTTAGACAGAGTTACACGCTCCATGTTAAGTTTAAATGACAGTGGTGGCGACCGACCTAAGAGTACCTTCTCTTTCAATAGGCGCTGCTTTGTAGAGAACACAGAATAAGCATAATAAATAAATCAATACCAGTTCAGCTCTGCCACTCCACAAACAGAAGGCTTAAAGATTCATCTGCCCAGCCCCCTCATTCCACAGGTGAAGACACCAAGGCCAGCTCTGGGGACCCTAACCAAAGTCGCATTCCCAGCAGATGGGAGTCAGTCCCAGAGTTCGTCTTTCTCCCGCTCTGTGGCACTTCACAATCTCCATTTATCATGGTTAAAATGCACTTTTAAGATTCAAACCCAAGCAGCCCTCCATCATTAGCCGCCTTATCTTTAGATGCATTGCAGGAAACTGGTCCGGGCTTCCCCCTCTACAAGTGAGCTCCAGAGGGGAGTTCGGCCCCCGCTCTTACCTGCAAATTTGCACAAGGTGGTAAAACATGAGTGGGGATTTCATTCTCAGAGCCTGCTGGCACCAGGGGCTTGTTCTTGGCCCGGAAGGCTGTGGTGGTGGCAGTGGTGGTCTGAACTGGGAGGGCTGGCTGCCACACGGTCACATCAGAACCATTGCCGAAGGCTTGAATTGCATTTTCTGCAGTAAAGCAGGAGGAAATCCAATTTCAAAGTCAAGCAGCAAATGTAACAGACAGGATACATAAAGCCAGAAAGGCACACTAGAAATTCTGATTACAGTATTGGACTTCCCTGAACAAAACCCACCCATCCCTCCACCCTACACATGCTGAGAGCCAGCCATCGGGTCAGGTGCTCAAAAATCAATTCATTAATTAAACACCGAGATGGACACTTAGGAATGCTCAAAGCGCAACAAATAGTGTTCCTATTTATGTACCAGGGGCTGAGCAAGATCCTTGCCCTGAAATACTCATCAGTCAAGTGCTTCGAAACCTAGCCTTGAACCTTTTTTGCGGGGGATCATGATCATTGATCCATCTTCCAAGAACATCCCTGTACTCTGTTAAAATACTATACTAAAAGCAAACTAGTTGGTGCTTTTTTTTTTTTTTTTAAGTAACATAAACCTAATTATGAGGGACCTTGGTGGCATCCATGCTAATTTGGCAGGCAGTAAAATCAAACAGCAAAAGATGTGACTCACTACCGTAGAGCACTCTGCACATGCTCTGAGCAGCTACTATGGGCCAGGCATTGCTCAAAGTACAGATGCAACCAGTTTCTTTAAAAGAAAATAAATCTACTCCAATCTCATCAACATATAGTGCAAATTTAAGTAAGATTATTTTTCCCCTTTCTGCTCCCAGTCTTCCAAACAAAATCTGCATAATTAGGTAGGAGCAGCCCTACTTAAATGAAAAGTTTAAAATGTAAAACTTTAAAAGCTTATTACAATTTCATGGGATTAGATTGTTTTTATGGCAAGAGTAAATTGGTTGTGTGTTGTTCCCCTCCTCAAAATGAATTAAAAACAGTTTTTAATCAGGTCCTCAGGGATTTGGCCTGGCTTTAGGAATTTTTTATTTCATATTCATTGTATAAGAAATCAAACTCCTCCATTTGAGGCCTGAATGTGCAAATTGTTAATATATGATTCTTAGCTGGCCTTTTCCGATATACAAGACAGAATAATTTAAGCCTAATCTTCCTCTTAGAAGTGACATTTTGTTCTAAAATTGTTATCCTTTAAGTTCAGCAAACTGGAAGCTTGTTTTCTCAAACTTTCCATTTTTCAGGCTGTAAGAAAC
Source organism: Mirounga leonina (assembly GCF_011800145.1). Taxonomy (NCBI): domain Eukaryota; kingdom Metazoa; phylum Chordata; class Mammalia; order Carnivora; family Phocidae; genus Mirounga; species Mirounga leonina. The sequence goes on from NW_023270265.1 coordinate 39,624,701, forward strand.
AGCTTCGAATTAATATAAATGCTTTTTATGTTCCCAGCCACGTTACATGGCTTAACGGGTGGGTGCGATGCAGAGAGGTTTCCCTGAATGACCTGGACCACCACCACCACAAGCCGCAGAATGCTTCTTTCTCTTTCCTGTTCAGACACGGAGATTCAGGAGACCCCTGCCGTTTATTGTCACTACCTGAGCTTTCCCGTGTGCTTGCCTTGCCGCGTGGGGAGTCTGTGGCCTTGCTCATTCATTTACTGAAATGTCAGTGGAACACAGACTAAGTGCCCGGTCCTGCTCTGTGCAGGCCATGCAGCGGTGAACATCAAGGACAGCAACAACAGACAAAACCCCTGCCCTCACGGAGATCCCATGCCCCGGCTGGGGAGGGTATTAAGTGAAATATAGAATCCATTTAGTGCTGAGAAATGACTGGAGGAAATGAAGCAGGGGTGAGAGTGGAAGGGGAAAATGTTCTGATAGAGCGGTCCAGGGAGGCAAAGGTGGCATCTGGAGAAAGACCCGAGTGACAGTCACTCCTATCTTACCTCCGTCTCCAGCTCATTCTTCTCTCCTCCCCTCACCCTGGCCATGCACTTTGGCTTAAAAATAACTGTGTTTCCCCCCAATAACTAGAAATAAACAATCAGTTAAGGTTGTGTTCATGATAGAGGAATCTGGGAGAGATCTGGTTAATCCGAAGGCAGCAGAATTGGGTTACTGCATTCGGTTTGGAATCTACAAATTTTCAATTCCTTCTACTCTAGAGCCTTTTGCAAGAGAGTGAATTGATGGCGCTGTGTCTTTGGTGGACTGTGCCCCTTCTCATTGAAGTATAAATAGAATGACTATGAAAAATTCTGGCTGGCTTTGGTCCCTGTTGAAGACCAAATGTATTTATTTTTATTGAAAAGTCATTAGCAAAAAGAGGCCAGACCAGTCTCCCCTTCACCAAAATATTATTAAGCAGGGACACCTTTAGTTTCTCCATGAGGGAGAGGTTTTCCAGCCAGGGTGACTATCATCTTTTCTCACACTGACCTACACTGTCATTGCTTTATCTTCATTAAAACTTGCATTCTGCCAAAAGACTGTGCAGGATGTGGAAAAGAAGGATATATACATACTTTTCTTTTTTTAAGTCAAGACCAAACAAGAGATCTAAGGTACACTTCACAATGTTTTAGCAAATGTCTCCATACTTCCCATTACTTCTGTGGTTTTCAGTTTCACTTAGGTGTCCAGAAGCTTGTGTTGGTTTTAAGATGAGTAAAACATTTGGTTACAGCCACATCACTGAAGTACCTAATAAGCAAATCATTTAGATTTGTCTTTTCAACAAAGGAAGCTATAAAGAGGTTTTAGAATAAGTAACACTTAAAAGCTTTTCCATGTACGCATGGTAAATTGTTAGCTAATCCTGGTCATCAATCATTGTATGGCAGAGCATCATGGAGAGTTGTCACGGCTCTCAGAGGGGTGGCTGAACCTTAATTCCTAGAAGCTGGCTCCAACATCTCTCACCAGGAAGTCACACCTGGTCCCCAGTGTTCAGCCATATATTCTCGTCCAATGGGCCCTTTACTATCAGGCATGACACAAAAGCCTCAGGGGATAGGGGCTGCAGAAGAAGGAACTCAGGCTTCAGATCCATCTCTGGCATGGAGGGTCCATGTGAATAACAGCTGTTTACTCAACTGTGAAATGGAGATGCTCATACCTAGATCTAGGACTCTGTGCAGATTACAGTAAATGAGATAATGTATATATTGCACTCCCTATAGAGTGAGTTGAGGGCACCCAATAAATTAATGTCGGCTGCCACAAAATGAGAGCGAGGTACTCAAGCATCTCCGCTGGATCACCACCTCAAGCAGTGTGCATCTCCGTGGATCGAAGGGAGACCCAGCACGGTCTGATGAATGCCCATTGTTCATACCTGTACATTTCTCTCCATCCCTCTCCCTTTGGGAAATATGTTTCCACATTGCCCCAAGCAAACTGCAATAATAACTGATACTATTTCCAAGCAGGAACAACTTCCCCTCTCCCCCCCACCCCCAAGTGCTCATCTCTGCCTCTCAAGATAACTGACATCCTGAGGTTCCTGGCTGCATTGCCAGCTTATCCCACTCAAGAATTGTGGCTTCTCCTCTGAGCCAACCCCGAACATCCAGGGGGCTATTGATGTTAATGTTCTAATTTTTCTCAGTGAGCCCTTGTAGGCTTACCCCCATCTAATTTGTCTGAGCTTCTCACACCGTACATTGCGCCCAGGTTTTAAGAACCTTTGGAACAGACTTCATGCTGGTTGCCAACATCAAAATTTGATCTGTGGGTAGAAGAGCTCTATCTGACATAATGTACCCTCTGTTGTTTGAATCTCTTGCTCTCTTAAGCCTTTGGGTTCACATACTTGGCAGCACCCACTCGCTCTGTTCCCTGCTTCATTGCGCAGTATGGCCAAGAGATGCTGGATTCACCATCAAGGAGCAGGAAAAAAGCGACAGAGAGAGCAAGAAGAGGCAGGCACAAGAAACATGAAGATACAGCTTGAACACAGAGAGGAAAGCGTGTTTGTGTGTTTGCTTCCTTTTTTTTTTTTTTTAAACTCACTAAGACAAGTATTGTCCTTGAAGAAGTTCAAAAATTTCAAGCATTCTTCTATATCATTCCCACTGTTGCTGCAGTCACACCATGGGGCCACGCTGAGGCTACTGGAGTCTATGTAGTTGGGGGTCATGACTGTACCTAAAAAAGTAAAAACAAGGCATCTTGTTCTTATGTGATCATACAGACTTTTGTATAGCCTAAAAAGAAACAAATATTCCTCTGATGGTGGATGCACCACGGATAATTACAAACATTGTGTTTGCTGAGTGAGAAATTACGTTAAGCAGTGCATTTTCTTGGCAATTTATCTTGAGCACATAAAATAATTTACACATTTACTTAAAAAATTATAACAGAACTCCTTGAGCTGCACTTAGGGTATTTTTTCTGCCCAAATGGTATGGATGTTACGAAGTAGGAGAGAATTAACTTCGAATGCATGAGTTGCCAAATCCCTTGCATTTTCTTGAAAATGTCATTAATCTTCATAAATAGACAGAACTGGTTTTACATATCTTAAAAATTCTTTTAGGACTTTGCATCCACTTCCCTCAGAAGCAAATGGCTTCTTCAAAGTAACACAGGGAAGCTTAGAAGCTATCCTTTGGGCTACCCCACATCCAGAACATATATAACGAGGCCTCTGCTCACCAGACTTTCAACTGATTTAAATAAAGTCTTCCAAGTTGTGAAGGAATTGGAACTAAACAGTGGAAATTCTCTAAGCTGATGGCTCTTGGAGTATTGTCTCGATAGTCCCCAAAAGTCCTCAAAGAAATGCTGGGTGGTCTCACTTGCCTACATCTTCCTATATTCATGGTTTTTCTGATGAGCTCTGTGCTGGCACAAATAAACAATGCATTTATACTTAATACAACCCAAATGTCTTCTTCTGGGTGGCTCGCACCAGGCGATGCCTATTCATGCCAAGAAGCCTTCTGGTTTTTTGTATTTTGTGGACGTAAGAAGTAATAGGTGGTCAGTGAGCCACAGGATATATTTGGTTCTTAAACAGAAAAAAAAAATTCTTTGTAAGCTCTTCTGGGTCAAAGACATATCTTTTTTACCCTACATTCCTTACCAATTTGAACTACATTATCTCCCATTATACATTGGGATGGGAACTTTGACCCACAGCAGACAGTGAGCACCTAACTTTGGATGAGAAAGGAAAAGGTACCCCAAACCCTGAGTCAAGAGGTTAAAATGTGTCTACTCAGTATCCACTGAATGCAGGGCATCATGATGGATCCCTGACATATGGAAGAAGCAGGTGCAAGCTTTGTCCTGAAAGACATTTAGAACCCAGTGACCAGTGCGGAGGGAAAGATCCAGACCCAAGAGAGAAATAAATTTTGGTCTGTAAAATGCATTGCTTCAACCATTTCATTCCATTCCATGATGAGTATTTCATCATCCTGGGCAGGTAATGGTTTGCCAAGCCAGAAATGCCTGGCAGCCCTGTGCCTTGGCCCCTCATGGAGGAGTTAATGAACACATATGCCTGGAAGGATATGGACTAAGGTGTTAATAGGGATGACGTCTGGGATTCGAGTTGTAGATCCTTCCTACTGTCTCCTTTGGGTTTCTCTGTATTTTTTTTTACTTTTTATAATGAGCATGGCTTAATTATTTCCATTGTTTCTTAAGCTCATAATTCCATAGTTGATAAGTAACTCCTACCAGAGACCAGCTTACTTAAGAAAAGGAAAGAGTGAATGCAAATTTGGAATACTGACTCAAGGAAGATACACCCATTGGGATACAGCCACAAAAATGCTAAACAACATGGTGAAAGGTCTTGCCCAAGAGAACACAGGTATCCTTTCAAAAATGCTGGGATGAGTGTGCAGGCCCCTATAATATCCCCGCATTAAGCACCATCGTTGATTGTCCCAAAATCTCTTGCTGAAGACACTCTGGTGACAAAAAAAAAAAAAAAGGGGGTCTGTGCTGTCATTCTTGGTGGGAAGCTCTTCTCGCCGGTGACTTGTGCGATCATGGCAGGAACACACACCCTGGCTGAGCTGTCACGCTTCTGACAAGTGTGATTTCCCTCACCCCTCCGCAGCCTTCACTACGTGTTTGTCCTCAAACGTCAGTTGTGACGGAGCCCTGCCACTGAGGCTTCCTCAGGCCCTGGGACCCGGAACACCTGCCTTTTTTCCTGCCTGCCCCTTTAAGCCATGGACACAAATTTCTGACTCCTCGCACTCTACTGGTACTAAGTAGAGTACTAATTTCTGACCCCTAACTGCACTCTCGCCCCGAATGCCAAGAACCTGGTTCTGGGAAAGCCTCAGGTGTTGAGAGGCAGAAAACACTGTTTCTGCTGGTCTATTCTCAGGGAACCATTTTAGGCTCCATCACCTCCTGCCCACCAGGAGCTGAATTACCAACAATATTAACGGTGAGAAGGACCCCGGTAGTTAGGGGTTTTATTCCCATTTCTGGGGAACAGCCTTTTTTATTTCCCCAGACAGAATGCCTCCCAAGTGCCCTAATTCAATGAGCTCAGATGGACTTGCTTCCCTCTTCCACGGCCATGTTGTTTGTTTGTTTCCTCCTGTTGTTCTATGTGGGCGGTTCTCCCCCGGGGGGTTCCTTCTCAGCTTCTCAGGCGCTCAGACCTGCACTGTCTTACTTACTCCCTGCTTCCTGCCTCTGCCTCTGCACAGCCATGAACCCCGGGTTTCCCAGGGGATCAAAACCCCAGCACAGAGGGTTACTGGGTGATTTTTTCCTTTTACAGACACTGGCAAGCTGCAATGGAAAGAGTCTGTGAGTCTTTGTAAACCACACTTCCCTCCCGTCCCGCTTCTCCCCGATCTTACCAATAAGCCCTGAGTAGGCGAGGAGGCAGTCAGCATAGTTTTCCTTTAGACAGCTGCTGGAAGACCTTGACTCGGGTTGGCAGTTGGTAAAAAAGTCCGCAAGGCGAGACCTGCAATGGAAAGAAAGGGCAAGTGGTGAGTTTTGAAATACCCTAAACTTCTGGACCAATGTAAACTTTTCTTTGTTCCTTCGTCGATACGCCTTTTTCTGCACACACACACACACACACACTATATATATATATATATATATATATATATATATATATATATATATATAGAAAGTATGCGCTCTGAGGATGTTAGCACCCCCTCTTATCCAACCTCCCCCCACACAACCGTCCCCTCCTTCCCCCAGACTTTTACCCACCTGTGTGTCTGCTTATTTGCAGAGAAGTCTTCAGGGCCTGTAACTGGAGAAATCTAGATGCTTTGAAGTTTCCATTCAATATTTATTTCTGACAGACTTATTTGCATCTTTAGGAAATATGCTTCTCTACACACTCACCAGAGAGCCACACTGGGAAAATATTTACTTTATACAGAAACATGTCCCTGGCATCCAAATAGGATCCTACAGCCCATCTGCTCCCGTAATTCCTGCTGGCTTTAAAACTACGTGTATTTGTCTTGTAAGTTATCTCTCATTCACCAGCCCAGGGGACACGGATTGATTCCAGCCAAGTGAGGAGGAGCTCGCCACTCCAGAACCGAGGGGAAAAGCAGGAGGGACAGGTGATGCTCACTCTAGGCAGTCACTATGTGACTGGGCCTTCCAGGGGAGGTGGTGCCTGGAGGGGCCACTGACCAAGTGTTGTATCTGTCTGCAGTTTGGAAACTGCCCAGGGGCCTGCACAGTCCACTGGGAAGCCCTGAGTGGTGGTGAAATTGCAGAGCCCCAGAGGTGGGGAGGGGGCCACAGACATGCTGGTCTGGGGAGGCAGAGGGCTCTTTGTGGCCAACTGGCTGTTTTTCAGTCTGAAGAGGATATTGTTGGAGAAATCCTGAATGAGAGCAGGGCCACCAGAGGTCATCTCAGCAGACAACAGCTCTGCTTCTAAGCAAAGAACACAATGGACTTCAAGAGAATTTAAATTATCCGGCAATTATGGGAGACAATGGACGGCTGTCTCAGCTTTTTTCTCTTCAGCTTACCCAAATTGGCAGCCAACATACATAGTGCTGTTTTTACTTCCTTCCACCCAAAAAACTGTGTTTACTTAGCATACCTTAGGTTATATGCGAGCTCGCGTGGCAGCGGGGCGGAACAAGGGAGCGTGTGCAGAGATCACGGAGGTAAAAGGTCTGCAGGAAGCTCATTATCTGTCCCTTTACTACAACTGTAACTATCGGGGAGTTAAAAGGCCCAATGAAATCATCTAAATTCATAGCACATTGCAAAGGCTGCAGGGTGTTTGTGAGGGACTGGTCTCTCCTTGAACCCTTTTAAGCAGGGGTATCTGAGCCTCCCTAGCTGCGCCCATCTGGGCCCTCTGTCTATGGGAGCCTGGTTCCATCACTGTCAATCCCCAGGGCAGATGCTGGAGCAAAGCTTTATTTTCTTTGCACCTGACAGTTCTCAGAGAGGACCCTTCATCCCGCTTCCCAAGCAGGGCCATGTGCTGAAGCTAAGTGGCTTGGCAAAATCCTCCAAATGAGACTTGTGCGTGAGCCTGTCTGCGTGTCCTGGATCTCCCACCGTCTAAGCCTAGTTGGTGTTTTCGGACTTTAATTGAACACACTGAAGGGCATAAAACCTGGCCATTTTCTATAGCCTGGTTAGAGGATTAATTTTCCAAGGAAATCCCTAAAGGTGGCTCAGGCTTACTCAGCCGGCTCCAATGGCATCCAGCTTGGACTGAGTGTTAATTTCAGAAGACTTTTCCTGGTCATGAAAGTTAATGATCTAGTGCTGGTGGGCTTCTAACTTTGCAAAGGCCAATTGTGGTTCAGGCAGCTGGGGTTCCAGTTCTGCCCACACCCTGAGCAGCTCTCTGACCTGGCAGCTCTGCGCTCCCAGCCTGTCCCCCAGAGATGGACAAAAGGTCGTTTTGTCTCCAAGTCCCTGTTTCTTATAGTTTCTCAAGCAGACTCTTAACTGAACGGCACCGTGATGCGGATTACTATCCTTCAGTGCGAGGCTAATGCCACCAGACTCATTTCGCTTAACAACCTCAAAATTGACTCACAATTGGACTCTGGAATGAAAGGCTAATTGAGTCAGTCTGCTGCAGAGAGTATAACCCTGATTGGGAGGATAAAACCAGATACACTGCTCTGAGCAGAAGATCAGATAGGCTGGCTTGTGAGAGAAGATTGTCAGCATAGATCCTAAGATGCACATGGCCAGTGGACAGAAAGAGTTTCAAGATAACGATGATCACGTGCAGCATTGCCAAAACACTAACATTTGCCTGTTTTTTTCACATTCGACCCTCTGACATTTCTACTTCGGAGATAGGGTGGTAACTTCAGAGGACTCATATTTTACAGATAGAAAAACTGAAGTTTACATTGTATTGTGCTGGAGCCAGCTCATGACTGGCCGATTGGTCCATCTTCAGGGATCTTGCGAGTTGGTTAACACCACAGTGCTGGCTTGAGAGTAACCTTGGAGGGAGTATTTACACCGCGGTGATCAGCAAGCACCACAAATCAGGGCTTTGTATCATTCTTGGATAACCAGCTATTTAGTATGTATTGGCACAACCCTGTTTAAGGACCAGTATGAGGTATTCAATCCTACTGATAAAGCACATGTCATGTCTTGGGAGTGAAGTGCCAGCCCATCATTCCCATGCACCTTTGGGCCAAATGAAATGGTGTAGGACCATTTAATCTGCAGTCTTTAGGACCTCCCAAAGAAAGAAGAGTTAGACCTCAAACACCCTTCCTTCCTAACATCTCTGGTCCTCTGAAATCTCTTAGAGCAAATTACAGAAATGGTTACAGATGGTTACATGTATAGATAAAGCCCTGAATTCTGGTCAGGTCCAAAGTTCCATGGCCCAAATGATGTGTCAAGTGCCTGAGAAGCAGTGATGCATAAGTTCTCTGTCTCTGAACTCAAATCACCCACCCAGAGAAACAAGGAAACAGAGTACAATGATACTGTGGTTAGTTCTTGATAAAAGGCAGAAAGGCTGCTAATAAAAGTAATATCTAACGTGAATGAAGGATTTAGTATATGCTAGGTATGTCTTTATATTTTTCCCTGACAACTCTTAATAAGGTAGAGGCGATTATTTTCTTATCTGAGTTTCACAAAGGAGGAAACCACAGCTTAGCAAGTTTAAACTAGAGTAAAATAGTGAGTAGTAGAACCAGGATATAATGCCACAACTTAAGCTTTTAACACTCCTTGGCTACAGATGTTCATTTCAGAGAGGCCAGGATATTGGGGCTGAGAGTCCCAGGATGGCTCGGATCTGTCAGGCCAAGGTGGAGGGGGCATCCCAGGCAGAAGGAGGCAGCACATGATAAAGTCAGCAAGTTCGTTGAACTCCCAGGGTAACGATAATGGAATGTTTGTATGTGCCAGAGACGGATTTAAGGGCTTGACACGTATGCACGCGTTTAATGCTCACACCAACCTTAGCAGATGATCCTATTAGTCCCATTTTGCAGATGAAGAAACTGAGGCAAAGAGAGTTTATGTGACCTCCCTCCAGGTCGTAGAGCTCTGTGGTGGAGCTGGAACATGACCACACTCAATCTGACTCCAGAGCTGGAAATCATTTGCAACCCATACGTAACACATGCATCACCCAGAAAATTGTTAGTTGTTCACGTGGCATGGCCAAGCGACGGGATGAGAATGGCGAGTGATGCATGATGATGGTGGCAAGGATGTGAAGAGCCTTGAATGACCTAAGAGTTTGGATTTTATCCTAAAACCACTGGGAACCACTGAAGGTTTTTAAACAGAGAAGTAACATGATCAGATTTGCCTGTTTGGAAGACTTTTGGGTCTCTCAGCCATTCAGCCAAAATTTGCTTGAGACCTGCCCTGTGCCCTCACTGTTCTAGCAGCAATGGGGAGGCAGGACACTGGCCAGTGGCAGGAGAGATGGTTACTTAGGAGACTGCAGCCAGTGGGGAGCCAGTGGGGAGATCTGAAGGCCTGAAGGAGAGGAAGAAAGGAGGATGCACCGGGAGGCAGGTTTTACCAGAATGGAAGTCAAGACTGTAGAAAGCGGTGCTGTTGAGGGGAAACGCATGGGAGGACAGATCTGCAAGGAAGATGTGGCTGTACTGAGTTCACTGCACTGTGGGATGCGAGCGTCTCGCAGGTGGTTCCAGCCTAAGGTTTCTACCTGTCCAGTCACCAACCACGGCCTGAGCCCCTGCTACGCCCCTGCCCCCAGCATCCCGGGGCAGCCCGTGCTGCACACACTTCCCCTGCCCGCCTTGGGTTAAAGAGTCGTGTTGTAACCTGTTTCGGTCTCTCCCCTGCCTGGGCTGCACTGATCCAAACACAAAAGCTTCAACGTCCAGGGTGGGATTAACAAAGAAATCCCACAGTTGGATTTCTTCTGGAGACATGAAATCTCCATGACTACAGCAGTGATGAACCTGATTGTTTTTCCCTGAGAAAATGAAAAGGAAATGAATAGGCACTAATGTAGAAATGTATCTCCCTCTGAAAGAGAAAATTTCCACCCTTAAAAAGGAGGAAAACGCTGGTAAATTCCAAGGTAGCCTTAGGAAATCTGCTGAAGAGAAAAACAGTGGTTTATGCAGAACATATCATACTAAGGGAAGCGTGCTGCTAAGTGGAAGTAGAAAAATGATTATAACAATAAAATCTAGGAGAGTCTTCTCAAACAGCTGATGGTCTTTTGACAGTGGAGGGAAAATCATTTACCTACCTCTTCTGTAACATTTTTAGGAAAACGGTGGTATGGCAAACAGGTTAAAAACAAACAAACATACTAGTATGCCCAGTTTAACTCCTCCTGGATCATCCTATTCTTTTAAATGTTTTTTTTCCAGGGGGTGCCTGGGTGGCTAGTTGGTTTAGCGTCTGCCTTTGGCTCAGGTCATGATCCTGAAGTCCTGGGATCAAGCCCAGCATTGGGCTCCCTGATCAGCAGGGGAGTCTGCTTCTCCCTCTCCTTCTCCCTCTCCCTCTACCCCTGCTCATGTGCTCACTCTCTCTCTCAAATTAATAAAATATTAAAAAAAATAAATTTTTTTTTCCAGGACAAATCCCATACTTGGACACAGGCCACGTGGTTGGTGGAACTGAGCTCTGAACCAGGAATCCTGAGGTCCTGAATGAGATCCAGGCTCTGACATGAACTACACAGAACTCCCACAGATGTTGCTGAACGACTTAGCTCTTGGATTTCCCTTCCACTTCAGCAATACAATCTAGGGACACTTGAAGATACTTGGGGAAAAAAGAGCACTTGTTTTCAAAGCGTTATTATTGTTCTCACCTGTGATTCCATTTTGCCATGACACATGATTTTAGCGTCTAGGCATTGGGTTTCCTCTGAGTACAGAGACCCAGATTTTTCCAATGGATCCCCTCATCTCACATGCAAGAGAGCTGAAGGCCAAAATGGTTAAGCTCCTGCTCAGAGTCACACGGTGGGTGGAGGCAGATGGCAGGTGTCAGCCCTGGAAGGGGAAAACGCAGGGGGGGGCTGGGTCTTAAGTTCCCAGGAATATTATTTAAGTCATCGGGTGTATAACTGCTCTCCCCCTCCCACCATTTGGCCAGACTGTTCTTCAGAGCTGAACGCTGTTCTACTGACTTGACAGCATCCGTGAGCGCTCTGAAAGGCACGCGAGAGCACAGCAGGGGCCAAGGATGTATCCAGAACCCTGCATCCGAGGGTGGTGAGTCTACCGATGAATTAGGCTTCCCTTTATTGAGGGGCTTTGGGGATGGCACCAGCATCCATTCAGGACTGCAGAACTTGATTGACCGGTCGAAACCCAGAACCTTGGGACGGGATCCCTTTATTCATCTGTTTGTGTAAGAAATGACTTGCATTTTGCTCTGACCACAGTATGAGCATCAGGGCTTTCAAGTCTCGGCTTTCAATGCAAGCCATGTAGTCTGGAAGGGTTTTCTTAATTAGAGGAAACAAAGTCAGAGGAGATAAACCATGCCAGGCCTGGGAGGGACACGCACCTGTCTCACTCCCCAGTTCTACCTTTCATACTCTCACACCTTAGCAAACTAGTTCACTTCTCCAACTCTCCATCTCCTCACCTGGGAAATGGGGCGAATGCCATCCACAGTCACTTTACGTGGCTACTAGGAGAACTCACAGACAGTTCTATAAAGCACCTCACCCAGGACCCAGAATACACATTGCCCAATACATTTTCATCTTCCATCACTTCATTTTTTTTTTTTTGCTCTCCAATTCCTGGTCCATCCCAACGTTAAGCCCTTGCAGCAAAGACCCACAGGAAGCTCAACACAGAGGAACGTACATCCTAGCCTGCCTTCTGCTGGCCCCTTGTATCACATCCTGAGGCTACATCTGTGGAGTGACTCTGACCAAAACAAATTTGAGAAGTCTGAAGCCAGGAATCCTGGGGTGTTACTTAATACCTCTCAGTCATATGAGCTCATAGAATAAAGGCATTTTTAAGAAAAGCTACTTTTTTCCCCTGGGCTTTAGGGAGAAAGATGTATTTTTTAAATGACTATCAGTGAGTTTGTTAATACTGCTAATCTCTTACGCAGAATAAAAATAATTTGTAAAACAGACGGCTAATATTAGTGCCGGGATGACAAAGCAAGAGTTCTGGAATGGTGATTTTCTGGTACGGTGACACAAAACAGATTTTTCTCGTTCTGTTTTTAGAAAATTACCTTAGCCCTTTTTCCCCAGCAGCCTACCGGAGAGCACATCTGGAAAGCATCCTCTCGCAAATCAAAGCCTATATTTAAGACATTTTGCAGAGGTGTTTTCTTGCCTTGCTGTTCCCCACTTTGTGCTGTGCATGCGGGCCTCCAGGGGAGCAAAAGCCTAGCATGTTCTCTGGGGGACAGGCTGCAGAGCTGGGGGAGCTCAGGCCGCCCTTCAGAAAGCTAGGATCTTCCCCAGGCCGGTAAGTGAGTGTGGCTACTCTGGGGCTAAAGCCTTGGGGCAGGTTCACACACCCAGGCACAAATACCCAAAGCTCTGTACACCTTGAGTTTCTCAGCCCCTTATTGTGGGTTTCCACTCCCAGTGGGATAATTAAAGCCTCAGCCAATTAATGTACTTCTCATTGACTTAGCCAAACTGCGGCCCCCTGTTTTTGGGAAAGAGTACTCTGAGGTCCAAGAAACTTGGCCTAATGCCTCTGTTTCCTGGGACAATACGGCCCTTGTGGCCAAGGAGAGATCTGGCCTGTTCCACCCAAATCCCTGCTCAGCTTCATCATGATACTTGGGAGGCTCCAACCCATTTAACAAACACGCCTGTCCTCACTCGCCCTGGAGAACCCTGATCACAGTTGCTTGTCCAGCTCCTTGGTAGCTCTTGGCCCAGCATGAGGGTCACAGGAGGCTACGGCCACCACCCTCTGGGCTTGACCCATGGGGCTGTGACAAAATCCTACCAAGGATGGACTTTGGGAAATGTGGGTGGAGTCACACATGGCTTTAGTCCATGTATCCTGCTTGGGGTGTCTCTCCAGGGTGAGGGTTCAGTGTAAGCATGCTGCAGGGCAGAGGTGCAATGCTTCCTTAGCCTTTCCGAGGACATGAAACAGCAGGCAGCCCCTGAAGGACATCTGGGTCAGCATCTGATCGATCTCGGCATCGCTCACAAAGCCACCTTGCATGAGCACTGACAGCTGTCAATCAACAGCTACAGAGAGGCTGACAGGGTTTGACAGCTAATCTCTACACGGCAAATGTGAAAAGCAAAAGCTATGGCAGTTGGCAAGGGAATCCATTCCAGTGGCGAAGGGGCTCTTGGCAGCCTTGGACCGGATGCCCCAGAGCTGCCCTCCGGCCAGAACCCCTCCCTCCACCCCCCTCACCGATCTCTCCACGGCACACACTGATGGCCATAGTATAAGCAGACTGTAAATCATAGCAGAGCACAGATACCCTGCAAACAGTCTTGTGCTGCACTGCCAAGTCAAATAAAGTTGTTTTGTATTATCCATGCTACAAGATGTCCTTTAGAGCAGAAAACTTAGTTTTGACAGTGCTTGTTTTTATGGGAAGAAATTGAGGGGAAAAAAGAAATTTGAGGTTTTCTGGATGATTAAATTATCATAAAGCGTTCAAATATCCAATAACGGTCTGTGACAAATAAGCTAAAACTCTTTTAAGAGTCAATCTTATCCAGTAAGTCTTTGGTATTTCTGCACAGGAGCTTCAGTCATCAGCGTTGTGGCTTTTGGCCACAAGGAGAAACAGAAATCTAGACGTTCAACCAATCTTTCACCAGCAGAGCCGTACCTTAACACTCTAGACCAACATGGTGTGAGTTTACTTTGTAAAATTCTGCAGGCACCTCCATCTTCGGGAGTGAATTATAGCAGTTGCCTTACATTCATCCAGGAACCTAAGAAGCTCCAAGTCAACTGCTCGGGAACCCTGGGGCAGCAAAGGTTACCCACCATGGTTTCACTGAATTATTTATGCCCACTCTGATTCAGAAAGAATTTCGAGATGCATTCACATGTAGCTTTGATGCAACAGAATAAATGTGAAATGAATGAGGGTGTTTGGGGTCATTGAAAGATCATACAAAGGTAGTGGTACAGTTACTACAAAATGCACACATACCCTTGGCTGGATGAAAGCTACATACTTGGCTCTGTGCTTTCTAGCAACGCCTGGGGACTAACTAGTTCTACGGTTCATGATATAGCAAAAATTAAAAACATACCTCAGCAGAAAAACTACTGTAGGCAGAAGAAGATGTCTACACTCTAGTCTCTGGGCCCATGGAATGTGTTAATATGTTACCTGTCATGGCGGTGAAAAGGCCTGGGAATATGTGATTATAGTTTTAGATCTTGAGGTGAGCAGATTGCCCTGGATCATCCAGGTGGGCTCCATGTAATTACAAGATCTTTAAAAGGGGAAGAAAGAGGCAGATGAGGAGGTCAGATGCCCTGCGCAAAAGACTGGACCAGCTTTTGCTGATTTTGAAGATGGGGGCAGGGGCCACGAGCCAAGGAATGTGTGTGGGCAAAAGTCAAGGAAATGGATTCGCCCCTAGAGCCTCCAAAAGGAACTCAGTCCTGCGGGCGCTTTGATTTCAGCCCCATGAGACCTGTGTATAGCTTCTGATGTCTGGAAATGGAAGAGAATAAATTTGTGTTAAAGCCACCACGTTTGTGGTAATCTGACACAACCGCGACAGAAAACAGAACACGACCAAAGATCAATGTAGAGTAGAGGTTTTGAATAAAGAATTTGAAAATGGACCAGGACTTCAATTTCAATTTAACCATTTGCTAAACATGGCACTTGGGGTGAGTACCTTACTCCAGTTGAATGACAGTAAGTCCTTCAAAGTGTTCCTGGAAGATGAGTGTGCCAGGCCCCTAGCACCTGGTATGACCTCCAGATTCCTGGAGGACGATAGGACTCGTCAGCGCTGTGTCTTCTGTTTTGCTCTGGACCCACCCAGGAGGTCCACACTGCTCTTGAGACCTCTATGAAGCCTTAGGGTAGAGACAGGCACACTGATTTTTTTCTTAGAATTCTTCTGCTAATAATTTGGCATACGAAACGCTTTGTCCTGAGATCACTAATCCACCTGTTCAATGTCCGTATGTGCTTAAAACACTCATGATTAACATCAGGCTTAATCCTACCATTACGACCAAAGAGCGATGTCTCCTGTGAGTCCTCCACATCTTCTAGCAGAGAAATGTGTATTATAGGCCAATGGAATCAACGCTCACAGAAACAGGTCAAGACCATTCCACAGGTCACTACATGTGGTCCCCAGATGTGGTTCTCTACTAAGCTGGCCAGCATCAGGCCTGTATAAATTTAAGGAGATGCTGTCTGTCCCCTCAGAAAGAAGTGTTGCATCATGTTGTTTAGAGCCAGAGAAACTGAACTCTAATTACTTTAGAGAAACACAGGTAAATTCTAGAAATTATCCCAAATGCTGCCTGGCCTCCTTCAGTCAGATCTTGCTTATTTGGGGGTTCCCAGAAGATGAAAAATTGAAATTACACAGGCTCTCTTGACTTTAATAATTTGCAAGTTTCCTCCCTTTGCCCTTACCCCCAAAGGACAAGTGTTAAATACCTCTGTGGTAACTGAGCCCCAAGCTCCAAGCTCTGCTCAGCAGAATGTTGATTTACCTTCCACACATTAAAGGAGCCTAGCTTCTGCCTGTCCTGGGAGGGGTGGGAAAAGAAGGTAAATGGATGTCTGAATGGCTAACAGCCTACACTTGCACAAACAGACTTTAAGCAGAAACATATGAAAATAAGATTCCCTATTAATCTTTAATAGGGTTGCAGACTTCCTAAGGAAAATTATGTTCAATAGTAAATATACACTAGGTCGTTTTTCTTCCAGGCAAGTTGTTTTAAGGTCAACAGAGACTCTGAGCTCAGCAAACAACTAGTCCCTAATATCTTCCTTCCCGGATGGGCCAATGCTCAGGAGACAGGGAACTGTGGTGTTATAGTCAAAAGAATAAATCACTTATTTCACTGCCATCAGATAATTCCCCCCTTTTCCAGAATATCCAAAACTCTCCTTGGTAATCCATTCTCACATTGAACATCCTCCTGTCAACAGCAGACCCTCCCCCACACCCACAGCCCCATTTTCCACATTTTCCCTAAAGCTCTCCACTGAATTTAAAACATTTCCCCCTTTATTCTTTAGGGCTAAGGAGCTGATTTCTATGGTCCACATTAAGTCATTTTCTAGTACACCGTCCCCTCAACCACTCTACCCAACCAGGTGAGGTTAAGGCTTCCTGTGACCCACTCACAGGAGTCTCCTGGGAGCCTCCCACTAGCTGAGCCCAAGGAGGGCGCCCACTTTGGCCTTCCTGCCCACATCTTCTCTCCTACCCTCCCTATTTTACGTCTTCACTTTGTTAATAGTCTTGCCTCTGCCATGAGAAGCTGAGCGCTTAGGATTGCATCCTGCATAAAGGAGAGGTTTGGCAAATGTATCCTGAATGAGTGCAGGGATGAATGAATAAATGAATGAATGAATGAATCCAAGAGCCACTCACTATGGCTCCAGTCACCTAGAGAGCGACACCTTGGTGTTCCAGGTTCGGCACAGAACAGGAGAGCACAGCCCTGAGCCCACGTGACCTCAGCCCGTGTCTAACTTCTCTAGACACAATACTAACAACGACTGCATTTACTTAGAGCCGGTCACTGTGGGCGATGCTTTGTAAGGCTGTGTCATTGAACACACAACAGACTGATCCCCCGGGTTAGCCTTCCTTTACAGTGGAGGACACTGGGGTCCAGAAAGGTCAACATTCAGCCAAAGTCATGGAGCTGGTAAGAGTTAGAGCCAAATTTTCTAAAGAAAACCATAGATCCTCCAACTCATACTCACCCCCACAACACGGACAGGAGAAAGAAAGTTCAATTTTAAAATTTTTGTTCTTGGACTTTTGC
Organism: Mirounga leonina; assembly: GCF_011800145.1. Taxonomy (NCBI): domain Eukaryota; kingdom Metazoa; phylum Chordata; class Mammalia; order Carnivora; family Phocidae; genus Mirounga; species Mirounga leonina. Next base: position 39,641,731 of record NW_023270265.1, read on the forward strand.
TGCCATTTTGATGAGAATTATGTGCTTGAGAAGCTGAAATCTGATTTAAGTGGATGTAAGTGATATTTACTAGGTCCAATAAAGTGTAATGCCAAATGAGTGGGCATTCTTTTGGTTTAATAGTGCTTGCAGTTTAAAAACATAAAAAAAATAGTATCTGTTGTTATTGTTCAGTAAGGCTAAATGCAATCCCACGACACAGCTATGTGAAGAAGTCCCTCGGCCCATGACTTCCCTCACTGAGCACCCCCTTCCCACCCCCGGCTGTGGATACACTCCCCCCAGAGAGTGCTACTGAAGTCAAGAAGTGAGGGGTATAAAACGTGGGGCTTCCCAGGCCCACAGGGAGAAGTCAGCAGCCTCCCCAACCAGCCCTCTCTGGACTGCAGAGAACTCTTGTGGCCAGAGATAGGAAGCATCCGGCAGGAGCTGGCCAGGCTGGGACCATCTCCTTGGATGCCTTCCCAGAAGAGGAGACACATGTGTGGACCCTTCCCAGAGCTTGTGGGTGTGGGGCATCGTGGGAAAAGACAGGAGTTCTGAAGTTAGACCACTGTCCCTGCTGCTGTGTTTCATCTCTGCTTCTCCCCACGTGGGGAGGACTGAGGCCCGGAACCCACTGCCTGGCCCAGAAAAGGGCTGGATATGAATGTTACTGTTACTCTGCTCAAGGTGTTTCAGTGCTGGCTCTTTCTCTCCCCCCAGAGTCCTGTGAGGCAGGTAATGGAGCAGGTGTCTCTCCTCCTTCACATGAAAGAGCAGGTATAATCAAGTGGATTATCAAGAGCCTCAGTCAAGCAGGGCCAGACCCCGCATGGAAACGGGACTTCCGCTGGGTTCTGAAGCTACCTGAGACCAGCACACCTGCTCACACGGACAAGGAACACCTCGCCAAGCTCCCTCAAGACGCGCCCTCCCATGTGGGTTGGAAATGGCTAACATGTATCTAGCAAGTAACTGCCTGAGCAGCCCCACTGCAGGGGGGGAGTTTGCCTACTTTGCGGGGAGGACATAGATAATTTGTTGTCCATAGGCTGAGCTTGGCCAGAGATTGGAATTCATTTGGCTGAGTTATGCCTGGAAAATACGAAGTAAAACAGAGGGTTTCGAGGCAATTATTTGAAAAGAAATCCTCCTTCCAGAATGACTTTTGGAGCAATCTTTGACCTGAACTATTCAAATGAGGAAGGCAGACATACATGCTGTGCTTTGCTCTTGTCACTTTTTCCAAGTGGAAGCATCTGTGGTTGTCAGGAGGAAATGTGAGTGGGCGTACCTCTAGTGATGAGTTGTAATGCAGATTACTCAAACACACATGGATGTTTGACATGCAAAAGTGCTATGATTCCATAGGCCAAGGTCTCCTTGAACCTAGGCATGGACAGTACACAGTGTGGTCTCACCCTAGCTCGCTGCTGATCATAAGAGAGGGAAAGTGGAGGATTTCGGTGGTGGGAGGCCAGACGCCATATCCCAAAGGAACCGTATCTCTGCCCTTGACCCTGTCTCACATGGCCACCACCTCACACCCAGTGACTTGCACTGAGGGTGTATATTGACTGTGGTCATTGAAGTGGGTGCCTGATGGGAGCCATCTGCAGTCTGGGCCAGGCACTGTGCTGGCTGGGGTCAGACTACCAAGCTGAAGATGAGCACTCTTGGCACTGCGTGCCTGGGTGCTGATGCATCCTTAGGAGTCCACCCTGAAAGCCTCAGGCCTGGGGTTTTCCAGGCTGTGCCCCAGCATCCCCAGGCTCAGAGAAAGCAGAAGGGGTGTTTTCTGGGTGTACAAGAGGTGCCACCAAATACTGCCTGTCCACCAGATTCTGTTCCAACCCACATGGGAGAGCGCCTCTTGGGGAAGCTAGGCGAGGTGTCCCTTGTCCGTGTGGGCAGGTGTGCTGGTCTCAGGTGGCTTCGGAACCCAGCGGAAGTCCTGTTTCATGCAGGGTCTGGCCCTGCTTGGCTGAGGCTCCTGATAATTCACTTGATTATACCTGCTCTTTCATGTTTCTAAGGCACTAGTACCCGGGGTATGGGGGGGGGGCCGGTATCAGAGCCTTTCACAGTGGATCCCCACAGCCTTCCATTTAGAGCTGGACATTAGTGCGGCACAGAAACTGAACTGCTGTCCTCATCCTGCCACTGTCACCACGGGGCTGACAGCCCACACCTCAGCCACAAGGTGCTGTCCTCTCCTATGCCCCCTCCTCACTGCCCCACAAGTCCAATCTGGCTGCCTGCTCCTTCTCATCCTCAGCTTCGCGGACCCTTCTGAGAACAGGGCAAGGCCCTCAGCCAGTGTCACTTGGTCAATATTCTCGTGGCTCTCTGGCCACGTGTAGACTCCAGCAGCATCCCTGGGAATGCTCTAGAAAGGCAAGTTATCAAGCCCCGCCTCAGACCTCATGAATCAGAAACTGATCCCAATGCAGGCTAACGCTGGAGAAGCACTGCTACAAAGCAATGGTACCTGGGAGAGGTCCCTGAGCCCATCTCTCCTCCTGCTGCTGGGCACATCCACTCTGTTCAGATGGCTCGCTCGTCTCTGACTCTCTGGGTCCCTCAAAGCACCTGGCACTCCAGTCCTGTTGAGCCAGTGAACAAACCGACCACCAGCCAGTATGTGAAGCAAAAAACATGTCTTGTCAAGCCATATGCCTTATTTTTAGCTAAAAATGTTTTCACTGGAATTTTTGAACCTGGAACGTGGAAGAGGTAGTTCCCATTTGCTTTTGTCTATTTCCAGAGAAAGGTTTTCTAGCAGGATAGGGTCAAGATCCTTTGCAGGAGTGAATATTCTTGGAGAGAGGGCATTCTCTCTCCCCAGACCTCCATCCTAAGAAGTTCAAAGCTGTCAGATGGAGCCTGCCAACTCTCCAGTAGGAATTTCAACTGCTGAGTGCTCACAAAAAACCCTCAAACTTCCAGGTTCCTGCCATTTGTAACTCTAAGGGTTTTCTCAGATCCAATGTCACTAAAATCCTGTAGCTCTCACCATGGCAAATGATCACATCAAGGTGTATCACCCCACCCAGCATGCCAAGGAGCAGAGGTTTACCTGTGGCATGAGCGCCTACCTGAGAGGAAGGTACCACTGAGTCTTGGACACAGACGGATTTTACACGTCAGCCTAGAGTTCTGCCTGACTGAGCAGAACGCGACGCTGAGCTCCTCTGGCATGCTAGAACAGAGAAGGGAGGGCTGTCTGTGAAGGTGCTGCCCGTCAGGAGGGCATCTCTCGGAGCACGAGACCCAGCGGGGCCAGGCACGCCAGCCTGCCACACAGCCCCGGAGTGATGGCTGATGGGAGTCAGCAGTTTTGCGGGGATCAGTATAACTTCCACCTAGAAGGGCTCTGGCACCCGGCTCCCACTCACCCCACCCCCAACCTCACCATTCTGACCTGCTGGAGCTGAACGGGTTGGGTACACACTCAGCATGTCTTAGTTCAAGGATGCTGTGGGAACGTTTGTGCACGCACACGTCTTCTAGCCCAAGACTATTCTGGTCCTTCTAGGGCAGCAGTTGTCAAAGTGAGGCTCAGGGACCCTGGCGATCTCAGCCTTTTAGGGCCCGTGAGGTCAAAGCTGTTTTCCTATCCATACTAAGTTCTTATTTACTTTTCTGTCTCCCATGTTCTCAGGAGAGGCGGCGGTTTTTCCAGAAGCCACACGATGGGGGATCCTGCAACAAACTGAACGCCTAAGCAGATATAAGACCCCAGGTGTCTTGCAGGCGATCACTAGATTGGAAAAGTATAAAACAGTGCCATACTTGGCCTTACATTTTTTGTTTTTGTAAATACAGTGATTTTCAATAAAAGTATGTTCTGTTATTTTGAGTAACGTACTGGGCTTCTTGGTGTTATTTTTTTTTCTTGATGTTATTTTTAAATGAAGTACTAAATATGTAAACCTTTCTTCAGCTTTGACTCTCAATATAGTACCAATAGATTTATCCTCCCGTCCCCCCAACAAGACCCTTTGGGATTCTCAGTAATTATAAGAGTGTAAAGGACTCCCGAAACCCAAAAGCTAGAAAACCACTGTTTTAACGAGAAGTGAAATATGTTTGTTGAGGGGCATTTAGCCCTATCTTGACGAGATCCAAAGGTCTCTAGTTTGAAATTTTTGTTTTAAGAGGACTCAATTGTGAGAAGAGTGTCCCCTCACGTATCCAACTCCACACACGCTCAGCGTCTTAGGAAAAACTCTGTGCGTGGTTTGCAAGAGGCGCTCAGCTCGCCCCGCGGACAGAACCTTGGGGCTGTCGCCCACAGGCCCTCCCGGCTCTCGTCACTGGCTCCATCTGGGCGACCTCCTCATCCAGAGACCGGGGCTAGTGACAGCCCCGCTTCGGGGGGTGCGGCGAAGGGCTTGGCACAGTCCCTGGCCCACGGTAAATGTCACACAAATGCTGCTCTCCTCATCATCCTCCTCATCACCGTCACCGTCATCTGCGCATTCCTGTCATGCTGTCCCTGGCTGTGCAAGTCTGGGCTCCCGAGTCCTGCACGACGAGCCACTCTGCCCCCAGTTGTGGCTTGCTTCCTAATGGGCTGACAGGATGACTCAGAGCACAGAACCACCAGTGATCAGTCTCAGTGGTACTGAGTCAGTCACTGCCCTTTGCTGCGTCGCTCACATCACTGACTCAGACCCACGCACCTCTAAGAACCCTTTATTCACGGCTACTTTGGGTCACTGAAGCAGCACGTGCCCCCAGAGGCTGCCAGGGGTCACCCCACTGCCCATTCAGTCTCAACAATAGTGAATCTA